>NW_017732079.1:850932-852611 GCF_001890085.2 Hipposideros armiger | reverse complement strand
GTGCCACCAGACCCAGCAGAAGCAGGCGCCCAGCTGGCCATGCAAATAAGGCCCACGGGACGCCCGGGAGGCGAAGGAACTGGAGGCGGTCTCCGTGGGCGCAGACGGGCTTAGCGCTTTCTTGACATTGCGCTGAGGTTCCCAAACTTTTGACATCTTCATCCGTCTGGTGGGACCCATTGAGCGTACAGGCTGCTGATTGTCCTGCGTTTTCCCTCGGTTCCTGCACTACTACCCCCCGACCCCAGTGCCTCTTTAGCCAATAAATTTGCAATTCATGAGAATGTCTGGGTGTCCAGGAGTATTCGTAGCTTCCAAGTTCATTCCGGTCCTCTGTTCACGCGCCCACACGTACATTCATTCACTAAACAAATACATTTATTCCACGGGGGGGGGGGGAAGACTGTGAGTGGGAGTCACCAGAGGCAGGAGGAATGGCTGGCAACGAGTAACCCAAAATGTGAACTCTTACGGTTTTAGGGCTTCAGATTGCGAGGTGATCCCAAAACCCAAAGATCTTGGGAAGAGACTCCACTAAACAGCCCCCTGAGTAGCTACCCTGGGTCTCCTCATAGAGTTCAACGCTTTTTGTAAGATAGGGCTACCCTGGGAGATTCTCTAACATAGCATAAGTGTATGAGACGTTAAACAGCACCAGAGAGGTCATGGGGAAACACAGGAAGCTTTCCACTTAAGGAAGAAGCCGCAGTTGCTGTTAATTACTTGATACAGAACATCAGCTTGCTCAGGAACTTTCTAGACCCTGTGTCATAGCCTCATGATTCTACCAGCCCTAAGTAAATGCCTTTGTACTGATTTACTCAAAGCAAAACGTCTGCTGCATCAACAAAACCAAGGCATTCCCCCTCCCCAGTCACTGCTGGAGACAAAGACAGATAACCTGTCCCCAACTCTTCACCACCACCTTCATCATAATTTATGGATATGAGTAACAGCTTTAACGATCCAATAGTCCAACCACTGCATAATTTTTAAGTTTTTTTAAATGAAAGGAGGACTTTTAATTCTGTACCAGATCTAGTAAATGTATTTCTCCCTAATGCTCCTAGTTATAACTAAAATATCTGGACATAATGTATAAAACAAACAGAAAAAGAGTCAGACAGGTGGAAAGAAAAAGGCAGAGCAGGTAGAGTCCAGAGAACTGACACAGTGGTAAGTTCCCTGGGTTTTCTTTTTGCCGCTACATATCCCAGATTGGGCACTAGAAAGTCTGCAACCAAAAAATGCAAACAGATGCAGACAAAAAAATAGCCCGAAGAAAATCTGCTTTCTTTATCCAAGAATCAGGAAAGAGAAGACCTGTAAGGCATTAATCTTTTGACAATATCCACCCTAGTTTAGCCAAACATCTTAGAAAAAAATGAATGGGAACATTGGACTTCCTAAGGAGATAACACCTCAAACGCACACACACACACACACACACACACACACACACACACACCTCACTGGTGCAGTATTATCAGAGCCCTGCTATAGCTGAAGATTTAAAACAGCCTCCTAACATCATACCCAAAATGTCCAGCACACAATCAAAAATCATTCATCATATCAAGAATCAGGAAGGGCCGGCTGAGTGGCTCAGTTGGTTAAGAGCTCGCTCAAGAGTTTGAGCTCTGAGCAACAGCGGTTCGAGTCAGCCCGAGCTGAGCAGC
>NW_017732079.1:836920-849612 GCF_001890085.2 Hipposideros armiger | reverse complement strand
CCAGTGAAGCAATGTCCTCCACAACGAGACTGAAGAACAAAACGACAGCAACTTGTCTGTTCCCCTTCCCTCAATTCCCCAGCACTGTCCCATCCCCCCAATTCCCCAATAAAAATCCTTAAAAAAAAAAAGTGTAAAATTTTGGGTAAATAAAGAACAGCATCTTACTTGAGTTTTTTTAAATTATGTTTGACAATTGAAGCAACAACCATAACATGGATTTAGTTCTCAACATATGTAGAGGAAATATTTAAGACAATTATATGATAAATGGGGAGAGTAAAGGGCCTAAATAGAGGTAAGGTTTACATTTCACTCCAACAGGTAAAATTTCAATGCCAATAGACTACAAGTTATGTGTATATAATGCAGTATCTACAGCAACCACTAAAAAAACTATACAGAAAGATATACTTAAAAACACTATCGATAAGTCAAAATGAAAGTAAATTTTTATTGTATCTATACATTTATTCAAGTACACAAAATATAAGTTATAGCTCAATTTTTACAATGAACGCATCCCAGTAATTAACCCTCAGAAGCCTTCCTTATCCGCTTTCCAGCCATTAGCTCCTTCAAAGGTATCATTATTCTGACTTCTATTAGCGTAGATGAATTTTGCTTATTTTTGAAGGTTATATAAAAGTACAGTAAAACATTGGATTGTGAGTAACGTGGTTTGCAAGTGTTCCACAAGATGAGCAAACATTTCTAATACATTTTAACGTGGTAAACAAGCGATGTCTTGCAATACAAGTAGTTTGTTTCCGGAACGAATTATGCTCACAAACCAAGGTATTACTGTAATCCTATGGTAAGTATTTTTTATGTCTGGCTTTCTCCTGCCCACCCCCCCCAACATTATGTTTGTGAAATTCATTCATGTGTTTGCGTTGAGCAGTAGCGTTTTGTTTTTCATTATCCTACAGTTACCAGTATGAATATATCATATTTGTCTTTTCTAATGTTAATTGACGTGTGGGTTGTTTCCTGTTTTTTGCTGTCACAAGACCTGTTTATGTTCGGTTTTGTTGGATACTGTCAGTTTTCCAAAGTGCTGCATCAGAATTCTTTTTTTTTTTCTGACAAGGGGACACTTTTAGCTTTCAGACAGTGTTTAGCTCAGCTCCTGGCTGCAGACTGATGTTATTATCATCTGCTCGCCCTTCCCATGGAAGCTTCTCTCCTGTTTGCCTTTACACCTTGCTTTCTTCATTCTCATCTCGTACTTGCTTTACCTATCATTTATATGATTTCTCTTATCTTTGTCTAGAACTGTTCTTCTGTTTGGTTTGGTTTTTTATTAAAGTTTATTGGGGTGACAATGGTTAGTAAAGCTACATAGGTTTCAAGTGTACACTTTTGTAATACATGATCTATATATTACATTGTGTGTTTGCATCAGAATTCTTAACGGTGATGCTTTGCATATCAGCAACACTTGGTTTTGTCTCCTTTTGTTGTAGCCTTGAGACTCTCCAAGTAGATAATCTATACTTAGCTTTCCACAAATCAAATCTTAATATGTTGGATTTTCATTATCACTCATTACAAAATATTTTAATATCTTGTGATTTTTCCCCCCTTAATCCATGACTTATTAAGAGTCTATTACCTAATGTCTAAATATTTGGGCATTTTCCAGATAGTGTAATGTTATTAATTTCTAATTTAATTTCATTGTGGTTGGAGAACATATTCTGTATAATTTCAATCCTAAAAAATTTAGAGATGTTTTATGGCCTAGCATGTGATCTATCTTGAAGAATGTTTCATGTGTATTTAAAATTCTTTAAGAAGAATTTACAGTTCTTGGGTATTTAAGTCAAGTTGATTATCGGTTAACAGTGTTGTTAAATTCTTCTCAATCTTTACTGATTTTTGCCATTCTAATTCTATAAATTACTGAGGGAAGGATGTTGAAATCACCAACTGTGGTTGTTCTTAGGTACATGTGCATTTAGAATTGTTCTATCTTCCAGATTAAACATTATGAAATGTTTTCCATTATCTATCATAATTTTTTGTCTTGGAAGTCCACTCTTTATCTGATAGTAATATAGACATTCCAATTTTCTTATGCTTACGCTTTGTATGGTATATCTTTTCCCATATTATTACTTTCAACCTTTCTGCATCTTTATATTTAAAATGCATCCTTGTAAACATCATATAGTAGGGTCATGTTTTTTTAATCCAGTCTGAGAATCTCTGTTTATGATTGTTCCCCTGAATGTAATGTGTCTATTTTATTTGACTGTTAAATCTTTTGGTTTTTTTTATTATAAATTATACCTACAAGGAAATGTAATAAGAAGTTATTACAGTTTTATGAATAATAGGAAAATGGTGACCTACCCTTTTCTGGGAGCCAGAGGACCCCTATCCCTGCAACCCTGTCTAGCTAGCCTCAACCTATCTGAGGCTCTGTAAAATGGAGACAGTCAAGTTCAGCTCACACGGCCGCTGTGGAGCTCACAGCTACTAATTCCCGTCTAGCTGGAGGGAGGTCACTTGTGCTTTAGGATCTCAACCTAACTGAGAGCCCCTGAGTGCTCTTTGCCACCGGCATCCCACTCGTGCTGAGCACGGGCAGACTCGCTCGCCCCCTGCTGGTTAGCAGCAGCACCGCACCTTATCCATGTCGCGTGGAGCCTCTCCCAACCTGAAGGTTTGAGGTTTCCTTCCCTCTCTAACAAGAGTTTGTCCCACTCAGTCTCAGTGCTGTACAGGAGCCTTATGGGTGATCCGTATTTTCTGAAAAGAGCTCACTGGGCTCCGCCATAGTTTCCACAAAAGAGGAGCAGAGTGTCCCTGTATTACTTATGGACATTGGAGGAAAGTGCCCTGGCTTTCGAGTCAGGCAGGCTTGAGTTTGCAGACCCTACTGTGTGCCCTTACCAGCTGGGTCACCTGGGCTTCCTAATTGACATCTATTGAGAGCCACTTGGTTGTCATCCTTCTTGATTTATTAAGAAAATGTCAAAATATTAAGAGAAATGAAATGTGTTAGCCGAGACCAGTAAATAATTTCATACAACTTAAAAAGACTGTGTTGGGCCGGCCGAGTGGCACGATGGTTAAGAACTGGCTTGGGACGCCAGAGGGCCCCAGTTCGGATCCCACATATGAGGGCCAGTGACACCCTCTGCAGCTAAGATGCTGAACAACAGCTCAACCTGGAGCTGGGCTGCCGTGAGTCACTGACGACAGCGTAGGCTGCAGCCCCTGCTGCAGTGGGTTGCCATGGGCTACCGTGTGTAGCCAGCTGCCAGTGTGAGCGGTCAGCAGCCGCAGTGAGCGGCCGTCCAGAAACCGGCGACTGATCTGCCTCGCCCAGGAAGAGCGCAATGATGGTGCCAACTTGGGCCTTCCCCTTCCCCCAATTCCCCAGCACTGTTCCCATCCCCCCAATTCCCCAATAAAAATCTTTAAAAAAAAAAAAAGACTGTGTCACTCCATCACTGTGGAAAACAGACCAGTTTCCTACATCAACCACCTTATAGGTACAGATGAAGAAACTGCGGTTCAGAGAGATTAGTTACTCTATCCAAAGGCACCAAGTTTATTTTTGTTTATATTGTTATTGCTGTTTGTTTTAACTGTGATCATCACATTAAACTCACTTTTAACCTAAGGGCCTCCCTTGACCCTGATCTGTGGTGAAATTCTTATCCCACATTCCTGCAGACTCACACAAACTATTAAGCAACTCCCACATTCAGGAACCCGGCTAGACCCTAAAGACACAAAGATGGATGGCACACAGGCCCTAGACCTTCCAGAGCTAAAGTTCTAATGGAGAGACAAACAGATAAAGTACCAATACCACTAATTAATCCATTCGCCAGGCCACCAATGTTTATTGATCCCTTAGGAGTTGGGGGTGCATGCATCTCAAAATAAGACAGAATGTCCGCCTCCTCAAAGCTCACAACCTCACTGATAATATAGAGAAATAAAACAAAATCCCAACAAGCATGAAAAGCAAGAGTTTCCAGGGCCTCCAATTAGGGATCTGTGTTTTGGAAGATTGAGGATATCAGCAGAACATATGATGTTTGCACTGGGTCTTTGAGAATCATTAGGTTACCGGGCATAGGGGCAGAAGGAACAGCACCTTCAAAGACAGAAGTGAGAACGGGTCCAGGGTGTTAGGGAACAGGTGTATTGGTCGGAGTCAGGAAAAAACGAGGAGACGAGGAACGGAGTGGGTGCAGTCTAGGAGATCTGAGCACACAGCATGAAGGGTCTGGTGACCAAGATAAGAAGTTTTGATTTTATCCCATGGGTAGCAAGAAAGCAGCAAGAGCCTGACAGATCAGACTTGGTTTTGAGTGTTTTACTGATTGTTTTCTTTTGTTTTAAGAAAGAGTACACCATCAGCAGGATGGGAAATGATGAGTTGATAGTATAACTAGAGAAGAATGGGTGAGGAGTGATGGGAACATGGACTCCGGCCATGGTATGGGAAAGGCGGCAAGAGACTAGAGTCAGGAGACATGTGTGAGCTCAGAACCGTGAGACTTGCAGCTAATTGCTTATAAATCATAGTGAAAGTTGATCGAGGCCTGTTCTGCCCTTGGCCGGTATTAGGCATTTCATCTGCACTGTCTCATTCAGTACTCACAATAGCCTTATGAGTTATGTATTTGTCAATCGCACTTTGCAGACCTGGAAACAGAGGCTTGGATTTGGCCCCAGTTCTGTCCCGCTCCAAAGTAACAATGCTGCCTCCCACACGGGATGTGCATAAAGAAGAGGAAAGAGACACAGAGTTTTCCAGCTTGGAAAAGGCTTTTGGGAAAAGGAGGTGCCTTCACAGGTGGACATGTGGGAGCTGGGTGGCCATTGTATATGCGGATCCAGGGCTCAGAGAAGGATCCTGACTGGACCCAGAGATGGTGGGTGCAGCCCGCAGTGGAAAGTTAAAACTCTGACAATGGATGAGGTAATCTGCGAAAGAGGAGGAACACAAGAAGAGGGACAAGGACGGGCTCTGAGGGATTCTGACATTCCAAGCAGATGGAGGAGAACCTATGGAGGAGGGTGATGAGAGGTAGCCAAACAGGCAAGAGGGAAACCAGGAGAACCATGCTCCCGTCCCTTCCAGTGGTTGCTGTCGGTTTGGGGTTTCTCTGCCGAAGAAAGCCTGGTGTAATCTGCAAACCTGGATTTCAGAATGTAGCTCCAACTACCAATCCAACCAACGAAAAAACATCTGACCCGTCAGCCCCTGATGGTTCTCTGTTACCCTCAAGATAAAGTTTAAATGAAAACGTTGAAATTACACCAGTTTAGGGTTGATCTCTCAGAAATGCCACTTTTTACACTTGAGTAAGAGCGTTTATTTCTGTACTTAGGGCAGACCCCTACAAATGACAAGAGTCTCCCCTAGTGCCACATTGAGTCATTAGTGTAGGAAGCTGTCAAAATGTGTTTCTAAGTCCAAACAGGTCACGCCGGCCTGTTCACCCCTTCAGAACGCTCTGATAAACGTGACAGGCTGGGTTTCCCTCATAGAAACCATTTTGCTTCCCCCAGCCATGCCAATCACCAATCACATGTCTCAACTATGAGACAGTCAAGATCAGTTATGTCTGATAGAAATATAATATGAGCCACAAATGACAGCCACAGATATACAGACATAAACAGATTGGGGAGAAAGAAATAAAACTATCTGTGTTCAAAAATGGCAAGATTGTCTATGTAGAAAATCCCAAAGAAGTGACAAAAAAAAAAACCCTCCTGGAGTTTTTTTAATAAGCATAGCAAAGTCACAGAATACAAGGTTAATATGCAAAAGTCTATTGCTTTCCTATATACCAGAAATGAACAATTGGAAATCTGAAACTTAAAATAATATAATTTATAATAGCACCAAAAACAATAAAATATACAGGTATAAATCGAACTATGTATGTATAGGATGTATGTACAGAAAACTACAAAACCCTGATGACATAAATGAAAGCAGATCTAAACAAATGGAGAGAGAGTCTGTGTTCATAGACTGGAAGACTCGATGTTATTAAAATGACAGTTCTTTCCAACTTGATCTATAGAGTTAATGCAATCCCAGTTAAAATCCCAACAAGCTACTTTGCAAATGTTGCCAAACTGATTCTAAAGTGTATACAGAGAGGCAAAAGACCTAGAATGGCCAACACAATATTGAAGTTGAACGAAGTTACACTACCTGACTTGTTAAGACTTGTTCAATGCTGCAATAGACCCACACAGAAATAGACCCACACAGATACAGTCAACTGACCTTTAACAAAGGAATAAAGGCAATTCAATGGAGAAAAAATAGTCTTTTTAAGAAATTGTGCTGGACCTATCAGACAGTCTTATATGAAAAAATGATAATAATAAAGCTAGACATAGTTAAACCTTACACCTTTTACACAAATAACTCAAAATGGATCATAGACCTGAATGTAAAATGCAAAACTATAGAACTTCTAGATGAAAATGTAAGAGAAAATCTATTAGACCTTGGGTTTGGTGATGAACTTTTAGATATAACACCAAAAGCACAATTTGTAAAAAAAAAAAAATTGATAAGTTGGACTTCATTAAGATTAAAAACCCTGCTCTGTGACTGACAATGATAAGAAAATAAAAAGACAAGCCACAGACTGGGAGAAAATATTTGCAAAACACATATCTAATAAAGGGCCTGTATTGAAAATGAAAAGAACCCTTACAGCGCAGCAATAAGAAAACAAACAATCCAGTTTAAAAATGGGCAACATTTCTGAAAAGAAATCTCACTGAAAAAGATATACAGGTGGCAAATAGCATATGAAAAGATGCTAAGTTTCATTTGTCAGTAAAGAATTGCAAACTAAACCAATAATGAGACACCACTACACTCCTGTTGGAACACCTAAAATCCCAAGTCTGAGCTGGTCCAAGGATGTAGAGCAGCAGGAACTTTCCATCATCACTGAATGCGTTGGGAACACAAAATGGTACAGGTCTCTTGGAAGATAATTCGGCAGTTCCTTACAAAGTTAAACATAGTCTTACCATATTATCAAGCAATCGTCCTTCTAGGAATCTGTTCAACTGATTTGAAAACTTATGTCCACAGAAAAACTTGCATGCCAATATTCATAGCAGCATTATTGATAATTTCCCCACACTGGAAGCAACCAAAACATCCTTCCAAACTGTGGTCCATCCAGACAATGGAATATTATTCAGCAATTAAAAAGAAATGATTTCTCAAGCCAGAAAAAAGACATGGGGGAGCTTTAAGTGCATATTGATAAGGGAAAGGAGCCAATCTGAAAGGGCTCCACCCCGTATGATTCCACTGACATGACAACCTGAAAAGGACAGTGTAGGGATAGTAAAAAGGTCAGTGGTTGCCAGGGCTTCAGGGTTTGGGGAGAGGGTTGCATAGAGGGACTACAGAGGATTTGTTTAGAGAAAGAAAACTATTCTGTATGATACTGCAAACATGAAACATGGCCGTACCTTTGTCAAAACCAATTGAACCGTACAGCACCAAGAATGAGCCTAAGTGTGCACAATTCTTAAAAAGTCATTTAGGAAGCAGGAAGACTTCCAAGACAGAAAGCAAATGCATTTTTTAATCTATATCTAACTGTGTCACAAATGTGTGAAACGTCCTCACTGAAGAGAGGACGCAGTGAGGCTGGAGCTCAGGGAGAGAGGAGAGCTAGTAGGAGACGCAGTCAGAGGTCAAAGGAGGAGCCAGATGGTGTAGGAACTTTTAGTTCATACTAGAGACTTTGGCTCCTACTCTGAGGGGCACGGGAAGCCAGCAGAGGGTTTTGAGCAGAGGAGAGACATGATCTGACTTGGATTTTAACAGGATCTCTCTGGCTTCTGTGTTGAGAATAAATTCAAGGGCTGGGAGACCGCTGAATCCAGGAGAACACTTCAAGCGATAGATGATGGCGCTTGACCCAGAGTGGCAGCAAGGGAGGTGCTGAGAAGTGGCTGAATTCTGAGTATATTTTGAAGGTAGGCCCAGCTGGATGAGGGGAACGAGAAAAAGAAAGGAGTCAGTGATGGTCCCAAGGTTTTTGGCCTGAGCAACGAGAAGTTGCTCAGTAAATGTCATTGCATTTACTGAGCTGGGGGAGACTGTGGTGGGAGCAGTTTTCGAGAAAGATCAGAAGCTCAGCTTTGGAAATGAACGATCTACATGCCCACTAGACATCCAAGTGGAGAAAGCACATAGAATTTGATCTTAGTGTTAAAGAAAGATGTTTGGGCTATAAATATACATTTGGGAGGTAAAAGTGATGAGTTTTTATTAAGGGGGGGGGTGTCCCAAAAGGGAGTGAACAAGAGGACATCTAGAGAAGAAGTAGAAAGTTGGACCTGACAGAAAAGGGACTCGTCACCCGCTGAGGCGGATGTGAAGGCAGCTCTGGGAATGTGGTCGCAGGGACATTTGTGAGGTCACAGGAAGTTGAGAGAGGTCCTGCTGATGGGCCTCATCTTTCTCTGCTGAGGGTAAGAGGGTCGGAATGGAAGCCTGGGGAAGGAAGTGAAACGTGGAAATATTTGTGAGGACAGCTGACCAACAGCCAGTGGAGGCTTGTTCTCAGGCGGCGCTGCGGACTCATCTGATGGGAAGGTTGGTCATGGTTCCTCTCTGACCTCCAAGTCTCAGGACAGGATGCCAGGCCACTGGATCATGACATGCCAAGACCAGTTTTGTGGCCAGAAGTACCAGGATGCCAACATCTGACACACCCCTCAGCAAGTGCCCCAGTGTGTTTGCATGTCCAACCATTCTCCCTTCTTTCCTGTACCTGCACCACCTGGGCGTCCCACCTCCTCACCCCACAGAGCTTCCTCAGCCCCCAGCCCTGGCACCAACTACTGGCCAAGCCAGGGCAGAACTCCATTTCCCTTTCGCTGTTCCCCAGCCCACCTTTCACTCCAGTAGCTGCAGGAGTCAGAAACCACACTTGGATCCTTAGACTCCAAAGCATTTCAGACCTGGACAATTCCCAGTCACCTTTTCAGAGAAGATACTGAGGACATTCATTTATTCCACAAATATTTATTTGGCTACCATTATGTACTAGTGGGTCTCACACCATGTCAGGAGCCAAAGACACTGGGAAGGTCCTCGCCCTCATAAAGTTAACAGTCTAGTGAGGAAGACAGATATAACATAACTAACCACAGAATTAAAGATACAGTTGCAAATCGTGCAATGTTAGAAAGGAGTAAGTTTCTTTTTTTTTTCTTTTTTTAGCTGAACCATCCTGCCACCTGTTGGCAGCTCAGGGGCAACTCAGCTCAGGCCGGGACTCAGAACCACTGTTGCTCAGAGCTCCCACTCTTGAGCGAGCTCTTAACCAACTGAGCCATTCGGCCGGCCCAGGAGCAAGTTTCTGAATGAGGACATGGCTAGTGGGACGTGAGGGGGGGGAAGGGTTTCTCTCTGAAGACCTGACATTTAGACTGGGAACTGAAGGATGAATACAAATTGCCCAGGCAAAGAAATGAAGGGAGTGGGGCATGACATTCCAGACAGAAAATGCCCTGAGGTCCACAGCCCATGATCAACTGGGCTCTGTCTCACTTCATGGCAGTTCCCTGACAGGTCCCCTCCCTCACCTCATTCCCACCCACCTGCAGATGGAAACCTCATTCAGAGAAGGCAATACGGGTTGCTTTAGTTCACTCAGTGTGAGAACATGTGGGTAGTTTATACTTCAATTTGTTTGTAATGAGGCCAGTTCTTTCTCTCATGTATCTGCAAATACCAACCCAGAGAATTTCACTATTACCTAAATTTGACAGACTAACACACCAAGAGGGTTGAACAAGTATCCTTGGCTTCATTGGAACTAGAATATAAACCAAGATTCTCTGTGATTTTAAGCAGCAACACACCTTTAACTTCCTCAGACACTGAAAGTCTACAGATCATGCTCTGTCCACCCTCCATAAGCCATACGTCAATCAGAAAAGCCCTATGCTTGCCATATTGGGCTCACTATCGAAATACAATGCTTTTCCCTACATGCCTGGTTCATTCACAGGCTGGTGTGTCCAAGTTAACTTGAAAGGTTCAGGCCATATCCAGGTCTTGGCCACGCTACCAGAGATGCACACTTGAGATGTAAACCTCATCACATGCACGTCAAAAGAGCAAGACGGTGATGAGGAATGGAGTTAAAGGATACACTTGTGTTTTAGTGAAAAACCAGAATAGGAATTCCAGACTGGGGAGTCAGAAAAATACTGGTGATAAACGAGATAATGACTGTGGGCGTCAGCAATAAAAATGGACTAATTGATAGTAATGAACAGTGGCGTTAGTACACCACACGTATGTACATGCACACACCAACGCGCACGCACGTTTCACACATTCTTCTCCCTCTCTGGCAGTCACAGAATTACAGGAATTTAATGATGGATCGTTTCTGTTGGCGAGTTGGTGGTTGGTGCACCACACAGCAGAAACTCATGGCTAATGGGTTCCTGTCACCCTAGAGTTAGATTGTGGAAACACTACACAAGACAATGACAGCGAAGGGAAGTGAGCACTCCATCTGGGTTCGTGAGCACATCTCCCCAGTTATTCTTCTGTGCCCTCCTCACGGATTCTTGAGAAGGTCGCGTGGGGCAATGTACACAGGAGTGCCTGGCATTCGTTGCCCAATAGACGTGGATGCTTGGGAGATGACAGAGAAATATTTGAATAAAAATGCTGAAGATGAAGAAGGGAGCGATGGCTCATAGAGGATGACAAAATCAAAATTCAAAAATGTGTCAAGAGATTTTAAACTATGGGGAAACACTACTCATATGACACGAAATCAAGACAAACCTGCAAGTAGGTTGAAAAACGGGCCTGGTGAGGGCATGATGGAGAAGAGGTGGGTTAATAGCAGTTGTGATGGAAAGACCCACTGGGCCAGTGGGACTGACAGTGTGACCCAAAAGGTAAAGCAATCTTGGATACTATTATTATTATTATTATTATTATTATTATTATTATTATTGCGACATGAATTCAGAACCACCATTTCCATGGGCTTTTTACATGTATCACCTTGTGCACTAAAGAATATCATTGGATAAAGGGGAGTAATTTCTCTAGTGAACTCTGTCTGAGTCGGGGGGCCCTAGGTATTTTGTCCACTTCCAGGAACGTGAACAATCTAGAGGACAGCCTGATGTGCAGGCAAAGGGACAAAAGCTGGGCTCTGCACTGGCACGTGCTAGCTACAGGACCTTAAGAAAGTGACGTAATCCCACCAAGCAGAGCCTCAGCTTCCTCAGTTACCAAATAGGAATGACCGCTCCCGCCCTACAGAGCTGTCTTGAGGATTCAGCGAAATCACAAATACCATGTGCCCAGCACGGACGGAGTCTGCATAGAGCAAAGACCACCACACGCTACTAGGCACTCAGCCATCACAGTTACCCACATATGGTCTCCACACTGCGGTCTGCTGTAATCTGGTTGGATCCCAGGTCGGTTTTCTTCTGATCCCAACCTGGGCCATGTCCCCCTCCTCCAACCCCACCCTTCCTGTAGGATGTGGCAGTAAGAGGTCAGCGGGAACAGGCCAGACAAACCAACTGCACTTAGACAAGTCAAAAGACAATCTCAGCACCTGTGCCCAGAGCTTGTGATCACACCTACCATGCACCAGGAGCAGGTACAGACAGGTGCCTGCTCTCATGGCGTTTATATTCTAGTAGGGAAGTCAGACAATAAACCATTGGGGAAAAAGAAAGAGAGAGAGAGAGAGAGAAGAGGGAGAGATTGAACATATAAATGAAAAATTACAAATGAACAGAGCACCAAAGAAGGACAGAACAGGAGAATGTAATTTGGGGTCTCAAGAGCCAGATTCTTAGAAGGGGCAGGAGAGCTGAGCATTGGAGGATGAGTGAGCAAGTCCCCAGCCCCCTCCCATGCAGGCAGCATCAATCTTGGGTACCACAGGGCTCTCGGCCACCCTGGGAGGGAATCCCCAGTTCCCTACCACGGGGAGGCACTTCTTAGGGTGGCCCACTGCGAATGTCCCCCAGAGGTCCCTGCCACACCCCCCAGGAGCGCCGGGCCCCGCCCACCACTCCTCCCAGCTAATCCACCTCCCCTTTCTCTGAATCAGCCCTTCTCACGGAGGCCCCGCCCTCAGTTAGCCCCGCCCAGCAGAACCTGCTGGGCCAGAAACACACCTATCCTACTTCTATGTGGCGCTGAGCTTCTGCAAAACGTGTGCCTTCCCCAGATCCACCCCACCCTTGACCTTGTGCCCCCTCGTCCCAGTCCCTGGCACTCCTGGCAGCCCTGGGACAGGTAGGGCTTGGTTCAGGGGCAGAGTGGAGCTGGCTGGTGGGAGTCCGCAGTGCCAGGGCCGGGCCCCCTTGTCCTTCTCTTCCTTCCTCACTGGCACATTCTAGACATCGGTGAGAGCAGAAGAGAAAGGCGAGGACAGGGGCAGACAGATGCAGGCGGGCGGGCAGAGAGGAGCTGAGACTCTCCGAGGGGTAGAGAGGGAGAACGAAAGAGACAGGCAAAGAGGTGCGAGGGAAAGAGACACAGGCATCAGAGGAAAACAGACTGAAGGGTGGGGAGAAAGCCAGTGGGACAGGGAGAGAGACAGGGGGACAGGGAAAGAGACAGGGGGACAGGGAGAGAGCCAGGGGGACAGGGA
>NW_017732079.1:783040-836204 GCF_001890085.2 Hipposideros armiger | reverse complement strand
GGGGACAGAGAAAGAGACAGAGGGACAGGGAGAGAGACAGGGGGACAGGGAGAAAATGTTGCCTGATGGACCAACCGAGAGGGAGCAGCCGTGAGGCTCCAAAGGTGACGGGGGAATGTGGGTGCTGGAGAGTGTGTCCCCCGGAGTCCCCCACTGATTGGAGGCCACTGGGGGGCAGAAGCAATGGATAGCCTAGAATTAGGATGGAATTAACCTGTGAGAAATCTGAACTTCTACCTTAGTGGGCGGGTTTCAGGCCCCATGAAGACACAGGGATTTTCCATTGTGTGACAAATGTCCCATGACCAGCCGAGGGAGGAACTGCTTCTGCTCGCCCCACCCTGCTGGTGTGGCTCTGTCCCCTCCATTCCACAGGCACATAGCTGACCCCCAGGTCTCCAGGCCCTGCGCTGGGCCCAGGAGACACAGAGATCAGGGAGGCGCAGGTTCAGCCTCAGAGTCCAGGTCGGGAGGGTCAAGACCCGGGTGGGGGCAGAGATGAGCACCAGCAGGCGCAGGCCAAGTCCATGGGCGCCCAAGGGAGGGGGTGTCCCTCCTGGTCTGCGGAAGCAGGAGGCCTTCCAGAAGAGCTAACCTTGCGAACAAAACCTGGTGGGGTTGGAGAGGTCAGGAGGGGCGTGGGGACAGTGTGGGCAAAGCTCCCAAGGTGGGCACGCCAGGAGGAGAGCGTGGAGACTGCCCACTTGGGCTCCTTTCATGGAAAAGAGTAGGTAGGAGGGAGGTTGTGGAAAACCCCAAGTGCTGCTAAGATGGTTGACTTTACTGTGTCGGAAAGGAGGGGCCATTAAATGACGTTGACCAGAGGGGTGATAAGAATGTGCCAGCTCAGAATCAGAGTGTCCAATCCTTTATTTAACTCACTGGTTGAACTGGAACGGGTCATCTGTGCCCTTTGGGCTCAGTTTTCTGTAAAATAGGGGCTGAAGCAGATTACTATTCTCTTCTGGAACCAAAGAAAAGCTCACTTGGCACCCTTTGGGTTTCCCAGCTTATAAGTGTGGAAAGCAGCTGACACGATGAGCGCTAGAGACACCCACACACACACCGACAGTGCAGGGGACGCGTGTCTCCTTCACCATGACTCCGTGGGAACCTGCTCAATGCAGCTCCTCCCTCTACCTCACGGTTGAGGCTCAGCCAGCTCTCGCCAGCCTGCGCCAAACTGCCCTCGGGCAGCCAAGACTAGTGCCCATGAAGGCACATCCTCCCTGCCACAGCCACACAGGACTCAGCAACAATCACAGCCCCAAGAGTGACGCTACTGCCGCTGACTTTAATGGAACCATCTTCTGTGCCAACCGTGAGTGCTAAGGCCCTGACTCATTTAAATCACTTCATCTTCCCAACAAACCTGTGTGTTGGGGGGGGGCGGTGTTAGCATGGACCCACTTTCTTTTTTTTTAAGATTTTATTGGGGAATTGGGGGAGGGGAACAGTGTTGGGGAATTGGGGGGCGGACCAGCCAAGTTGTTCTTCAATCTTCGTTGTGAAGGGTGCCAGTCGCCATCTGGCTTCCCATCGGCAGCTCGTGGCCTCTAAGCTCAAGGTGCTGTGTTCAATCTTAGTTGCGGGTGGGCGTAGCCACCATCCCATGTGGGAGTCGAACCAGCAGCCTGTTGTTAAGAGCACACGTTCTATTCCCTGAGTCATTCAGGCGACAGCTCAGCTCAAGATGCCGACTTCAGTCTTAGTTGCAGATAGGCGTAGCCCACCATGGAACAGGCAATCTTGTTGTTACACCAGCTGAGCCATCCTGCCACCTGTTGGCAGCTTAGCGGCAGCTCAGCTCGGGCACAGCATCACTGGCCCATGTGAGAATTGAACCGGTGGCCCTGTTGCTCAGAGCTCGCGCTCTTAAGCTAACTCTTAACCAACTGAGCCACTCGGCCGGCCCAGCATGAACCCACTTTCAATGATGAATGGGGAGCTGGGCAGAATCGCTTTACACTAAGGACGCACAAGAGGCAGCTGCCAGGAACGGGTAGCCCCGGGGCTGGCCTGAAGAAAGCATTTGTCAGCTGAGTGCTATAACTTTGTGTATTTAAGACCAATAAAAGTACAGAATTTTGAGAAGACAACCATTCAGACCACGCGATATTGTGGACTTGAGGAGGCCTTGATGAATGCTGATGGAGTTGAGGGGGTCAACAGCTCCCCATCCACAGCCTCCCGACAGGGGAGGCCAATGAGACCCTGAGGCCTGGGAGTGGGGTTTGAACCAAAGGCAGGAGGCCCTCTGCTGCAGGTGATTGTAAGGAAGGCCAAGAAGCCTAAGGGCCACGTTTTTCTTGAGACCATCGCCCAGCACGTCCACCCCTGTGGCTACTTCCTGCGTGAGGGGCTGAGGGGCTATTGAACCCACCCTCGATGTTGTAAGAGAAGGAGAAACACACTGCAGCAGCTGATAAAGGTTCCTCTAGGAAGTCCATGCCCAGCCCCCACCTCTGCCCCCAACACCGACGTCATGTCGGCAGGATCCTCTGGTAGTGTGACCTCCCATCCCTGGGGGTTCTCTTCCTGGAGCTGCACACACACACCCCACACACACACCCCACCCCTGGCTGAGTAAATCAGGAAGGGGCACTGAGTCCCCTGGGCCTACCTGACCTTCCAGGCCAACCATTCTTTCCCTGGTTTACAAGCCAGGTAGCCTGAGGACAAATGACAAATGGACAGCGTGAATCCAGTGAGGTCTGGTGGGCAGTCTTTGAAAAGCACCAAGGGCTATAAAGATGTGAGGCTGTTAAAACCTGCCTTGTGATAAGAGTTGTTAAAACCCTCTGAAAGCAAAGGCGTAGAACCACAGAACCAGCACGAAACGGTCCTATCGTGTTTAATGAGACACCGAGTTGCTCTTCAGTGACAACAGACCAAAACCACATGTCATGTGGCCCCAGCCAGCTTTACCCAGAATCAAAGCCTCTCCCTCTACATACCCCCTTTCCCCCCAACTCCCCTTCTCACCCCACCCCACTCCCACATACACAATCAAAGGACCAGGATATAACCAGAACTTGGACACTGGAACCCTTTCAGCAGCAGAGGGTCCACTGTCCAGGAAGATCCGTCCTCCAGTTAAAACTCGCCCTGCCAGCACTTCCGCACACCTGTTCCCTGTAGCCCCTTAAAATCCTGCCCCGAACCCTGGATCGGGGAGTTCCGGCTTTTGAGCACTAGGTTTCCATTCTCCTGGGTGGCGCCGTTCATAATAAAATAGCCAATCTTTCTCCACCGCAATTCTCAGTGGCTAGTGTTTGGCTCTGCTGGCACGGGTGAACGAACACAGTGTAAATACCAAAGGTATGGGGGTGGGGGAGAGTCCATGTTTCTGGCTCCTTCTGGGTAACCCTCCCCCTTCTTCCTCCTCTCTTTGTTTCCAGATCAGAAAAAAAACAAGAGCCGGCTCCTGTGCTTCTCATGACCAGCAGTACTTGTGTCCTCTCCCTGAAAGAAGGGGCTTCTCTCTGGGCAGGAGCCCAGGCAGGGAGGGCTGCAGTGTCCACGACTCTGGGTCCTCAGTCAGCCTGATGCCCAGGGGCCCAGCCGGGCAAGGGCAGGCAGCAGGCACCAGGCGCCATGCGTGGACTCAGCCTGAGCCTGCAGGACTGCGTGGTCCCTGCCCTCTTGGAGCTCTGGGAGGATGGGGACACGGGACCCAGGAGACACCGCAACCATTACAGACAAGTAACCACAGCCAGCTCTGAGCCTCAGTCAGAGGAAACGGGAACAGAGAGGATGCTGGTGGGATGGGGTTCAGGAAGGGTTCCCCAAAAATGGGATGATGAGCAAATTGGAAAGGGAAGCAGGGACTTGATTCTACTCATTTGTTTATTCATTCATTTCTTCCGCAAACATCTGTACTACCTACTAGATTACAGACACTGCTGGGAAACTGAGGACACAGAGGCGGAAAAACTGGACCAGTCAGACAGAGTAGACACGGTCAGGAAAACAGACACGTCTAGAAACAATTAAGCCCTGAACAAGGGCTGCATTGACGTATGGACAAATCAGTGTGTGAGCAGAGAGGAGGGGCTGGGCACTGACCTGGGTCCTGTGTGAGGCTCAGGGGCTGCTGAGCAGACAGCAGGGCAAGTGTACCAGGCAGAGGGACACATACAAAGCGAGCGAGAACAGGGACCAGCCATCACGTCACTGGGCGGAGGAGCTGGGTGCCCAGGGGAGAGGAAGATGAGGAGAGGGGAAGGCTGGGCCCAGACTCAGAGGGCTGGGGTGCCCAGCCACGGGGTTTGGGGGTCGCTGGAGGATGCTAGCAGGAGAGGATCATACCAACCTGAGAGAGGTGGGACAGATGGGGCTGGCAGAGAGGTGATATGGGGTGTTGAGCCAGGGTGGAGGGTGAGGACAGGGGAGACCCAGCAGTCTGTGGGGGACACCGTGAGGGGACAGTCTCGGGGAGCAGGGGCTCCCTCACTGTCTGAAATGAGGCCAGGTACTGATGATGTTGTACAAAGCCTTCCCAGGAGACAGAGTATTGATAACGTCACTGTGCCCCACCAGAAGGTAGTTGGGGCTCAGGTATCCCTTGTCCACCGCACACTGGATCAGGGTCTGGGCCGCCTTCAGCGCCACGGCGTTAGGGGGCTTTTCTGCAAAACACATGTACCCCATTAATCATCAGGGTCTCAAGTTTACTTGCTTAGGGCTGAGACAAGCACCCAGATTGCAGTCGCCCTCTGCCCCCTTCCCCGCCCACTGCCACCACCAATACACATAAACTGTGACAGCCAAGCACAAAGAGAAAACACGGTGACTGTGTTTCTTGATTCTTCCTTGCAAAGCTTCTTCTGGAAAGTTCAAAACTGCTCTGGAGGAGAGGCTGCAGCACAGCACACCTCTTCTCGGCAGGCACCACTGGACCGGCCACGGCTTTGCATAACAGGCAATGATGCTCCCCAGCACTGTTGCCATGGTTACCAAGAAAGAGGATATATTTGCTGACTGAGCCATCAAGGCACCAACATTTGCAAAAAATTATGTTCTGTCTTGCTCCATGCTTGCCTTGGGTACGGCTATGAAGAGAGATGGGGCTGGATATGGGGATGGATGGACTGGGGACAATGTTCTGCCAGGGAGGGACTCCTGGTGGCCTGCATCCTGTATTGAGTCCTTTCAAGCTAAAATGTTCCACTGACACTGCCAGGCACCAGAAGGTTGCCTCTTCCCCCATCCTTTCTAGACATTCCACACGGTACTGCATCACCCAGAACCCTCCGCCCCACGCTCACTCCTTACCTACAAAGTTGCCCATGAACGCAATTCCAAGGCCAATGTCATTGTATCCGTAAGTGTGAGAGCCTTCGTGATGCCAGCCAACTCCTTCATACACACCGCCGTCCTGGCCCACCAGGAAGCTAGAATTGGGCAAAGGGAAATGGAGAAAGTCACTCCGGGAAGAAGGACTGGCTTCATTCACTCCTTAACTCATTCATTCACTCTTTCGTCCATTTATCAGATGTTGACTGAACGTCTCTTATGGGCCAATGTGCACAGAGACAAAAACTGAAAAAGAACCACAGTCCCTGAACCTGAGAAGTGAGGTCACACAGTGACAAGCAATGATAGTTGCAACTTCAGTCCGCTGCAACATGGCCTTTCTCCCCATGATGCCACTGAATCTGACCCCTCCAAGGTGGCCAGTGACCGCCTTGACACTAGTACAGTGGAAACGTATCTTTCTTCTGGGTTACACTGACCCTGTTGACCCCTCTCTTCATGAAATGTCACCTGTCTTCATGCAAGCCACACGCTCCTGATTTTCTTCTACTCTGCTGCTCACCCTCTGCTCCCTCTGGGACCCTCCCACCCTCCCCTGGAAGGTAGTGCTCCTTGGAACGCTGGTCTAGCACCTTCTCTCTTCTCACCGAACATGTTCTTCCCGGACAATCATCCAGCCCTGTAGCTTCAATTACTATCTATAAAGACCACATGCCCTAAGGGAACCAGCTTCTTCTGCAGTTTCCTCAGCCAGAAATCGGGCATCATCCTGAATGCCTCCCTCCCCCTCCCAGCCCCATCCAATCATGAGTCAAGGCTGGTCCATCGGCCTGTCAATCATATCTCCTACTTTAAATTCCTCCTCTTCTCTCTGTGCCGACTGCCACTACACTGTTCCAGGTCCTCACCAGCTTTTGTCAGGATTACTGCAATAGCTCCCTGCTCAGTGTTTTGTCTCCTTCCAATCCATTCTTAAATAGCACCCGGAGTGATTTTGCTAAAATACGAATCCTATCATAGGGCATGACCTTCCAGTTGCCTTTCAAATAGAGCCAATCTCCCAGGACCAACTCTGGAGCACCTCGTGATATGACTCCTGTCGGCCTCTGCAGCCTTACCTCTCACCCTTCCCCTCTTGAAATCTAGTTTTATGCGTGAGTTAAAGCTCTTCAGTTCCTCCGAGATGTGCTCTGTCTGGACCCCAGGCCCTTCCCTGGAACACTCCTCATCCTTGTTTGCCTGACTAACCACCACTCATTGCTGGTGTCCCAGCTTGGATGCCCCTCCCTCCAGGACCCCTTCCCTGCCACACTCACTCCCCCAAAGCCTCATCTGTGCCCCATCCTCTTCCTCATCCATCACAACCTAACTCGGACTTGTCCTTACTGATTTGCTATCTTCCCTCTCTCCTCCAGAGGAAGGAACCATTTCTATCTTGCCAAGCACTGAGCACATAGCAGATACCCAACAAACACTGGTTAAAAAGTTAGAAAACGGTGAGCGAGAGGACTATCTTGATGACAGTCCACATCCGGATTAGAGATGATGCACTCCGAGGCTGGAGGGTGAGGGGGGGCACCATAACAGGTTTCAAAAGTCAAGGAAGTCCCTGAAGACTGAATGAGAAAGGAAAACTAACATTCCCTCAGCTCATGTGGCCTTTTCCATCTAGGATTTCCAAATTTATCATCCAAGGCCGTGGAAAGTCCTGCGAAGGACAGCAACAGTTTCCGCATCTGCAATGCCTGCTTTCAAGTGGAAGTTAAGAGGAGAGAGGCAGCAGCCCAGACACATGTGAAAGCATGTCCACCAGAGATTTGGCAAAGTTTGTTGTGATGAAGTCACAGACAAATGGTTGCCATTTGTCATACTCTATAAATCCCTTCTATGAAATTCCAAGTAGCTTTGGCTATTCCGTCAGCTTCATGTGTTTCCTTATTATAGACCTGGCATCAAAGGAACTGAAAGAGAATGCCTTGATTTCACTCTGTATCTTTAAATAGAAAAGGTATTGTTGCCCCTACTGTAGAGATAAGGAGAGAGGCCCAGAGAGGTTAAAAGCTCCTGTGGGTATAAAACAGATTAAACAATGCCAGACGTAATGCAGGATTCTAACACTGGAGAGAACAAGTTCAGGGCTGGGAGACCAAGGCAGGGGTTGTAGGGCCTGTCTCTGAGTGGTTGGCATTACATTAAAAAGGCACAATGCGGGTGGGCCGAGTGGCACGATGGTTAAGAACTGGCTTGGGATGCCAGAGGGCCCCCGTTCGGATCCCACATATGAGGGCCAGTGACACTGCCCTCCACAGCTAAGATGCTGAACAACAGCTCAACCTGGAGCTGGGCTGCCGTGAGTCGCCAGCGATGGCGTAGGCTGCAGCCCCTGTGGCAGTGGGTTGCCATGGGCTACCGTATGTAGCCAGCAGCCAGCGTGAGCGGCCAGCAGCCGCAGTGAGCGGCCGTCCAGAAGCCGGCGACTGATCTGCCTCGCCCTGGAAGAGCGCAATGATGGTGCCAACTTGGGCCAGTGAAGCAACGTCCTCCACAACTAGACTGAAGAACAAAACGACAGCAACTTGTCTGTTCCCCTTCCCCCAATTCCCCAGCACTGTTCCCATCCCCCAAATTCCCCAATAAAAATCTTTAAAAAAAAAAAAGGCACAATGCTTCGACGGCCTTCTGGAAGGGTCTCACAGTCTTGCTGTATCACTCCTGCTTCTAACCTCTACTTTCCAAAGTCTACTTCTCGATCCCTCATGAAGAATGTGCCCAGGAAAGATAAGTAACCCTTAGCTATGCCTAAGTGACAGTTCAGAGTCTTGCACGAATAAATGTGATGTCTTAGGTGACACACCTGGTACACAGAAAGGGCTCAGTAAATGTCGGTTCCGTCCCACAGCCTTTCTTCCTACAGCCCTGAAGAAAAGGAGGGTCACGTCCCCACCGACCCCACTTACTGATATCCGATGTCACAGAAGTCCTGCCTGTCCATGTGGAAGGACTGTATGTCTCGGACACGTGACTGACACTCCATGGATTCATTGCAAGGCGCCCCAGCGGTGTGGATGATGACGACATATTTGGCCGGGAGGTTCATTTTAGGGCAGTGTGTCTCTCTGGCTTCCCAAGTTGACCGCGTAATGATGATGGGGCAAGCTGTGGTGAAGTGAAAAGCCAAGGACGTGGGCACTCACTTGTGCCCACATGTGGACAATCTCACCGCTGTGCGGGGACAGTCTCCCCCAATTGCTGGCACCCACTGGCACATCAGCACTGTGGGGCTGTGGGAAAGGCCAGATGGGGATTTTCTGGGCCAGGTGGCTGGATGGGGGTAAAAATCTACGAAATCTGTATGATTCTGTTGATCGTACAGTCACGGCCATTTCCTTCAAAAGACAAAGTGTACCTAACTGCTTGGATATGCATTGTAAATACATACAGCTGTGTGGATTTATGTTAACAGGGCGAATATGCAGAAATCAGCTGACTCGCTCAACTGATCGCATGTATATGGAAGTAATTTGAAATCTATAAAGGACTTTACAAGTGTGAAGAGGTGATCATTATTGAAGATAGCACCTGTTCGAAAGCAAGAAACACTATTTAGAGACTGACAATTTTCCAAGAAGGTTAATAAAAGATACCCTTGAGTCCGAGAAAAAGTTCCTGCTGGCAGAGAACCCTAAATGACTGAACATGTATATTCATTGTGCTGGTTTTAGGTGGCTGTTTGATTTTTATTATCATAGCACATGATTTTTGTTACCTGACTTTTTTGAATATTTGCTCTGACGTCAGCATAATCTGTGAACTCAAGTTTCTCAGCCCTGCGGTCATGTTGCAGGTTTACTGGGTTTTGTATTTAGGAAGGAGAGTGTGTGTGTGTGTGTGTGTGTGTGTGTGTGTGTGTGTGTGTTCACATAGTAGACATGAATATGTATACATGTTTACCCCGCCCCTCTTTTCTTCACAGCCTTCCTGCCATCTGACATCATATGAATTTTATGTCGTCATGTTCTGTCTTTCTTCACTGAAATGTGAAGTGTTGTCTCTTTTGTTTACAGCTGTATCTTCAGTACCCAGAAGAGTGTCTAGTATTCGGTAAATGTCTGTTGATGAAGTGAAAATGTGTGTACATACATATTTATGTCAAGAATGGCTCCATGGCTATATTATTCCAGTGGGAAGAAGGAAGACACCCTCTCAGAATGTTCTAGATCTCAGCATGAGGTGCTCTTGGTCCAAGAAGCCAATGAATGCCAGTAGGAAAAGGACTTCCCTCAAGGAGGAGGGTGAGATGGGGTTGAGGACCTTACCTGTCCTGGGCATCACTGGCTGCTGAGGGCTCAAACAGACCTCTTCTTTCAAGAGAAGTGGCTGGATATACCTGGGTGACAGGCGACCCTTCCGGATAGCATAGAAGATCAGGTCCTCTGCAGCTGATAAGGCAGCTGGGCTGGGACTGCTGCCTGAAAGAGGGTGACACAGAACACAGAACTATCGGCAAGAAACTCCAACCTAGTCTAGACCTGGAGGGAGGATACAGTGACCACCTGAGCCTGGATAACTGATGGGAAGAGAGGGAGCCAGTCCAATAGCCAGGACAAGGGACCTAAGAGACCAGGAACTACTGGACACAAAGTAGGCGACCTTTGTCATGTGCCCAACTAAGACTTCTCTCCTCTCCATCTCTAGATGGAAGAGATGGGAAGCGGCAAAAGCTACATGCAAAGGGAGACGCCCCTGACCCAGTCAGGAACACCCTAGCATGGAGAAAAGGGTGACAGATTCACTGAGTATCTCTCCCAATCAGACACACGGCAAGCGCTCTTGATATCCATTAGCTCATATCGTTTTCACCGAAAACCTCTGAGATAGGAGCTATGACTCGCCAGAAGAGGACCCCAGCAGGTGCCAGGTACTTATTAGCTCTCCACTGCATCCTGCCCTCTGCTCTCCTGTTTTAGAAGAGGCTAAAACCCTGCAAACAACACTTTCCAGGCTGCCTTGTCTGCCGGCTTCTGGTTGGGCTCTCCCTATGGGAGACACTGGAGGAAGAGCACAGCCATGCTTTTCCACCTCTGCCACCTGCAGCCTCAGTGTCACCCCACCTCAGACCCCACAAGCGATGGCAAAATCGTGAGCTCAAGCGGTGTCAGTAATCTCACTGACTGGCTTCAGCAATCTCACAGCAGTGCAGACCAGAGAAGAGAAAGAGGACAAAAAGAAAGCCATGTCACAGAGTCCAGGCGAGAAAAGGAGTTCAAGAGGCGGGCGATGGTCAGAGAGGACAAGTATGACACAGGCTGAAAAGACGAGGGTGTGGACACGAGGGATGGTGTAGACAACCGCCAGAGGGGGTGCCCATTACCTATCTTACTGCCGAAGAAGGCGAGGCCCAGGGAGATGTTGTTGTAACCCGGGGTGTGCATGCCTGGCACGCCCCAGCCGACACCTTCGTACACCTTGCCATCGTCCCCAACCAGGAAGCTGCCAGGCAAGGAACATGGATTGAAGGGCAAATCCCTGGAATGGGAAACCTGTCACCCTTAGAAAGGACAAGGGTTCTAGAGGCTCATAAATAAATACTATGCTCAGTGACCTAACAGGGGCCGGGTAACTCATTTTAGACTCCCCGGAGGTCACTTAGCTTACTTAGCATGTTCCCCAGAACCAAGTGGAATTCGAACGTGTGACCCTCAAGGACCTGGGGACGTCAGTTCAGCATTTCTCAAGGGCATGAGAATTCATCCATCCAGTTTTTAAATATGGGACCAAGCCCTTGAACATCTAAAACAATCAACCGGGATTCAGGAATTCCTTCATATTGACTTTTGCTTCAGTTTATCCTTAGGAATTCCCATAAGCTCTTCTTTATCACAGAAATTTGTTTAGAGTGTTCCTTTCCTCCATTTATTTCTTGAAACCAATGTATCTATTCTCTTGTTCTACTTCCTCCTTCCTTCCTGCCTCTGTAACTGTTTCGTCCTCCACTTTGTAATCACAGTCTTTAGAATTGATGTTGTCACAACTCTTGCCAGACACATCTTCTATGAGACCATGAGTTTCCACCGCAAACTGAAGACAGAACACTTCCCTGATGTCTCTGCAGACCCTGAACTGCCCGCCCTGTACTGACATCAGCCTGAGGAGTGGGGCAGCCTCAGCGTGTCCGCCATGTCCCTGGCTTTGCTGCCGTACATTCAGCAGGTCCCTCTGACTAAGCAGCAGCCTTTGCTTAGTCCAGTGTGTATGGTCCTTCATAGCTACTGTCAGCTGCATGGTACAGACTGGTTGTTAAATTGTCACCTCAGAAACCTAACTCAGAGACGCGGTGGCTTAAATCCCCTAGAAATCCTGAGGCAGAAGGCAACACAGCAGTGACAAGAGCGGGAGGTGGGGGACAGCAGCTGAGACAGCCTTGACGGAGGATGGACAGGAAGCCCCACCCTGCACCCCCCATGTTCTACAATGGGGCCTCCCCAGCTGCTCTTATACATTTGCACCCAAAATAAATAATTAAGAAGATGTGGGTTATCCTTTCCAAAATGAATACATCTCTTATGTTTGTCTTTAGAATTCAGGAGGAGGGGGAAGCCCTATTCCCACTCTATCTCTCTCCTTCTACAAATATACGCCTCCAGACACATCTCCTCATTCTTGAGGGGAAAAAAAGAGGGTTGGGCCTCTGCTGATAATTCTCAGAGTGGATACTCCTCAATGCACAACCTCAGGATCTCCATGCCTCACACTCGTTGGAACTCGGGGCTCTCCGCCCCGACGTATCCCCAATGCCACTCCTCCCGTGGGACCCCAGGCTCACTGTGAGGTGGCTTTCAGGGTACCTGGTGGGGACTGCTTCTCAAGGTCAAAGTCATGTCAGTGTGCACAAGTGGAACATGTGCTGGGCTAACAGGCAGTCTGGGAAGAGCTCTGGGTCCACACTGCCTAGCCATGTGACTTCCAGCAAATTCTCTAACTTCCCCAGACCACGGCGTTCTCACCTGTGAATCAGGGTGGTAATATCTCTCTTACCCGTTCCTCGAGTGACTTGGGTAATTCTTGTGAAGCCCTTTGTAAACTGTAATGTCCCCCGAGCTGCAAGGGGACAGCCTCCAAGACCACATCTGAATACACAGCCCAGAGCATCCCCCCTAATGACCCTGGGAGATTTCAGATTTGGTTTGTTTTAACTTTTTTTAAGTTACATTTTAAAAGTAACAGAAATGGGGAAAACAGAAGGGAAGGCGGGAGGCCCCCTCAGAGGGGTCACTTGAACGTGGCTCTTACTTGTAGGCCACGTCGCACCGGCCTTGGGTGTAGACAGCACGGGACTGAAGGTCCCGCAGCTTCTGGCTGCAATCGTTCTGCTCCCGGCATTCTACCCCCAGGAGCTGGTCCGTGATGACGTAGGGCACAGACGGGGCCAGCTGGCCGCCGCAGGTCGGTGATCTGGCCCCCCACTCCTTGCGGGAGACGACAGTGGGAGCACCTGCAGGGGGACCGAAGGATGACATGTGGCAGGTCCTACCCCCGTCCCGGGCAGGCTGCCCGGGCAGCCCTCGTCCTCCCACTCTAGGGCCTCTCCTGCCCCACCCACCATGGTGTGACAGGCCCTGGGGGAGGCCTTTGCCACCAGCAACCTCTCCTTCGCATTTCCAACAGTCCATTTAGGCTAAAAAATAATCCCATCCGACACTGCGTTCAGCCTGGATGTCCAATCGCCTTGTTCTCCAAACACTGGCTCCTTGTATTTCCCTAGAGGACACCCCACCCTCAACCACTCTGTGGTGGCTTCACGCTCCCACCTTCAGAAACCAGCCCCGGTGACACCCGACCCAACTGTGGGGCCTCAGCTGCCTTCTCTGAGGAGACATGGTCCTCATCGGTGTTTGCCCTAGTCGCTGGCCATGTCCTTTGTCCAGCCCTCTCCTCAGAATGGTGACTCTAAGGACTGTTCTACCACTCTCCTCAAACTATGGCTCCCCGGGTCCACAGCCCAAGGAGGTTCCATGAGCGTCAGGTACGTGTCTCTCTCTTGCAGATGAATACTCCCTGTGGGCAGGGCTGTGAGAGCCCCACAAGGACCCCAGGCTCCCGGAGGCTCCCTTTCTGTCCCCATCTTGGGCCCCTGGGAGCTCTCTGAGGGATAGGGTGTCTCCACCCTCCCACTGAGAGCTGGGGACCATGGCCTTGTCTTCTCTCCCCATGTCATCTCTCCTTCCTGGACCCCAGCTTTGCCTGAGGACTCAGGACAGCCCATGGCAGTCACTGACGGACACCCATCTTGGGATTCCCCCCGACCTCCCGAGCCGCACCCAAGAAGCCCCAGCCAATCCCCAAGCCACCTTACCACTACGACCCTTGCGGGTGAGCTGTGAGATGCCAACAAACAGGTCCAAAAGCTGCTCTGACACGTCTCTCGCTTGGGTTTCACTCCAGGAGAACCGTTCAGACTCCCCTGCAGAGGAACATTGCGCTTGGTGCTGGTCCCTGGAGAACACCCAGACCAGCTCAGAGGCACCAGCTCCATGTCCCCAGCCCCTGTCCACAGCCTCTCAGCTCCCCAGGTCCCTGACCTCCTCTAGGAAACAGGCAGAGGGGAACCACAGATATCTCTAGCCTCACCCTGCCACTGCCTCTCCCATATGCCTTAATGAGGCCCGCGTGCTGCCACCTTCCCCCACCCTCCCTCCATGCCAGGTGCACTGCAGGCTTTCTGCCCCCTATCTAAGCAGCTCTGCCTTCCCCAGTCACCTGCTTACCCAGTAATAGATCACAGTGTCATGTGTCAAAATGGTCATCAACATTTTGAGCTAAACTGTATACAATATGAAGCACCTATTGATCCAGATGAGATTCTTGAAACATAGAAATTTGCAGACTGTTGGGGCTGCCCTCACAAACTGGGTTTTATAGATAGGATGAATTGAGGATGAGTTATCACAAGCGTGCCTCATCCCCCTCTGCCTGTCCAGCACCTGAGGTCATGGGAGCCAATAACCACTAGAACCAGCAATATCACCAATATCACCTACCACAGGTCAGCTCTGTAAGTTACAACGCATTTTCAAGGGCACGCTCAGCTTTGTGGCTTAAAACAATTTTATAAGGTAAGCAAAGCAAAGCAAATTAACTACTCCCTCTAGACAGATGAGAAACTAACGCTCAGAGACGCTAAGTTACTTGTCTAAGATGACACGGGTTTTAAGCCGTGGACTTGGACTCCAACCCAGGCCATCTGGCCTCAGAGCCATGTTCAGAACCACCACACTCTGGGACCTCCCCCAAAGTCATCAGATGACCTTGGGCAAGTCACTGCTACACATGGCCTGTTTCTCTGTCTATAAGACAAAGTTACTAAGGGTCTTCACCATGGTTCTGAGATTCTGTCCTCCTGTAAAATCATCAGGAGTATGTACATGACTATGACCCTGAGGCCAAGATCTGCTGCGCAGGCTGGAGAGGCTGTGAGGACCGGAGCCCGTCCAGCAGGGAGGAAGGACCTGAGCTGGGCCCGGAAGGGGAACACAGGACGGGTGGGGAGCAGTGATGAACCTGGAGAGGACAATCTGCAAGTGAAACCAGGCTGGAGCTGATGCCAAAAGCACTTCTGACCCGATGGAAGAAAACCTACCCCAGGCCAGGAGACCGAGAGCTGAAAAGATGAGAAGCCACGGCAGCATCATCACGTGGTCCCAGGACACCAATGAGAAGAGTGTGGACTGAAGACCTAGGAGAGATGCTGACAGTTAATCCAACCAGGCTCGCTCTTCAAACAGGGCATCTGCCTCACTGCATGACACCCCGTCTGCCTCCCTGCCAAACTGTGGGTCTCCTGAGAGCCAGCACCTAGCCAGGCTTCTCAGGGTCCCCAGCACACAGCCTGACCCTCAGCAGGCGCTCACCAACACCTCTGTCTAGCCACCACCCTCTCCCCCAACCTCTTACCCTGGGAGCTCCTGGTCCCTGGGAAGAGCCCAGTACCTCATCTTAGGCCTTCCAGCATAGGTCATAACAATTCCTAAAATCCTCGAGTAGCTGTTAGGAATAAACCCGGTGTAGATATTTTCACATCTAGTGCCTTCATTTTATATTTAATCCTTTAAAAATTCCTGTAAAATATTTTAACCCCACTTTTATAAGTGAACCCACTGAGGCTCAGAAAAAGTGAACTAAAGTAGGGGCAGGAGACTTCCCCAGCACTATTTGAGAGTCAGAGGTGTGTTAGGTCATCTAATTTGGTCCTTTACCCCACAAAAAGCCCAACAGATGCTCAACTAACTTCATCTTGAGCGAATAATAACAGCAACAATTACCACTTACTGATCACATCCTACATTCCACATTTCTAAGGACTCCCTAGATATTCCATCAAATTTCCTCACATTGCCCTATGAGACCCAGCTTTTGATCAGGAAATGGGGCCTCAGAGAGTCTAAGTCACTTGCCCAAAGTTACCCAACCAATAGGAGCAGAGCTGGGTCCCACCCAGATCTGTCTGACTCCATAGTCTTTGCCTGGAACTTCTCCACCATCTGCCTAAGTTTCCGATGGTGGAGGGTCTCAACGTGGGCCCAGAACCTCTGTGGTCCTTTCTAGCTGCACAAATCTTTTCTGCTCTCAGGCAGAAATGAATTCTTACATTGTGCTCAATCAAAATGAAATATCAGCTCCATGAGTTGTCAACCAAAACATCAACTCTCCTCCCAATTATCTTACTGAGAAACTGTAGAAGCGCTGACCCTTGCTCTCAGAGTTTTTATATTATCACCAGTAGTCCCAGGTGGAACATGTTTAGAAACATGGTTTAAGGCTTGAGTATGTAGGTACTTCCTGGATCAGGACAAGCAAACACCTGGTAAATAACACCCAAGATTCCATTTGTTTGAGAAAACTGCACTGAAGACAAAATGAGCCCATCACGGATGAGGACAGGCACCTAATAAGCACGTGGGACAGTGTTCAACCTCCCTCAGGGGCCAAATGACAGGCGGGATTAACGTGTCCAAGATGGAAGCCCTGTAGGCTGGGCTCCTGCAAAGCTACCTGGAAACCAGCAATCAATCCTGGTCAGCAGGAGGTTTGCGCCCTGGTCACTTGACCATGGTGCTTCTCCAACCACGAACGTCAATGTGACAAATGCTGTCATGAGGTGTTCCACCATACAGCTAAAATTGCAAGGCTTGAGCCCAGCCCCTGATCATGCCAGAGGTGTCTCTCACCCCCACACCCATTCCCACCTCCAATTGCAAACACTGAACTAACAGGAGAGACCGGAGCCAACATTGCTGTGTATTCTGTATACTTAAAACAAAGATGAAATACCAGAATAAGAGACAGGTGAGATATAATAGATAGGGACTCAGGGCTAGACAGAAAGGGAAGAGCTAGGATAGAGGTAAATGCAGGACCCACAGCGTTGGCAAGAGAGACCAGTAGTGGTATAACCAAACTCACAAGAATTTAGAATAGAAAATGTTCTTATTTGTAGGGAGAATTCCAGAGGGAAGGTCAGAGGAACATTCTCCACTATGTTAACATTTTAACCTGATAGAGTCCAGATCCTTCGATGGGAGAGGGTTTCCCAGGAAGAAACACGCACACTCACACTCAGAAATACCTGGGGTCCCGTGCAGCTCAGGGTGCCGGCAGCTCCCCACTTTCACACTTGGCCCCTGGCCCCGCTGCCTCCTGGGCCTTCACTCTCCCTGCGCTGGAGGCCACTCCTTCCCGGGAATGCAGCCTCAGGCTCCGGCTTCCAGGAGAGAAGAGGGAAGATGGGCCCCTAACAAAAGGTGGAGAGGACAAGGAGGGCCGAGCTCCCAGGCTCCGTCCACAGCACCGAGAAGAACTCAGGTGAGACTGGACTCGGCTGAGAGCTGGGACCCACCCTCTGAGTAAGCCCAGGTGCCTCCTCCCTGGGAAAGGGCGCGATTGCCCAAGCTCCCAGAGCTGCTGCCTCATCCCAGCTCTCAGGAAGCCCAGCCAACGTGGGGGTGCCCCTGGGACCTGGGAGCCTGTCCCACAACTGGGGACTTCCTGCCCTGGAGACAGATCTGCTCCGGGACATGGAGGCTGTGGGTGGAGGTCCCTCAGCAACACCCCACCCCCTTCCACTGGGTCACCAGCAGGGGCAGGGTGGGGGCAGAGAAATAGAAAGGTACATGCCAGCATCTTGCAATGTGTCATCACTAGAAATGATTCTAACCCTGTGACCCGCTGGCCCATTCATCCCCCACCCCCATCTTAGCATCCAACTGTCTGAATCTAACACCTTCAGAAGCGTTTCACAAACCAAGGCTCTCCCACTCTTTACCCACTTTTGACAGTGGCTTTCATCTTTAGTTGTCTCCCAGAATCCCGCACCTTCTCCGAGGAGCTTTATACATTAGACAGACTTTCCTGCTGCCAAGGGTACCTGAGTCACAGCCCCTGAAATGGGAGAGCTCAGACCAGGGCTCCTGGAAACCACAGTGTCCACTGCAGAAGCTGTTTGAATAGCCCCCATGTGCCCCACGCTGCTAGCCCATACGGTATTCTAATGAGAATTAGAAAAGGTGCTCCTTCCACAGTTAAAAATTGATATGTTGTGTATTAATAAAAGCAATTGTGATAAGTAGTCACTGTCTGTAAGTCACGTAAATCAAAGTATTAAACATAAACTAGCACTTCACATTTTTAGCTACAATAATTAAGAACTCAGAGTCACTGGGGTATAATAACTTGTCATGCCGTTGCCTTACTTTCATGGAAACAAAACTCTTTATACTAATTTTGGCGCTTAACTTGATCTAGTATTTCATTTTCTTAAAAACTGATGATTTTCTAGTCTTGGTTGAGCCATTTTAAATGCATTTTCATTTGAGACGTGATAGTTTCCACTAGTGACCAATATTATCCAGGTGAGATACATCTTGAAAGCTACAAAATTTTTAGAAAGATATCTGGCATATTTTTGCTGCAAACATGCTTCAACTTCAGCAGGATTCACACCAGAAAATAAAGCCTCTGCTCTCTCATCCACGGATATCTGATCAATATCACTTTCCTTACTATGGTCATCAGCTAATTTCACTTGTAAAATTTCACCTAGTAGAAATAGTCCATGTTCGTCAAATTTTCCAAACTCAATATGAAATATAAATACTAAAAAGGCCATAACCCTCTATCTGTATTGTAGAATTTTCTTTAAAAATCATACAGTTGTAGCCAATTTCTTTTAAAAATTTGAAATATCAGGTTGATGGGTTGATATGAGACTCACGATTGAAGTGAGTGCTGCCTTTTTTCGAATACTGTCTACATTGGAGAAATTATTGTTGTAATCAAGGGGTTTCTAATTTGTTAACATCATTAATATGTTTTCAGTAAACATTTTTGCCTCTTTTTTCTTTAAATTGTCTGTTTGCAAGGACACTATGAAAACTGAATTGTATTGCCTACATAACTTTGCTCAGAATAATAATTTGACTAAATACATTATGACAAGGTATTACTGAGCAAATGAATCTTAAAATGGTTACTTTTAAATATATACCATATGCTTGAGTTCTGGAATATAACTTTATTAAAGGCATGAATTTGACTTTTACATCATATAGCAGATGATGGTTTTAAATTAATTTTGATAATATTTCAGTGTAATCCAATCTTTCATTGATGCTGAAAGTAGCTATTAAGCTCTTGGACAATATAAAAATTAGGGGCATCAACAGAACTTTCAGCTTCTTCATTTACTGCCAAGTTTAAAGGTTTCAGAGAGAAAAGACCACAGAATTCTTCAGAAAAATTTATTATCTTTCGAAAACTTTTCAGTATTCTATATATCTCTGTAGTATTATTGTATTCCTGGATATGCCATACCTTCAATCAAACCTGTCTTATTCGTTCAGTAATTCTGCACACAATTATCAGCTTCATGATGATTATGTGAAGCCCATTATCCAAGGATAAGTAAAACAAGAATTAATTCCCTTTCAAGGAGTTAATAATATAATTACGGACACAGGCTCAAGCACCAATAATTGTTAGGACAGTCAGGTGAAATGTGTACATCCATGTTTCCTGTCAAGTGATGTATGTCGAGTAAAACAAGTTCTAAGGGGCAATGGGGAGACCAGGAATGGGTTATTAAGCCCGGCATTGTGGCTATTAACTGGGTTATTAAACTGTAGCCCTGTGGCTTCGTGCTTGACTTCAGCAGGGAGTGAAATGGTGGCCGTGGAAGTGTTAGATGTGTAAGAGCCTGGGAATTTTAAAGGGATTTGTGAGGTTCTCAAGTTGGGAGGTGAGGTGGTCCACAGAGACGAGAGCTCTGTACCAGGGACAGCTGAGATGAAGTCTGAGGAACGCGTTTCCAGTGGAGAAGGTTGAAGAGACCAAGATAACGGGCGTGTTCTCGGTGTGAAGCAGCCTAGAGACTAGAGGGCTGATCAAGTGTTGGTCTGGTCGGACCCAAAGGGCAGGACCACAGTCTGAAGACACCGTCAGGCCATGGAGGGTATGCCGAGAGCTTCTCATGCACAAGAGACGCAGGGAGAGTGAGAAGACGGGAAGATGGTGACTGTCTAGTGTAGGGAAGCTTGCAGGCAATAGGGCCCGAAATATCGGGGTGTCGGTAAAGTCATGACACAATTTTGCAACGAAAAGCATGGAAAAAATACATCATGACTTTTCCGACAACCCAATATTATGGTTACATGAAGTCCAAGATCAAGGAGCCAGCATGCTCAGTGTCTGGTGAGAACCCGTTTCCTGGCTGTAGACAGCTGCCTTCCCATCGTGTCCTCACATGCTGACTCTTCTCATACAAGCTCTACTGCCGTTTTTTTAAAAAATAGTGGCCACTCATATTGGTCACAATTATATATAGTCGCACCTTATATTCTGAAACCTATAGCTCATAGCACAGGTGAACATGTGTTTCCAGGTGGGCAGGACGGACAGGACGGCCCTGACACCTGGCTCCTACGTGGGAGTGAGAACCACGTCCCGCCGTGGGGGTTGGAGCTGAGTGGGACATGGCAAGTGAGGACGGTCAGAAGCACGGTGTGATTTCATTTGTCTGGGAAAATGACAGGGCACGGCAGGGCTGGGACAGGTGCAGAGAGCGGCATCAGTCTGGTAGGACCTGGCTGTGGGGCCCTGGGAGGGAGCTGTGGGGTAGGGGGGAGGACAGCAGATGCCACATCCACGCAGCTCTCCCTCCTCAGGGTCAGGAATCAGGTAAGAAAACTACCCCTTGTCATGCACAGTGTTAGGTTAGCTAAGACGCTCAGCAGATGCACCCTGGACAAGACATCTGTCCGGGAGATAAGGGGGAGCTTGAGACCAGAGAATTCGGGGTCCTCAGCCCACCATGAGAACAAGGTCACAAGCCCCACCCTCATGGGCCTGACTCTCCTTTTGTCTTATAATAACTTTATATGGAGATGGACTTCAATTTTTTTCCATTGCTTTTTTTTTTTTAATTGGGGAATTGGGGGAGGGGAACAGTGTTTGGGGAATTGGGGAAGGGGACCAGCCAAGTTGTTGTTCTTCAGTCTTCGTTGTGGAGGGCGCCAGTCGTCATCTGGCTGTCCGTCGGCAGCTCGTGGCCTCTAAGCTCAAGGTGCTGTGTTCAATCTTAGTTGCGGGTGGGCGTAGCCACCATCCCATGCGGGAGTTGAACCAGCAGCCTTGTTGTTAAGAGCACACGCTCTATCCACTGAGCCATCCAGGTGGCAGCTCAGCTCAAGGTGCCGAGTTCAGTCCTAGTTGCGAGCGGGAGTAGCCCACCATCGAACAGGCAGTCTTGTTGTTAGGAGCACGTGCTCTCACCAGCTGAGCCATCCTGCCACCTGTTGGCAGCTCAGCGGCAGCTCAGCTCAGGGGGCAGTGTCACTGGCCCATGTGGGAATCGAACCGGCGGCCCTGTGGCTCAGAGCTCACACTCTTAAGCTAACTCTTAACCAACTGAGCCACTCGGCCGGCCCTCCATTGCTTATTTTATATAAAATTATTGGGTTGTCAGAAAATTCATGACGCATTTTTGCAACGAAAAACATAGAAAAAAATACTTCATGACTTTTCCGACAACCCAATAGCTTACCTGAAGTTTTAAAGGGGATGTATGGTTTGGGGAGGCTTTTCTAATCTCATCACTCTAAAGCTCCCTGTTCATCATTCTAGTCTGACAAGTGGTCAAGGATGGAGGTGGCTTCTACTCAGAGAGCACCGAGCTTGATGTCCACCCCCACTCTTATCTGACCCTCTTCTGTTTGTTTGTATCTCTTATCCACGCCCCGTATGACACTCTTCTTAGGCGTTCTCCCCTGGGGGACTCTGTTCTAGAAGCTGGCTAGTTTTGAGTCATAGGAACCAGACAGCTCCAGGTCCCGCAGATGTCACCACAAAATGTGTAAACCCCTCCTGACTTTAGCTGCTGAGCTGTCTAAACTTGTGGGTAAGTACATCTTGGTCATTTGCAGTTCTCAGATCCACAAGGCACCCTGCTTCCTCCGACACAGATGCCGGCACCATAGATTTCCATGGTTCTCAGTGGTTGGTCCCCATCTGCTCGTATTGGGGGTTTATGAGGAGACTCTGTCCCCTAGTTGTGTGGCTGGATCTCCCAGGTAAAAGGTCCAGTTGGGAACTCGTCATTGGCCTCCACCGTGAGCAGGTTGGACAGTCAACAGTCGTGGTGGCCAGCTTGGTTTGGTGAAGGGAACTACACTGTCGCTGGGCCCAGGCGTAGCCTTCATCTCTGCCACGTGACCACATGAGACCCTTGAGCCAGTACCCAGGTGGTTAGGGAAATTGACTGACTGACGTCATCTGATCTAGCTGGCTATTATGACTCTACTCTGCCACAAACGCCCTTGATGGGCAGTCACATGGGATGCCAAGGGTGCGACCTTGCTCTTTCCAGTCCTCGGTCCTGGGGCCAAATCACTGCCCACAGTAGACATCTGATTATCCAGGCAAAGCAAGCAACAGATATAATGCTTGAAGATTGGCTCACTAGAGGGAAGTATTTGCACAGGAGGAAATGGGGGGCAGTGTTCAGGGGAACAGCGTGTGTGATCCCTGGAGGTCGGGAAGCACCCAGTGTGGTTGGAGGAGGGTGACAGCTCTGCTGCTGTGTGCTCCAGCTCTACTTCTCCTCATGCACGTTTTCTTTCTTTTATTCATCCCATCTGTTTTTCTCTTTCTCTCTTCCCATTTCCCAGGCCAAGAGCCAGCGAAACAGAGGACACTTCTGTGTTTCCAGTACACGCAGGGAGGGCTGCAGAGCCCCACCGCTCTGGGTCCTCACTCAGCCGATGCCCAGCAGGGTGCCCAGGGAGAGGAAGGTGAGGAGAGAGGAAGGCTGGGCCCAGACTCAGAGGCCTGGGGTGCCCAGCTACGGGGTTTGGGGGCCGCTGGAGGATGCTAACAAGGAGAGGATCATATCAACCTGAGAGAAGAGGGACAGATGGGGCTGGCAGAGAGGTGACATGGGGTGTTGAGCCAGGGTGGAGGGTGAGGACAGGGGAGGCCCAGCAGCCCATGGGGGGTGTGGTGGGGGCAGTCTCAGGGAGCAGGGGCTCCCTCATTGTCTGAAATGAGGCCAGGTGCTGATGATGTTGTGCAAAGCCTTCCCAGGAGACAGGGTATTGCTAACGTCACTGTGCCCCACCAGAAGGTAGTTGGGGCTCAGGTACCCCTTGTCCACCGCACACTGGATCAGGGTCTGGGCCGCCTCCAGTGCCATGGCGTTGGGGGGCTTTTCTGCAAAAGACAGATGGCCCACCAGTTATAGGATTCCAGGGCGCCCTGCCCAGGGAAGGACCCACTCCTGGATACCCCCCGAGCCCACACCCACCCCCAAGCTAGTATCTCCACTGTTGGCAGCCACCCTACACAGACAGACAGAAAAGCAAGTCAAGACTTGAGACCCCTGAGCTCCAAAGTTCTTCCTGAACCCAAACAGCAGAGCCTGGGATAAAATATCCAGTGACCCCGGGGTGTACGAAGCCTTTCTCCACTGCAAAAGTTTAATCTGGCACTTCGGTGCTGGGGGGCATCATAGCCCCCTAGGGGACATTTGGAAACATCTAGGGACGTTTTGGGTTGTCACAACTAGGGGAAGGATGTTACAGGCATCTAGCGGTAGAGGCCCGGATGCTGCCAAATACCCTGCGACGCACAGGACAGTCCCCACAACAAACAATGATCTGATCCGAATGTCAACAGTGCTGAGGCTGACACCTCGCTTTAGATACAGGTGAGCTTCCAGCACTTGCGCAGCCCCATCTCCAGGCACATTCCAGAGTCACCCCCTGCCCCACCCAATGCCCATTTCATTATCAGCCTGAACCAGCCCCAGCCACCTGGCCTCCTCTTCCCAGAAGTTCTGCAGTAGGCCCCTGAGTCTAAACAAACTCTGGCCAAGAGCTCTAAGCATGACAGTGTGCACTCCATGTGCAGTCAGGGGCTCGCCCGTCCGTGGCTGTGACAAATGAGGCGAATGTCCCCACACTGTGGTCGTGGCAGTAACTTAGAAAAAAATAGGCACGAAGACTTTTTCTCCTCATCTTACGCGTGCCTTGCCTATTCGAGGAGAGACATTTGATTGGGTGTGAAGGAGGTAGATTTAGGGTAACTTTCTGTGTGGGGGTCACACTTCTGGTCACACTCAACTTAGTCAAACATCCAGTTTGAAGCTGGGTCAATCCAGCAAATGCAGCCACTGAAATGGCGCCTGAGTCTGAGGCTGTTCTCTTTCATATCGGACACTCTCCCTCAAACACCCAGCGACGACCGCAATGTCCACGACTGCTCAAAGCGTCCACCTACCTGAAAAGGTGCCCATGAAGGCCAGTCCCAGGGCGATGTCATCATAGCCAGGAGTGTGGGAGCCTTGAACATTCCAACCCACGCCTTCATAAATGGCGCCGTCCTGGCCCATGAGGAAGCTGCAGGACCGCGAGGAGACATGGAAATCAGCATGAAAGAGAGTCACTCTGGGATGGTTTCTTGCTTTCATTCATTCATGCCTTAACTCATCAGACACTGATTAACGATTACATTACAAGCGCATCACTGCTGCCCCAAGTCGCTGTCTATGAAGAAAAGAGCGACAGCTGTCTATCCCTACAACCTGGCCTTCTTCCACACCTTGTCAATCAAACCCCAAGGGGACCTGTGACCTCCTGAGGACTCAATACAAAGTATACTTCTCCGACCTTGCCTTCCCAGATCTCTGTGCTTGACCCTAAGCACCCTCCCGCCTTCTCAACCATCCCCTCCCCATCGCCTCCATCGCACCACACCCCCCTGGCCGTCTTCTCCGGCTGCTCCTGGTGGGCACTCAGTAAGCGTTAGTTCCCTTTCCCCTTCCTTTCACAGGTTCGGTGTCTGCACACGTGTCCTCAGATCCACTTACTTATACCCAATGTCACATGTGTAGAGTCTATCCATGAACCGAGACTGCATAGTTTGGACCAGCGGACAACACTCATCAGGCGTGTTGCAGGTTCTCTCGGCGGTGTGAATGATGATGACATACTTAGCCGGGACGGTCATAGTGGAGCAGTGGGTTTCCCTGGCCTCCCAAGCAGACCGAGGGACAATGGCGGGGCAAGCTGTATGGGGAGAAAAACATGCACATGAGGATTCGACATGCCACCCCCCACCACCACCACCATGTCCCCTACCTCACCAGTGAGGGCTGATGTAATTCTCAGGATCTCCCAGCATCCACCCACCCTGCAGGCATCCTGACCAGATCCTGGCTGCGGAACCCAGGACAGCCCAGCAGGGGCCCCCCAGGGAATGGGATGTGTCTGCACAGAGGGATAGGACTCAAGAGGCATGAAACAAAGAACCACGGGTTCTAACCCAAAGATACAGAACCCAAAGGACAGTGGGATGTTGACTCTGAGGGGTTGTGGATGCTTTATTCCAAGGACAAAGTGTCCTTATTTATCTTCATGATTGCCGTGTGTGTGTGTGTGTGTGTGTGTGTGTGTGTGTGTGTGTGTAATAGAGCCCTTTTACCCAAGAGCAACGATCAAATTTACTTACAGCTTTAATATTGGGTTGTCAGAAAAAGTCATGACGTATTTTTTCCATGTTTTTTGTTGCAGAAATGCGTCATGACTTTTCCGACAACCCAGTATAATAGCGCTAATATCCCTTAAAACTTGATTAAGTCCAAGAAAAGGCTGAAAGTGCTTATTAACTATACTGGTTCTGATGTTGCTGCTTATTAAACCCCTTTTATCTTCCTTTTATCACCTGAATTAGTTTCAACTCCTCCTGTGAAGTCAGTGTAAGTGGAGACGTAAGCTCTTTAGACTATGGCTGTTGTCCTACCTTTTGTTCAGAAAGATGTGTGTCTGTGCTTCTGTGTTTGTGTCAGATGCCTGCCCTCTCCCTGGTTTTCCCTCCCCAGCACTTTTCACCAGAAAACGTAAGAAATATTTTGCTTGTTTATTTGCGTAGTGGTTTTCTCACCCCTCTAGACTGAAGTCTCATGGGGGCGCTGCTGTGGCATGTTTTGTTCACTGGCATAGCCTCGGTGACAAGCAGGTGCCCAGTAAATAATTGCTGAATGACCAAAGGAATAAAAAAGGTACAGCTATCACAGTGGGCATAATGCCACAGCTCTAATATTCTAGGAACCTGAGGGACAAAGAGGTGACCTGGAGGGTCCCTCTCAAGGTTTGCCAGCCCTAAAGTTTCAGGGAGTTGGTGACCAGTTGCCTATTAGCAGGAACCCAGTGACAGCCTGACTGAAAAGGTCACTCCAGGTGGCATTTGGAAGTGACTGGGGAAGGAGTCTGGAGGGACACCCAGTGAGGTTGAAGGTCTTACCTTTCTTGGGACTAGCCGTCTGCCGAGGGGCCAGGCAGTTCTCGCCTTTCACAAGAAATGGCTGAACGTACAAGGGTGACAGGTGGCCTTTCTGGACAGCATAGGAGATCAGGCCCTCCATGGCACAGAGGGCAGCAGGGCTGGGACTGTGGCCTACAAGAGAGTGACCAGTGGGAAACCTCAGTCTGGCCTGAGTCAGGGGACTGTGGGGAAGGACAACATATCCTGCCAAACCCTACGCAGCTGTTGGAGGGGGACAGAGGGGGATGGGCTCCTCCCCCATGTCCAAAGCCTGAAAGCCAAAGATCTACCTGGACAGAGCTCTCAGTGGTCCAGAATGAAGACCTTTCCCAAAGACACACCAAAACTCATTCATCCTCTCCCGGTGTCCACCAAAGAGCTGCAGGCAACGCCACGCTCAGGGTTTCCCACCGGAAGAGGCCCTTCTGCACGTGTGCCACCCCTTGACCTTCATTAATGGCTTTAATCCTCACCACACACCTCAGAGGTGGACGCTGTTATTAACCCCATTGTTTAGAAAGAGGAACTTGAGTCTCCACGAAGGGAGGAGGTCCCACCACTAACAAGGTGACACCCAGGTGGCAGTAAGTGGTCACAGAAATAAACCACGCTGAGGCCTCTGGGAACCACCCTGGGGCTGGAAAAGGAACATGAGGGCTCATGTTCTGATTCCTCTCCTTACAGCCGTGTCACCTTGGGTCATTTACCTCTCTGAAACTCAGGCTGCACTTTGTATAATAGTGACCCTGAAGCTTCCTGGACGATCTCTAAGGGTATTGGGAGGGGACAATGAGAAACGAGATATCCAAGAACTGTGTTCCCAGTCAAGGGGACATGGATTCCATGATGGTCCTGCAGCCTGTTAGGAGGTTGGAGGGGTGGCAGTAATACTAGGAGAAAGTGGATGGGATTCAGGGATCAGAGGCCTCAAAGTGGTTTTCTAAAATTGCATAGAAAATCTTTTAATAAGAGAGCTGGAAGGAGGAGGCGCCTGGCAGGGAACGGAAAAGCATGGATTGATGCTATGGACGTGTCAGGGCTGGACGGGAAGATGTGACAGCCGTTGACACAGAAGGGGAAGCTGAGGCCCAGATGATTCCAAGACAAGAGCAGGAGGAGAACAAGGCTGTAGAGAGAAGGGGGGACAGCGCCCCCACTGTGAGGAAGCCAGAGAAGGGAGTCAGGGCGCGAGGAAGGCCGTCGGCGCGCCCCGTCATGAAAGTCAAGGGTGGGGCGAATCCCAGGAGACAGAGGGTCACAGGGAAGCATGAGAGGGGAGGAGGCAGCAGGTAGCTCTTCGGAGAAGGGCGGCGGGGATGACCATCACCTTCCTTGGTGCCGAAGAAGGCGAGGCCCAGGGAGATGTTGTTGTAACCCGGGGTGTGCATGCCTTGCACGTCCCAGCCGACGCCTTCGTACACCCTGCCGTCGTCCCCAACCAGGTAGCTGTGGAGCAGGGAAATACGGGCTCAGGGGCTGGCAGTGGCACCTGCCTGCGAGAGGAACCACTTCCTTCCCTCCTGAGGGATGATGGCTCGAACCACAGTCACTGAAGGGAATTTGTGTGGACTCGTCCCAGACGGCGGCTAAGCTAAGTCATGCATATGTGTCCTTAGAATTCCGAACGCTCCCTTCTTTGGACGCCCGGGTTTTCTCATATTCAGAAGGAGAAGAGGTCCGGAACTAACACACACCCAAGCGCACAAGGTAAGATTCTTTCTGCCTCCACGGATTCCTTGAACACGGCTCCCTTCCTTCCTCCACGTTGCATGCTTCTGGGTTGTCTGTGGGATGTCTCCCTCCCAGGGCACCTGTCTTACAAAGACTCCCCCAGACGCGGCACCTCCAACAAGAACATGGATGCAGGCAGCGCATTTGGGAGGAGATCCCAGAAGCCACAGGGAGGAAGCAAGAAGAATGGGACAGAAGGAAGGAACCCGGCAAAGTGTGGGAATTGGGCTGGCTTCACCATGGCCACCCGGGGCTCTGTCCCCTGCACCATCACTACCAGCCCCACACGTGACCTTCCAAGGAACATGTACTTGCACCTTAGAATTGTCCCTCAGAGGGGCTGGGGGCTGAGGAAGTTGTGCACAACTCCTGATGTCCAGGGGACAATACTTCCCTTCACCGTGCAGGACTTGGGTGAAAGCACGGAGCAGGAATCAGAGAGATGTGGGCACTTGAGGCAGGAAACCATCGCCATGCACAGAAATTAGCGAAAGTCACAAGCGGGCTGAGGACACGTGGTCCTGGTCACCAATAGGGTCTAGTAGAGTGACCATCAGGGTGAGAGATGGACGATCACCTCACCAAGGTGGAAGCCCATACATGTGGTATATTGGGCACGCAGGGGACAAAGAGACAGTTCTAAACCACTGTGGGCTCCACAGTTGTCACACAGCTGTGTGACTTTGAGGAAATCAACCTCTCTACCTTGGTCCCCTTGCCCATAGCATGGAGATGGTAACGCTTGCCCTACCGACCTCCCATGCTGTTGGGGAGCAAACACACTCGGGTCGTGGAAGTCACCCCTAAGCTGCAGTGTGCTGTGTCAATCGGGCTCCGATGGGGTTAGTACTTAACCTTCCTTTCAGGAGACCTCAGCGTCAAGGATCTCACAGAAAATCCCAAAGGACCTGGAGTTTTCACAGGGTTTTTAAAATATTTTGTTCATGATAAACCTGATGTAACCTCAACCCAGAAAGTCAGAAAATCGAATGAGAAGGGACCGGGGGGCAGAGGGCCCTAAGGAGCAGCTCCGACCTCACACCTCCCCGTGTCCCCAGCCCAGCCACGTACTTGTAGGCCACGTCACACCAGTTGTTGCTGTGCACGTGCTGAGTCTGCAGCTCCCGCAGCCTCTGACCACAGACAGTCTGGTTGTGACACTCCAGTCCAGGGACGTGGTGCATGATGAGGAAACCCACCGGCGTGGTCAGCCGGGGGCTGCAGCCCACAGCTTCTGCCCCCCACTCCTTGCGAGAGACCACAGTGGCGACATCTGTGGGGAGAACCGCAGGAGGGGGATGTCACTCAGCACACCTTGCCTATTGTCGTCACATCAGCCCCAGGAGGTGGCCTGTGCCATTCTGGGCTGTGTCTGTCCCGTGCTGGTGAGGAGCCTAGGAGGAGGCCTTCAGCAGCAGTCATACCCCCTTCTCCCCTCCACACTCCCATTTCACCTCCACTCACCCCCACACAGAGTCTGCACCTGCACAGAGAAGCCTGGATGCTTTGCTCACTCCCAGCTGTCCCCACCCTGCAGCTCCCCCGTCCCTGCTCCAGGACCTCTGCTTAGGAGCTTCTCACCCCCGCTCTGGGGAACACCCTGAGCGCCTTGCCCTGAGCCCCCCTCCGATCTCACGTCAGCACTGATGCCCACCGACCGTGTGCGCAATCCTGACAGCCTTCTCTGTGACTCTGACTGAGTCCCTGTCCTGCCTAGGTGCTCCCTGAGGGGCTCCATCTCCTCCTCAGCCTGGGGGCTCCCTCCAGGCAGAACCTGGGTAGGGAGGGTGTGGAGGGGGGTGGGTCTCCATCCTCAGGCTAGGGGCCCCTGAGTGCAGTGACAGCCTCTCCCCTTGCTTGTTTCTGTCCCCTCCAGGCACCACCCAACCCCAAGGGCTATGGTAATCTGTGCAGGTGGTTTGCCGGTGGCCCTCTCTGCCCCACCTGCCCCCATCCCAGTCACAAGTGGTTGTTTCAGTCTCAGAGACACCTGGTCACGTGACAAACCCCAGCGGTCCACAAGCTTCCTGTCCATACAGACCCAGTCTGCCTTTTCCTGTGAGCTGGGAGATGTTGGTAAACAGGTCCTGGAGCCTCTCCAACATGTCTTTGGTTTGTGCTTTATCCCAGGAGACATCACCTGCAAGGGGACAGTCCATTTTGCCTGGGTCCTCAGAGAGCCCGGTGCCAACCATCTCAGCACGTAGCCTCGGGCCAGGAATGGCCGCCCCCTCCTCGACCCCTCTGCCTCCCCAGGTCCCCTAGCCCCTCCAGGAAGCCCTCTGTGCCGCCCAGAGGACCCCTCCAACCGCAGCACCTGGTGTGCTTTCTCCAACCAACTTCCCGTCACCCTACAGGGGGTTAGTTCCACAGCTAGGGACAGGGAATGGGAATGTCACCCTTTTCCCAGGAACTTTCATTGACAAGCACAAAGCCTGTCATAGGTCATAGGTTAGACGCCGGTCAACATAATAACACCACCAACAGAATCACTGCTCCTGTTCCCCAAAGGCGGAGTCCTTCCTGCACACCATCTCCTTTCATCCTCACGATAAGTCCAGGAGACCGTGGCCTTGTCTCAATTTTCAGGTGGGAAAATTAAGGTTTAAAGAGCTAAATAACTCGTTTAAAATCACTGCCGGGGCAGGGCAAAAATTTGACCCCAGGTCTACAGACTCCAAGCTCTGGGCTCTAAATGCAAAGCTACCCTTCCTCCCTACACGAGAGTCAGCATTTAAAGAAGAGACTTCAGGATGACCCCGCTCCGTTACTCTCTGATCCAATGAAGGAAAACTCACCCCGGGCCCCGAGACCCACAGTGGACAAGACCAGAAGCCACGGCAGCAGCATCACGTGGTCCTGGACAGCGACGGGGAGAGCGTGGACCGTGGCCTGGGAGAGGGGCAGACGGTTAATCCAACCCTGTTCACTCCTCAGGCACCAGCCCCACTGCATGGTGCCCTGTCTGCCTCCCGCCAAACGTGGGCCTCCTGAGGGCCAGCACCTAGCCAGGCTTCTCAGGGTCCCCCGCACAGGTCAGCTGCTCATCGGATGGGTAAACACCCTCATCCTCTTATTCATTTCATTGAGGGACTACTCTGTGCAGGACACTAGAACGTGCAATCGTATTTCATCCTCACGCTAACCCCACAGGGTCAGCTTGCAGACCCCCATTCTCATAGAAGAGGGGCCGTAAAATCCAGGAACACTAGATCCAACATGAAACACACACATGAATGGGTCCAGTGCAGAGACCTCTTCCCAGTTGGGAGCGGTGTGGGGAGAGAGGGGTGTAGGAGTGGGCGGTCCCCAGTTCTAGGGCAGAGGAAATCTCCTCATCTTAACACTCCCCCTGGTGGAGTCCAGATCCTTCGATGGGAGAGGGTTTCCCAGGAAGAAACACGCACACTCACACTCAGAAATACCTTGGGTCCCGTGCAGCTCAGCGTGCCGGCAGCTCCCCACTTTCACACTTGGTCCCTGGCCCCGCTGCCTCCTGGGCCTTCACTCTCCCTGCGCTGGAGGCCACTCCCTCCCAGGAATGCAGCCTCAGGCTCTGGCTTCCAGGAGAGAAGAGGGAAGTTGGGCTCCTAACAAAAGGTGGAGAGGACAAGGAGGGCCGAGCTCCCAGGCTCCGTCCACAGCACCGAGAGGAGCTCCGGTGAGACTGGACTCAGGCTGAGAGCTGGGACCCGCCCTCTGATTAAGCCCAGGTGCCTCCTCCCTGGGAAAGGGCGCGATTGCCCAAGCTCCCAGAGCTGCTGCCTCATCCCAGCTCTCAGGAAGCCCAGCCAACGTGGGGGTGCCCCTGGGACCTGGGAGCCTGTCCCACAACTGGGGACTTCCTGCCCTGGAGACAGATCTGCTCCGGGACATGGAGGCTGTGGGTGGAGGTCCCTCAGCAACACCCCACCCCCTTCCACTGGGTCACCAGCAGGGGCAGGGTGGGGACAGAGAAATAGAAACGTACATGCCAGGAGACAGCTGTTATTCTGCCCCTGCAGTCTGTATGTCCATCATCCCTCATCCTGCCACACCCCCACCCTCAGCATCAACTGTCACCCACCCAGGAAACCTCCCACAAGCCAGCAATCTCCAGCCCCTCACCCACTTGCAGCTCAAGGCCACGTTACAGTCATCACCTAACCTGTCCCACGCTCTGTAGTTTGGTCTCCTGAAGGCCCTTGAATCTTCACAGAGGAAACTCCACATGACGTTCTCATGAATGCAATAGGACATGTGTCTCCTCGGGGACCAGCCAGGGCTGTGCCCTCCCCTGAGACTGTGGAAGGGACCCTTCTGAGGGAACGCCCCGTTCCAGACAGGCTGCCCTAGCCAAGCCGCGGTCTCCCCCTCAGGCCTGGAGTCCCCAGAACAGCCCCTGGGAAGAGCTCCTTTGAAGGCACCCTGGTTCCCCATACTGTTCTCCCCCCGTGGATGCAGCAGGCCCAGGGCTGGGGAGAAGGGCCTGGGAGGGAGCACCTGTGGAGGAGCACTGAGGACGCGTGTGCAAGGGGGCAGGCCTGGAGACAGAGGTGAAAGAGATGAAGGGGACCAAGGCTGTGGGGACCCCGGAGGTTGCAGCCATTGGGGACTGGCTGTTTCTCCATGCCTGTGCCTCCGCTGGATGCCAGTCCAACTGGCAGGAAACCGCCTACAATGAGAAGGCCTGTGGGCCGCCTCTGCCTCCGCCTTTGGGGCATCAAGTTAGGGAGTTGAGGAGGCTTGGAGGACCGGAAGCCCTTCCAGGAGAGACTTGGTGGGGGCTGCCTAAAACAAGAGGGGAAGCAGGTAGAGACCAACCAATTCATGGGGATTAATGGGCCGAGGGGCTCCCAGAGGCAGACGTCTGTTCCGAGCGAGAGCGTCAGGAGGAGGGAAAAGTGCACTTAGGACTCAAAGCCTAACAGGCCCTGCTAAGTTCCGAGTGACCTGGCACTGGTCACCCTTGCCAGCCGCCTCTCACCTCTCTCGGCCAAGTGCACCCCTCCTGAGTGCCCTTGCCTCGCTCCTCACCTGGGCCTGAGGCTCCGTTTCAGCCTGGCTTCTTCCAGAGGCTTCCGTGAGTAGCGGTGACTAGTCAAGCTTCAGAGCCCCCTCTTCTACGCAGAACTCATCATAAATGCTAATGATGTGATTATCACCTCCATGACAGCAGCTGCCAAGCCTGGCACAGCAGAGTATGCTGTGGAGAGGTGTAAAAACAAGGAAGAAAAAAGAAAAGCGGGGAGGCCCACAAGCACACTTCAAGTAACGCACAGCCCAAGGCAGTGGTTCTCAAAGAGTGGTCCGGGGAACCTGGGGGTCCCCAAGATCCTTCAGGGGCTCCATGAGGTCAACACTATTTCCAGGGTCATATATCACCGTGCTGATATTTACACTGATGACACAAAAACAACGGGACATAAAGCTGCTAGTGTCTTGGCTAGAACCAAGAGATGGCACCCAACAGCTCTAGCAGCCTCTGAGTTCCTCACAACGTGTTCTTTCAAAATGAAAAGGTTTCCCTTGAGAATGTTCTTGATGACGCAGTGGAAATTATGCATTTGATGAAATCACAGCCATGGCTGCCTCAAGGAAGAGCACTGGTGTGATCGAGTGGTGAGCTGAACTAGCCCCTTTTCTCATGGAACTCCATTTCCACTTGAAAGAACAAATAGTAGCCAAGCCGTGGCTATTCATGCTAGGGTATACACGTGGCAGGCATTTTCTCGAAAATGAACAGAGTGAAATGTTCACGTCAAGGAAAACAACCAATGGGATTTGTTAGCGTAACAAATATGGAGCGAGCTTTCAAGCAAAAATTAGAATTTTGGAATATTGTGCCTGCCACCATGAGTATGACAATTTCCCAATACTTACAGACTTTTCTGATGAGATCAATGGTGATAGTAATAAAAGTCATTACATATATATATATATATGTATATATATATACATATATATATACATATACATACATATATATACATGTATATAATATATATTAGATAACGAAATGTGTCAGCATTTGGAAGATGTGTATAACTTAGTGAATCAATGTTTCCCAAATGACCAATACATGAAGTTACAAAGTCATGACTGCATAAAAGACCTATTCAAATTTTATGCTCAACCAATGAATTCTAATATAACAGAGTACAAAGGGTTTGTTGATATGGTTTCAGGTTCTACATGGCAAGTAACCTTTAAGAAACCCCCACTTGTTGAGTTTTGGTGAACTATTAAAAAAGAATATCCACAATGATTTTTAAAGACTATTCATATACTTTCCCTTTTCCAGCTACTTATCTGTGTGAGGCTGGACTTTCTTCATATCTTCCACCAAAACAACATATATAGCACATTAAATGCAGAAGTGGACATGAGAATCCAGTGATTTTATTTTAAGCCATAGAGGTGTGCAAAACTTTTTAAAATTACATCACTCTTCTCACTACCTTTTTAAAAATATAATTATTTTGTATTTTTTAATGTGTTAATATGTAATGGGTTTACTAATACTACTTTAGGTGAATTAATAAGTACTTCAATTTTTTTAATGTCTAATGTTGTAAATATTAATATATGTAACCCACATAAACAAAAGCTCTTTGGGATACTGAAAAATAATAATTTTTCAAGTGTGAAAGGGTGTTGAGAACAAAAAGGCTGAGAGCACCGGCCAAGGCATGCCACCGGCTGTGCTGATGCAGGTTGGCCACAAGGGGGCAGCACGCACTCTGCCTTTCGCCTACAGGACTCGCCCGATCTCCATTGCTCCTCCCGGCTTCCGCCGTTTCCTCTTTCTCTGTCTTCTCCCAGCTGCACAGCTTTTTAATCACAGGAAAAAACAATCTTCTAAACATAGGTTCCATCAAAACCCAGTCAGTCACATATTAATCTGCAAACGCTTATCAGATGTCTGTCATATGCAGAGCTTATCATCCAGGGCTGAGTAAACATGAGAACCCCCCACTCTCAAGGAGTTAATAACCCAGTGAGGGAGACTGACTCAAAGGCCAGTAATTAGAGTGCCAACCTGGTAATGTGTGACAAAACCCTTCCTTCTCTATAAAGGGCTGTGTACTTCCAAAGGATTCCAGAGAGTCAGGGGAAGCCATCAGCAGGCCTAAAAGCCGGCTGTTTCCACCACCTCACTTAATTCATAAGAAATTAGGGCCCCAGACGTGGAAATCACTACCAAAGCCCCCCCCCAGCAGACCCGGCAACGCTAGAACTACAACCCAGCTGTCAGCCCCTCAGTCCACTCCAACTTTCAACCAGGGTCCCTCCCATAAGCTACAGGATGCAGAGCGCGCGGAAGCCCCCGCAGTGTGCCCGGTATCACACCCCCGCCCTAACACCTGGTGTGATGTTGGCAACTTAGAAGGAACAGGATTCCCCAAGGACAGCAGCAGGCTGCAGCGAAGGGGAAAGGCACAGACTGGCTCTTGGTCCTGGGCAGGGGTGGGCGCGTGGGGAAAGTGGGGGTGGGGAGGTGGGCGGGAACTCCATGATGGGATTAGGGCTGCAGGGGCTCTGCCTACTCACCTGTGTGCGATTTGTTTCTAACACAGCCCAGGAAGCCAGACCCTTTTCTCCCAATGGCCACCTCCAGAGGCACTGTTCAGAACCCGAAAAAGATGCCCCAATTCATGCCCTAGCAGGAGGCCCTGAGTTTCCCCAGGAGATGACCCCACTTCCCACCACCCCTATCCCAACCTCTGGCCTCGGTTGGCAGTGAGGAGGCTATTGATAGAGCCAACAATACCCTGCCCTAGTCAGCCCTGGCCTCCCCCGAGTCCAGGCTAGCCTCCGGACCATGGGGCCTGCTGTGGCCCCCAGATGAGAGGGAACCCACAGCCAACATGGGATGCCATTTGTTTCCAAGCCCGGTCTAGCCGCTCACTGCCGCCAGCTGCTGACCGTATTCACCCCACTCCCACCCTCATGTTACTTTCATGTGGAATCAGCACGCTGTAGTGACAGCCCGTGGCTCTGCAGAAAGTCACAGGACAACAGACCAGTGTTCATTTCACACTCACTCATGACTTCGTGTATCCGTGCCCTCCTTTATCTATTCAATCAACAAATGCTCAGCCACGCCACCCCCATCCCCCTACCCCGGAGCCAGGCTCAGTCCGGAATTGCCGAAGCAAGTCACCCAGCGACACAGAGAACTCCGAGAAGCCGCGGAGGTGACACACCGCCTGCCCGCAGTCAAACTTTGTCCCGCACACACCATGCTTCACTATTAATGTCTTTATTTCCCTTTAAAATTAGGTGACACCTTTGAAAAGCAGGCGTTCTCACATAAAAATTCAGGTGCCCCGGACCTTCGGGAGGTCCAGCAGCACCTGGTCCCCTTTCCCACGTGGCCGCCCTGGCCTGGGGCCGAGTACCAGCTGTCCCCCCAAGTTAGGATTGCTCCCATTCGCCACAGTCTCCACCACCTCCTAGTGTCCCCAACCCTGAGGCCCCGCATCAGTAGCCACATCACCCTGCAGGTGACGTTCGCCAGTTTACTCTCCTTGTTCCTGAAAGCTGAGTCTGAGATCCTTGGTCCAGAGTGGAACGTGCTGCGGTAGAGGCAGCAGAGGGCGCTGTGGGCTCACACAGCAGAGGTGCGCAGGCACCTGCACCAACTGCCTGAAACAAGAGATTTCCTAACAGCCTGAGGAGGAAGGGCAGCTTGCCGCCCAGTGTGCTTCCTTCATCAGATCAAACAATAGAGGGCCCCTGTTGGGGGATGCCCCTGAAGTTTCCAATCATGTATTCCTGGGCCCCACCCGCACTGTCCATGTATTCATAGATGATCTGCTCATTCATGCAAGCACGCATTCCACAAGCATTCATTAAATACTTGCTGTGTGCTTGGCACTGTGCCAGGCCCTATCCTTAGCTCCCAAGAGTTCAAATGTGACTAGGAATTCAGGATATAAGGTTATGGCTCCCCCATGTATTGTGACTCCCTCACCAAGTTCCCCCAGCATCTGGCACATAGTAGGTGCTCAACCAATGCTTGTATGAATGCATGAAAAGATAACCAATAACACCTCTTATTTGTTGAGCTCTTCCAGCTTTACAAGTACTGTCTCAATTCTCAAGGTAGGTCCTGTAATGACCCTACTTTACTGATCGAGAAACTGAGGCACAGAGAGGTTAACAGGCCGGGTCACACAGCCAGTCTGAACTCTCAGCCACTATTCCATGTGCCATCTCAGCAGTGCAAGATGGGGTGTGCTCAGAGCCAAGGTATAGCACACGCGTGGGCTGCCTCAGGCTTCCAGAGGGCAGAGTGGGGGTGGGGGGGCCGGGGTGGTAAGGGAAGGCTTCACGAGGACTGGACGAAGGACTGGGAGCGGTGGCAGAGGACACCTTCCCTGATGAAAGCGGGGAGGCCAGAGGTTGGGGTAGGTGCCTACATTTGGTCCTCTAGACACGCTTCCTGGGTCGAAGGGTGAGGGTGCCAGGAAGGACGCAATCCTTCAGCAAACGTGAGGTCTCCCGGTGCCAAGGCCTGGATGGACATGAACATGAGTAAGAGCTCCCCCTGAGGACCCACAGGCCATGATCAGACAAAGGCAAAATAGGTGAATAACTTCGCTCCAGAGAGGGTGAAGGTGAGAGCCAGAGCGGTATGGGTGTCATTGTCCGAGGAGAGGGACTGTCCCCATTGGGAAGAACAGAGCAGGTTCTCTGGACCAGGTAGCATTTGAACGGGGGGCGGGGAAGGACTGCACCCTATAGTGAAGGAAGGGCATTCCTGGGGTGACAGCACCGAAAGCAAAGGGCTGAAGGTGCTCAATGGGCCCTGGCGTAGGGGGCCCAGGGGCGGGGGTGGAGCTGACCAGGCAGGGTGGGGAGCTTTGCGCCTGGGCTGAGCAGCTCAGCCTTCTCCCCCGGGTGATGGGAGGTTTGCAACTAGGGAGGGGCAGGTCTTGCCCAAGAGGCCACATCAAAACAGTTGTCTTTAGGTTGTAAGCTCCTCGAAGGTGTGGCTGCCCCAGCGGGATTTAGAGGAGTAATGCTGACAGCTTCTAGAGACATTTAAGCCCTGAGGGTCTCTCACTCAGACGGCAACAGGGAAATTTAATCCAAGTCACCCTTAACCAGGAACCAGGATGTCTGGGCCCAACTCCTGACAGGTCACCAACCAGCTATGTGACCTTGCTCAGGGTATCGGTTTCTTCATCTGCAATACAAGGGGCTTGAGCACCCCAAGGGCCCTTCTGACCCCAACTCAGCCCCCACATCCCCCACCCCATGAACCTAAGAACCCCACATCAACCCCTCACCCTCCCAAGAGCACAGACCCGGGCAGGCAGGGGAAGCCTCAGACAGCCTTGCTGGGCTGCCCACATGGGGTGGGGGGTGGGGGGGCAGAGTGGGTCAGGCCCCTCAGGGGTCCTCCGCCCACCACCAGCCCCTGGCTAGCACAGATGGGAAGGTGCCACCTCAACAGGGCAGGGGGAGGGTGGGATGCCAAAGGAGGGGCAGCTTGCTGGCTGGGTTCAGGGAGGGCAGGGGTGTGGAGTGGAGGGGAAGTGAACTAACCAACCAGCTTCCTCCCCAACCAGCTCCAGGCCCGGGACTGGGGACTGGGAATTACACAAAAAGGCAAAAGGATCTGTGTGAACATTTCCTGTCACGCCCCATCCCCCTTTCCTGGCAGTGACAGCCCAGCTCGGGGTTACCACACTGTTCACCTGTGATGCAATCTGCCCACTAGAGGGCTGCGAGTCCTGACCAGGGGTAGCCTATAAATGCTGGGCCCACACAGCACTGTCAAACCCCTCTGTGTGACTTCTCGGCTTGGGTGAGTGAGCTGCCAGCTTCCCTGGGCAGGAGGCTGCCTGCCTGCCTGCCTGCCGACTCTCACTTTACTCCCCCTGCATCTTTCTTTCAAACCCTCCTCCTGGAAGCCCTCCTTGATTGACCCGCTCACTTTAAAGCTTCCTTCACATTTTCTAGGTCTTGTTCTGCTGGAGCCTCCTGTTCTCAAATGCTCTGATTTGGGGCATTTTCCAGATATTCTACACTTACAGCCATTTCTCACATGTGAGGGACAGTCATCTCCTAGTTCTGTTCCAGCCCACAGCTTCCTTTTTATTCTGTTTCCCTTTTCATACCTGAGAGCAACCAGTAGGAGGTGTCAGGGAAGCTTCTGGCCTTTTCTTCTAAGCACTGACTCCTTGCATCTCCTCTGCTCAGACAGACCCCAGGAACATAGAGGACAAAATGTCGTCACTGATGGAATGCAGCTTTGAGACCATCATTAACATATTCCACCAGTACTCCGTGCGCCTGGGGCACCCTGACAGGCTGAACCAGAGAGAGTTCAAACAGCTGGTGAAAAAGGAGCTGCCCAACTTCCTCAAGGTAAGGCTGGACTCCCGGTCTCCATCTGGGCTGAGGAGAGAGGGTGGCGTGCAGTCTGCAATGGTCAAGGAGGAAGCCCTAGCTTTCAGCCCAGCCTCCGGAGGCAGGGGGCGCCCTGTCACTGGAGGGGCTCCAAGTTAGACAGACGGCAGTGACAGAATCAAGAAAGACTGACTGACACCGTGCTGTGTGCCAGGCCCTGTCCCAGGCAAGGGCGTGTGGTGGCAAACAAGGACCCAGCGTCCTGATGGGAGAGACACACAGCAAAGATGGTGACCAGTAAAGAGCGCAGATAAACCCAATGCCAGTATGTGCCCGAAAGAAATAAAGCGAGACTGCTGTGTGGGGGTGGGGCCGGGCAGGGCAGAGGTGACTGACTAGGTAGGTGGGTAGGAAGGGCCCCTCCGAGATGGTGACATTTGAGCTGAGACCCGAAAATGGAGGAGGAAGCAAAAGCCACGGAGACAAAGCCTCGGGTGGACTCAGGGGACAAGACCTGAGGGGGTTCTTCTGATCAGAAGGATCTCTGGTAGGAAACAAACAGACAGCACGTGGGAAAGCCCCGCCCAGCACTGACTGGCAGGTACACAGCGCTCAGGATCGTGTACCCGCATTTACCCATCGGAAAATGACTAGTGCAGTTCTAGGGAAAAGGAGGGTTCGTTCCACTAGACCTCTTGGGTTTCTTTACAAATTTGGGGACTTTGAGGGAACAGGGGCCTGGACTAAAAAGGGTGGGACACCCAGGTCCCAGCCTCAGTTGCATTCCTGGGGTAGGTGGCCAGCCCTCCCTAGAAGTTCTCCCCACCTCTGTGGGTGGAGCAGTGCAGCAGTCGGAGATACTCAGGATGCTGACAGCTCCCTGCAGGTGCAGACCTCAGCGAGCAGGACACGCTGGGCCAGGGCAGGCAAGAAAGGGCACAGCAGCCCAGAGGTAGTGCTGGCAAGGTTTCCTCTGTGCAGGGCCTGGGCCCGCCCATCCCCCCGCCCCCACCCTCTGCCAGAAGCAGAGTGACAGGCCAGGAGGGGAACTTGGGCCCTTGCCAATGGGCTGCTCAGAGCAACTGTTCCTCCCTGGGGGCATGGCAATACTATAGAAAACCAGACCGAGCGGAGACCCTGCCGGAGCAGCGGAAGGGCCTGGGAGGTGAGCTTGGCACCCACGGGGTCCGGAGGGGACTTAGCTGAGGCGCCCCAGCCAGCGCGTGGCATGGCTGGGACCCGCCGGAGCTCGTCTGCCTCACCTGGATCCTCACCTCACCTTGCGTTCCCCTCACACTCTATCACACCCTTTGGGGTCAGCGGGGACCCACCCTGCTCTCTGTCCCTCCACTAGAGCCCAGTCATCTTGTTTTCCTCAGGTGCTTCCCGTTACACAGGTTGTAATGAGCGTCACTAATTTGCAGGGAAGGGAGGGAATGAGACAAGACTGGGCTCAGAGTCAGATCTGGGTTGTAGGTGGAATAAATGGGCACGTAAACAGTGCATCTGCCACATTGTGGGCACTCAGTCCATGGTCATTTTTAATTTTCGAATTGAGGCCCAGGAGCCGGGTTTCCCTGTGCTTCTGCCGTCGGGTCATTTGCTGAGCTACCGGCCCTGGCCCCAGCCCTGGCCGCACCCAGGCCTGACCACCCTGTCTCCCCACCTACAGAAGCAGAAGAGGAATGAGGCAGCCATCAACAAGATCATGGTGGAGCTGGACACAGATGGAGACAAGGACCTGACCTTCGAGGAGTTCGCCGTCCTGATTGGCAGGCTGACGGCGGCGTCCCACGAGGAGATGCACAGGACCGCGCCCCCAGGGGAAGGCCACAGCCACGGGCCAGGTTTCGGGGAGAGCACTGGCACGTGCCAAAGCCAAGGTGGCCCCGGCCAAACCCAAGATGGCCACGGCCATGGCCACAGCCATGGTGGCCACGGCCATAGCCACAACCACTAATCAGGAGGCCAGGCCACGCTGTCCCTGCCCATCTAGGGCCCCAGGGCTGCATGCCACATCGCCTCAGCTGCGGGGCTGGGGACAGGGGTGAAATAAAGTGTTCCTCCAAGCCAGCTTTCTCTCTGCATGTTCTTCCACCCCCTTCTCAGCCTGTCCTGCCCAGGGGGGTCTGGTTTACACAGCCCTGGCGTTGACTGGGACTCAACCCTTTCATTGATAATACCAAGACGAGATGCCGCCATAACGTGGGTCTGTTCTCAGCCCCTTGAGTTCCTCTCCCCGGACATTTCCTCACTCTGACCTCAGGCCCTCCTGCCCAGGTCCCAGTCACCCCACCCCAGCTCAGCACTACCCTGTCCAGCCTGTCAGATTGACCCTTGTCACCACAGAAAGCAAAAAGGGCGTACCCCATGCCCTCAACATGCCAGCCCCCTCCTCCCACCCACCCCCCCCCCAGCTACGAGCCCTTGTCACCCAGTGCTGTCCACACAGCCATTTCTCTCCTAATGGGAACTAATTCCCCTGCAAGTCTCCAGATGCACACTGGACAGGCCGTGTCTGAGGGGGTACGGCAGTTTGGGCAGTGGGGACAAGGACAGATGGCTGTGTTTACCCACAAATGAGCTCTGAATCCACGGGAGCAGAGGGTGTCTATTAAATGAGGTGTCTCTCACCCTCCCCAGGGACCCTGGGGCTGGTGCACACAGGAGTGCAAGTCAGGGCATCCGGCCCACGCCCACCAGTCCCATGAGGAGGTTGGACTCTGGGTCCAGAGGGGCTTTAGGGCCTGAAGATTCTGGTTCTAAGGCTTGCAGGCAACCCCACCCCCTCCCTTTCCCCGAGGTGACTGAGGTTCCTCCATCCCTGTCAGCAGCTGAGGGCTCAAGCCAGCAGGGACACCTGCCTCTCTGCAAAACCTGCAGCCTGGCCTGGGTCCCAGCTCCCCGCCTCCAGAGGCTCCCACACCCAACGCTCACTTCAGACACATCCAAGCGACTGACTCCTCTGCCGTCTGCCCCGGCCCTCTGGCCTGATAGCATCACCATAAGGTCCCATTCCCAGGTTATCACTAGGCTGGGGTGGGCCTTCCCACAACCAGAACCCAAATCAAGGGTGTCTGCCCTGCCCTGTCCTTCCAGCAGAGAGAAGATGGCGGAATTAGAATCAGGGGTAGCTGGAGAGAGACTGCCCGTCTTCTATGCCCCAGTCTATCCCCCACATTACAAACGTGGAAAGCCAGGCACAGTGGGGAAGGGACCAGCCCAGAGTCCTACCCTGGTAGAGTCGGCCAAGCCAGAGGAAAGGGCTTGAAACCTATCTTCCCCATGGGCTGTGCCTCCCAGCTGCTTCCTGGCGCTGAGGGGAACGGAGCTGCCGGATCAGAGTACCTCTCTCCCACACTGCCTGGCGCCCCCGGCCATGCAAACCCCTGCTCTGAGGCCCCAGGGGCCTCTGCTGTGGGTGCAAAGATATAAGGGCTTCCACTTGAGGGCATGAGGGTTTTTCCAGGAACCGCTCTAGGCTGTGAACTTGGGGAGCAGAGTTTAGAAGCCCCCAGCCCCTTCCCTGCCTAACTTGAAGACTCCGCAGCTGGGGACACTCCCCTCCTGACAGCCCTGATCCCTCACCCTCATGTCCGGGGAGGGGTCACCCCTTCTGATTGCAGCTTAGTAGGGGGAAGAGAGCCAGTTTGGGAGTTGGGGGGCCAGGGTTCTATCAGTGGCCTTGCCGGGACTCCACACTTCGGGTAACGGAGGGTCGGGTAAGGTTGGGAGAAGGGGGGAGGGTAAGGAAGGGTTAGGGTTTGGGTTAGGGCAGAGTAAGGTAGGGGAGGGTAGGTTAGACTAGGGTAAAGTAGAGTAGGGTAAGATAGGGAGGGAAGGGGCGAGGAGGGGACGGGACCATTACTTATCACAGTGTGCCCCAAATATATTTGTGACTGCCTCCCACTAGATCGTGGACTCTGTGAGGGCCAAGTCCATGACATCTGTCCTATTCTCTGCTTTATTCCCAGAGCCTAGAGTAGTGGCTGGTACGTGGTAGGTTCTCAACCAATATTGACCGACAGATGTCCTCAGACTTCCCACGTGCCCCGTGCTGCTGTGGAGAAAGGAGGGGTGGGATTAAATCCGGTAGATGGAAGGCATCTGGGTATCACCACGGAATCTCCAAATGGAAGGTAGGGGGTAGCGAGCCTTTGTCGAACACTAGAAGCTTCCATTTGAAGGAAGGGATTTGTCTTGAAAAAAAAAGTTTGACAATTGCTGATTTAACCCAACCTGCCCCACCCCAGGTCTGAGCGATTCTCCCCAACAGCCCTGCCCACACTCCTCTAGGAAAGGGCAACTCCTCCTGTGGCAGCAACACTGAGCAAGTCTGTGCTTACACCCAGCTGGAGTCCGTGTCCTCGTGCCTGCCGGGCATTGATGCCAGTCTCCCACCACATCCACGGGGACACAGACTAGACCTAACCCCTTCCATCCGTGCAGCCACCCACCCGCTTCTTCAAAACATTTCCCTCATTGGCATGCAGGCTTTCTCTGGCCTCTGCACCTTTGCACCAGCAATGTTCTCCCCACCCCGGGGTCCCTGTCACCAGCTCCATGAAGGTGTCACCTTCCTCAAGTATACAGGGGCTTCCTCTCTGCCAAGCCCACAGAACTCTCTGAGATTTCTATGGTTGCACTTCCAGGATGGAATTGTAACCCCCTATCAGCAAGTCTGATGACGACAGAGGGCCCTGATTTGTTGCAGATCCCCAGGGACCAGTACGGACCACGCTGTCAGTGTAGGGTGGTCCTAAGCCCCAATGGAGCTGGCGAGTGAGGTGGGAGCTAGTATGGCGGGACGTGAGGTGGGGACAGGCTTGGGCAGCAGGGGCACATCCATGGTCTGGCGACACGTGTGCTGGGAGAGGGTGAGACAGCTGAGCAGCGGGATGGCAGGGCACAGAGCTTCTTAGGTGCCAAGGGTTCTCCCTTTGCCTTATTGCTCTGCTCGCTCTGTCTGAGTAGGAGATTGTCCTAGACCCAGGGGAAGGTCTGACAGCAAGCCACATTACACAGCCCTGCGGGATGTCTGTAAACATGGTTTAAGAGAGCCGGTCTAGGAGAGTTAGCCCCTTCTGTCCCATGAGCCCCGCCCACGCAAAACAAACTGGTTCTGTTGAGCAGAAACGAGCTGACGTCTTCCCTCAGGTAAGAAGAGTGTTAGTGTCAAGGTGAAGATTCCCACCCCAAGTGAGAATTGGTGACTACCTCTATGATTAATGCATCCTTTAGGGAAATACGAACGTTGGGATTTCCCCCGGCATCGAAGTGACTGAAAAACAGAGAACCTGTCATCAGAGACTGCCCCCTCCCCAGTTCCCAGAAGGGGGTTTGCTGCCCTGAGCCGTGGAACCTGAACTTCTGGATGGCTTTCGGGGAGGTACGAGGAAAGAACCGCCACAGCCTAAGCTACCAGACTCTGCCTAGACGCTTAGTAAGACTAATACGCTGAGTGTTCTCCGGGGCCTGGGTGATGTGAGATGCTTCCGGAACTGGGGAGAGAGATGAGTGATCTTCTCACTCACTTGTCAGTCCACTCATTCATTCACTCAATAGGCTCTAACTGTGGGCTTACTGCCTGTCAGGCGTGGTAACAAGCTCCGAGGGGCCCCCATGGAAAACAAGGCTTTGCCCTGCCATTCAGACGCTCCCAGGCCTGCAGGGCAGACGACAGAATTCTTCAAATGCTTCTAAAGAGGAAAATGAAAGGCCAGAGAGATGGGAGTTCTGGGGGGACTTTGAGCTGGGAAGCCTGTCCTCAGCTGGGCTGTCCCCCGGCAGGGGTGAGGGTAGAGGGACGTCAAGGCCAGTGGGGCAGGTGTCCCAGGAGGAACGTGGGGGGAGAGCACATGTGCACAGAGCTGGAAGTGAGCAGATGTGGGGTCTGAGCAGGAATGAGGGCCCCCCCCCCGCCGAGGTGCAAGGGGAGGAGGGAGGTACAGAGGAGAGGTGGGCAGATGCTAGGCTGGGAGAGCGAAGGGCAGAAGCAGGGGACATTTTAGAGAGGGAATGATATAATCATATTTGCATTTTAGAGAAGTCAATGTGTGGTAGGTGGGGGAAGGTGGGGTAGGTGGGGTGGATCTGGGGTGGGAAGGAGACGGCGGGTACAAGGCCCATTCAGGTGAGGGCCAAGGGGAGCCCCAGGAGGCACGTCTCAGCGGAGATGGATGTAGCCAGGTCCTCACATACCCCAGACCCCATCTCAGCCAGGCAGGCGTGCCCCCAGCCCCCGGAGGACAAAGAACACAGCTTCGTGCTGTTTCCCAAGAACTCTAGGAAGAAACAGGAAGAAAGCCGTGGGTTTCGCCAGCCCTGAGGCAACCTTACCCAACCCTGACCCAAGCGCCTCTGAAGTAAGGTCCAGAAGCCGCCTCAACTCCCTGCCCGCCTCACGGCTGTTGCTGAAAACTTACATTTTACAAAGCCCTGTGTCATGGCTTTTGACACTCCAATTACCAAAGTGACAACAGGACTGAAACAACTGGTTGCTCAAGTCCTGTTTTGCCTCTTAGAGTTCAGGCCTGAAACAGTCCTTGTACCCCAACACCCCACCCAGCTCCCTAGGATCAGACCCCAGCTCCCGTGGTCAAAGACCCCTTCTCATACACAGGAGACAGGGAAATGAGTGCTGGGGGTGCTGGCTGGCCTCTGAGTACCCCCCAGGCCTCCCCTTTTCTCTGAGAGTTCTCCCCTTTCTGCCCACGTACCCAGAATTGTCACGTGCAGCTTGTACAGTGAGGATGGGATGGTTACCAAGGCCAGAGGTGAGGAGGTGGCATCAGCGGGCATGGCAGGGGGACAGGATTCTGACCCGCGCGTGGGGCAGTCAGCCCCCCCTAGCTCCCCTCTCCCTGCCCCTCCCCCTTCCTTCTTGCTTGTCCCCTCTTTCCTCTCTACCCTTCCTACATTACATTCCCTCTCAGTCTCTTCCTCACCGGCTGCCCTGCGGTCTCGGTGGAAGGTCAGTCCCGACTAGCCGGGGTGCTTCGGGGTGGGGGGAGAATGCCTTTGAGAAATAGTTCGGGGTCACACCTAACCAGGGGTGGCTCCCCCAAGGGAAGACACTCAGCTTCCAAGGCACCTGGTTCTTAGGGAAGGAGAGAACTCACAACAGAAGGTAGTTGAAGGCTGAAGCTCTCGAGCCTACAGAAAAGAAGCAGGGAGGCCATGACACCTGCCTTCCAAGCTTGCCCCGGTCTGGGGAGAGGGGTCCCCTCCACAGCAAGGCCTCCCAAAGCCCAAAGCCATGGGCTGCCCCTCTGGGTCTGCCCCCCACCCCACTCCCACAGCATCTCACTCTCATTTTATGTCAGTTGTTCATCCCTTCAGTGACTCGATTCCACTGAAACAATGCTTAGCAAGACTTCATTCACGCAGCCCAGGCATGGAGGAGGCCATGGGCCCTGCCCTCCTGGAAAGCCAGACAGGAAAACAGGCCAAGGAATAAATAATAGATCATTTCAGGTGGGGATGAGTTCCGTGAAGAAGATGAAAAAGGAAGCCATGATAGAGTGACAGCAAGGTGAGGTGGAGAACCAGTCAGGGGCCTCCCTTGGGAGGTAACAACAAAAACGAGACCTGAGTGGCAGGAAGCCCTGGGAACCTCCTGGAGGGTCTTAATCTGACAAATGACATGATATGACTGATCTTGGAGGAGCTCATCCTGGGAGCCGTGTAGGGGAGGGACGGGAGGTCTAGAGCAGAAGCACGGGGACCAGTCAGGATAGGACACTGAGGCACGCTTGGTTGAGTCCAGTCTCTGGGTCCTCAAGGAGCCCTCAGTCTAATAGGGGCAAGAGACACCCAAGTGGATCTTTTCAATGTTATGTGTGAGAGAAAGAAAAGCAAAGGTGGGTGATGAGCGCAGACACCCTGGGGGCACCCAGGAGGCACTTTTCGCCTGTCTTCTTGGCTAGGATGGAGGCGGGGTAGAGAGGAGGAGGGGTGAGGAAATCGCCCTCAGTTTGAGGCCCAGTTGAGTTTGGAAAGTGCAAGCCTTGAATTCTGCGTGCCCAGCACTGGGTTAGGTAACGCGAGAAATCAGAGACACGCCGGAAGTCAGGTCTTTACAGCCTAGCGTGCTTTCTTTCAACGTGGAATACTTTTTATATTGGCCAAGCTAAAATGATGGGTCCTGGCCATTTTGTTGCACCAGGGGCTCCGGTAGCCGTTCCATTTCATCCAGACCCTTCTCTTGATCTCCAAAGCCCCATAACGCAAGTTGGCTTGGCTTGCGGTGTGCCAGCAGCCTGCCCCCAAGGTCTTTCTGAAGGGCAAGGTGGTGCACACATTGCACCCAAGAGAGTGACATCGGTGCCCCTTATCGCACGCTGCCACCCTTGCACAGAGGCTGGCTCTATCAGACCACAGGAGCCTGGCAGCATGACAGGCAAGTAGACCCCCGAGTCCCCAAGCTGAATACCACTCTGGATGGGAGGTGCAAATATGTGCAGGTGAGCGAGTGGGTGACCTCCCTGAGGAGGTGACATGTCAGCAGGGCCTTAGTGGACAGCAGGAGTTCCAGAACTAAAAAAAGGAGCCCAGCAGCCTGGGGCTTAGAGCAGGCTCCTAGGACTCATTACAATGTTTGTGATGAAGGGGAGAAGGCCCCTCAGCCAAAGAGAACAAGAGGACACCAGGTACAAATCCTAGAAGTCTGACCGTTCTCGGAGAAACTGGAGGACATTCTGGAACGACTGGAGGCTAAGAGCTCACGGCAGTGGACAGGAGGTGGGTGCTGGGACACCGGAGAAGACAGTTCCAGCCTCTGCGGTCCTATGGCGCTAACAGTCCTCATGTGCGTTGGCTTGTTTCATGGTACCTGCCGTCGCCAGGCGCTGAGCTGTGCTTTTTCATGGAGGGACTAGAGATCACCTCGGCCACACATTGCACTTTGCAGATGAAAAGGCTGAGGGGGTGGGAGTGGGGGGGCTGGGAGGCTAACCAAGCATATTCAATTTCAGGCTGAGGACTCTTTTCATTGCCCTTGGGTGCCTCTGACTGATGGATTTTAACCAAGTTCTGGGGAACCTTACAATTTTTCTAAATAGGATTTAAGTCCAGTTTGTGGTTCAGTTGGCCTTTTGAAACAGAATCACTGCTGGGGAATGTTTTCACGATAGCAAACACACCGAGTTTTGTTCTTGTCGGTTGGCTGTTGTTTTTTGCCAAGTGCTAATACAACCCTGGCCAACTTTAACTGTCCACTTGACCCCTAAAAATAACCTCAATCTTTGCTTTGATTGAAAACAATCTTCGCCTGAGGTGCCTGCAGCAGAGAGAGCAGCGGATTACCCCTCCTGTATAAATTCACATCTTACTGTTAATTCTGACATCAGCTGAGTGCTCACTCAGCACCAGGTGCTGTACTAAGTGCTTCAGATGCATGGTTAGGTTATCTAATCCTCACACTCACCTCAGTGCCTTAGCTTCTGTCTGCCAGGAACTCCTGGCCTTACTCCTCCCTTCCTTTCAGATTCCTGCGCGCACGCGTTTCCTGACCATCCTGTGTAAGCCAGCAGCCCTCCTCCCCAACCTTACTCCCCTGCTTTACCTCTCATCATATCCTATCATTGCCTACCTGTGTATCGTAGGCTATATTTTTATTTGTTTGTCTATTTATGTTCTAGCCCCTCCCCAGTAGAATGCCAACCCCAAAAGGGAAGATGTTTTGGTTCTTCAGTCTCTGGCTATATTCATAGATGCCCAGTGACTATTTGTGGAATGAATGAATGAATGCACAAGCAGGTGGTGAACAAATGAACACAGAGAAAGGGGCCTCAAGGGTCTAAATGAGGCTGTCAGAATAGCAGGGGTGGGCTGCGATCAAGGCTGGGGACCGTGGGCATGGAAAGCAAAAAAAGGGCAGACACTGTCAAGGACTGTTCAAGAATACATTTATTAACTCTCACTCCCCTCGGTGCTTCTTGGGGACATTGCTGGGGACAAGCCTCTCAGAGCTCTCTAATGATCGTGGATATTTTTATGGGCAGTCTCCAGCACTCGGGCCACCAGGGCTGTGAATTCATCAAATGTGACTTGTCCATCTCGATCAGCATCCAGTTCTTGGAATATTTTGTCAATGGTGGCTTGATCTTTGGTGTTCTAGGAGAAGAGGACAGCAGAGAGGGTGAGCGCGAATGGCCCCCTCCCAGCCCTTCCTCCAGGTCTCTCTCATCCCTCAGAGCTCAGCTCAGGGAGGCCCGGAAACATTCATGCATTAGCCAAAACTGTGCTGGAGAACCCAGCGTGACGAAACAGAAGACGGAGAGAAGCAACGGTCCTGGGCCATCCTACAAGGAAGCAGGCCTTGACCTGGAAGGTTCTCCATAGCTTGCCAATCCACCCCGTCCCCACCCTGCCTTTCTCCACTTCACTGAAGGGGAAACGATTCCAGAGGGAGGGAATGTGAAGAGCCCGAGGTGACAGAGAGAATTAGTGAGAGAGGGAGACTCAGCAGAGACGGGGCACCCCCACTGGGCTGAGCCCGCAGTGTCCCTCCATCATCCCTGGGACCCGGCCACTGCCCTCACCTTGATTGTGTTGGCCAGCTCCTTGGTGATCAGCAGCTTCAGCTCCCCCTTGGAGAGCGTGTCGAAATGCCCCACCCGAACTGAGTACTGGTGAAAGACATTGATGATCCCCTCCAGGTGTTCCTCCAGCTTAGTCATCATCCCAATGATGCGATCACCTTCAGGAGACAAGGACAGTTAGGGCAGGCCCCCCTCCACACACACCCCCACATCCATTCTCTCCTCTCTTCCTGCATCGCAGTTTAGACAAGGGGTGACTTCCCCCACATCTGCTTTGTGTCCTCTCTGCTCTGCGTTGGACCCATGGTAACCTTCTCACTTGTGGATTGGATGGAGGGAGAAGGACATATAACACCCTCTCACGCCGACAAGCATCAGCCTGGCAGTGTTCCATGTCCCCATCTCTCCTGGGGAGTATAATCCGGAGGCTGCTGCTTGCTCACGCTCACCTGGGAAGGGTTCTGTGCTCGCCCAGGCTGTTCCCTTTCCCCAGGTGACAGTACACTGGCCACCGGTCCCTTACAGATACTCACCAGCCCACCCACCTCTGCCATCCCTAAGTCCTGAAACTGGGTCTACCTAGCACAGCAAGAGCTAGTCTCCTTGACTCCAAAATGCAGTCAGCCCTTCACTTCGTAAGGTAGATAAATTTCTGATCACTATGTGGTGTGCCTGAAACTAATACAATATTGTAGGTCAACTGTAATCGAAAAATAAAAAATTTTTAAATTTTTTAAAATGCAGTCAGTCCAGAGGAGCTCTGGCAAGTTGAGGGTGGTAGCTTTTCTAATAGCCTGCACTGGGGCCACCTGCCATCGCCACACTCTGGACCCCCTGAGGACCCAGCCAAGGGGAGGACACTTACCCTCAAGGCACAGGAGCAAGGAGCTGACAAGAAGCGGCAGTGGTGAGGAGCTCTGAGCCTGGGAGGTTTTATAGGGCGCTCAGTCTTCACCTTTGACCTCAAATGAGGAAACCTTTGTGATTCACTGTCTTGATGCAATTGTTAGACCAGGATCTGTTGCTCAAAAGAAGCTTCAAACTTGTGGCTTTGACCGCAACACGAGAAGCTCAGATTGCACCCATTGCGCCCCACTGCTCAGCCTGAAACAGAGCCCCACCACCACACCCCACCCACCCACACGCAGGGGCTCCACATGTTTCTCACCTCCGGGGCAGGGCCCAGCCTCCGGGTCTAGCTCTACGCCTGCTTCCTAAAAAAAGGCTGGAGAAACAAGTTTCACGGCCAGGATGGTTCCTGCCTGGAAATGAACGGTTGGGATAGACATTTACCAAATGTCTGTTACAGCAAAAATAACGATGGTAAGAAAACGCAGTCAAGGTGAACATGTACTCCTGGAACAGAAAAGGGACAATGATTTAAAACTAAGGAAATCTGAATAAAGTACAGAATTTAGTTAGTAATCCTGTACCAGGAGCGATCTGTTAATTGTAATAAATGTACTGTACAAACGTGAGGTATTCGTAATGGGGAAACTGTGTGCAGGTGTGTACAAGCCTCCTGTATTACCTTCTCAATGTGTCCCTAAATCTAAAACTGTTCTAAAAAATAAAGTCTACGTGCTTTTAAAAGTGGGGGTGTACCACGCACTCCCCACATGCCACACGCTGCATTGCACAAACCCTCATGTAATTCTCCGGACAGCCCCCATGGGCGAGTGCTCACCGTACACTCATCTGCAGATGAAGAAAATGCGTTCCGGGAGGTTAAGTAACTTTTCTAAGTGCCAAACCCTAATTTGCCTGCTTTCAAAACCTTTGCTGTTGCTGTCACTTTTCCCCTAAAATAAGAATAGGGGGTGTTGTTGTTGTTGTTGTTGTTGCTGCTGCTGCTGCTGCTAAAAATAATGCATGTTCATACTTTTTGTAAAAAAAAATAATAAAATAAAATAAACCATAATTTTGGGTCGATGTAGACAACCTTATATCAGACCCTGAATTTTTTCTTCCAGTAGTGTCCCTAATGCAGTTAATTCTTGCTTGGTTTTTTAGATTCTTTCATTGTTGCACCTCCATTCTCCCCGCCCCCCAACCCCGCCCCACCACCACCCCCAATCATTGTGTTGGAAGCCCGGTGCAAGGCTCAGGGACAGAGAAACACAAATTCTGTAGCTGCCTTCTTGGAACTTGGGGTAGGATGGGTTCAGGCACCTTCTAAATCATAACAGCAGGGGTTTACCGCTCATGGCCGAGGCGGGGAGTCTGACTGCCAGTCAGGCCAAGGCTAGCACCCCAGGTTCCACATGGGGGTGGGGTCGTATGCAAGGCTGCTCTGCAGGCCACAATGGGAAGCTGTAGGGGGGCGAGGGGGCTAGCTCTATGCTCTTGGGCAAGCCCTTGACCTCCATGATCCTGTTTCTTCATGTGTGTGGTCACCTCACTGGCCTCGTTTAGTTCCCAGAGTTGTTATGAGCCTCAACTGGGAGACCACGTGAGAAAGTGCTTGAAAACAGTCAAGAGTGAGGTTGAAATTTGTTTTTCTTTTGCGCTTACCCACCCAGCATGGATGTGGGTCTTTCAGCCCAGAGCTAGCCTCCCAGGGGCCTGGCCACTGGCCACTGGGGGCCTCCTAAAGGGATAAAGAGACTTTTCTCTTTTGTGTGTGGTGGAGGGGCCTACACTCCCGCCTTCCCTCCAGGAAGCTCTCCCCGCCCCACCCCTACCCAGCACCAGCCCAGCATCGGTGCCACCCAGCAAGGCCTTCAGGGAGACAAGGAGTCGACATGCAGCAGGTGCCTGGCACAGTTCCTGGCACACCGAATAATGTCACTTGCTTTACCTTGCTCTCTCATCCCACCCCAGTGAGAAGGTAGGCTTGATCGGCCCCAAGGGGAAAGGCCAAGCTGGAGATGCTCCCTCCTGGTCCATGGCTGAGTGTCCTGCTGCTGTCCTTGGTGCTTCCAAGCAGGTTCCTGAGACTTGTGGCCTCCTGGCTGTCCCTTGGTCTGGTCCCTCCTCCCCTACTCACAGGACCCCCCTCTAGGCCAGGACTGACGCTCAGGGCGGCCAAGGAGGATGGAAGTATGGGAAACCCTTCTGTTGACGGTTGGACATAGATGATGCTACCATGGTGAATACACGCCATGACGCATTTGTCAAAACCCACGGAATGTACAGTGCAAAGAGTGAACGGAATGCGGACTGTGGACTTTAGTTAATAATAAAGTATTAGTGTTGGTTCATCAGTCATAACAGATGGATCACACTAACGCCAGAAGTTAATGACAGGAACTGGGGCAGGGAGGGCCAAGGGGGTACATGGGAACTCTGTACTTGCTGCGCAGTTTTTTGGCAAACCTATAACTTCCTCTAAAACATTGCTCTAGTACTATTACTCTATTTTAAAAAAATACTGCTGCATCTAAAGGTACTATGTACAAATATTATAGAAATAG
>NW_017732079.1:772583-782830 GCF_001890085.2 Hipposideros armiger | reverse complement strand
TAACTTCCTCTAAAACATTGCTCTAGTACTATTACTCTATTTTAAAAAAATACTGCTGCATCTAAAGGTACTATGTACAAATATTATAGAAATAGTGTACCACACAAGAAATAAACTTTTCAAATAAATGTTGAGCCAAATTGATACACACTCACTCTCACAACTCCCTGGATAAAGTTAGTGGAAAGGCCATGACAACAGTGGGAAACTGAACACATTAGAAAAAAGAATTTAACTAGTGAAAACATGAATTCATTCTGTTTCTTTCTAACTGCAACTAGAAACAAATGTGTACTCGAAAGTAGAAGACAGACCTCCACCTTCAAGAAAACTGAACTGAATGTGCTCATGTAAATATCCTGAAAAGCGTGTCAAAATAACTTCAGATTTTCATAATGTAAAGAGATAATGGATCAAGCTGAGACATCTGAATAAACGGTACACGGGGGTTTCTTGTATCACACTTACAACTTGTCTGTAAGTTTGGAATTCCATCAAACTAAATTACGTCAAATTGAAATTATATCAAAATTAAAAGGTACCTCGAAAAAGTACACATGGTGACCACGCCAAGAAGTGGGAGGGGCACAGCTAGAGCTTAAGGTAGGGAGGCGAGGGCAACCCTCCAAGGTGGGTTTACCCCCAAGTGAGCCCAGAGCCTGCCCTCACAGAGGCACCTCCTCTAAAGCCAGCCCCTCCAGGAGGGAAATGAGCTCCCAGATATGCAAGGAGAGACACACGGAGGGTGACGCTGCCTTAAAGTCTGGGAGACTCTGGGACTAAAGGAATTCCATCCCTGGAGACGTGGAGAGAGCCTCCGATCAACTCTGATCTTTGAGCAACGGCAAGGACAGAGCGGAGCAGCGTTCTTCCACCTGGCACGCCCTTCTCAACCCTTCATATCTGCCAGCCGCTGGCTGGCCAGGCACCGGGGGCAGCCACCAGCAACATGACAGACACTGTCGCGCCCTCGAGGAGCATGCGGAATGCCAACGTAAGATCTTTTACGTCTGTGGGGCGCAGGAAGGCCAAGGGCGGGGAGCCCTCTCCCTAAGTTGTCCTGGGATGCAAAGCCGGCCACCGGGTTTTCAGAAAGTGAGATGCCAATCCTTCTGTGACTTCCCCCACTGTCCTGTCACAGCCCCCAACATGGCAGATAGAAAGACCTGCCAAGTTGGATGCGGATGATCACTGCCAAAGTGCCAAGGCAGGAAAAGGTTATCGAGGCCCCTGAAATAAAAATTTTTTAAGTCCGATCTGGTGACCTCTATTCAGTCCCACAGCCTCCAGTGCATGTTAGCCCAGTTACCATGGCAACATGGTCTGACAGCATCAGGGCCCCACGGGGCACCACTGAGGCCCGGACACAAATCCGACCACCCCTGCAGCGTGTCCCTACAGCCGTGGGCTGGGTTCATCCCAAAAACTGTGTGGCCAGACCTCAGAGGCCTCACCTTACAGCCATGAGACACAGCTGCTCTCAAAAGACAACTGAGTAAGACCCCAGCTCTCTGCTCCTTGGCATGTGGAAGCGGAACAGGGCCCCACAATGGATTAAGAACCCCCCTGGGGTGATTGGATAATTCAAGGGTGAGGAGTCCACAAGAGGAGGAACTAGACAGGTTAGGAGCATGAGCAGCTGGTGAGGAAAATAAGATCTGTGTCATTTTACACTAAACCGATGAATCATGTCCCAATTACATTTCGGAATCCCATCCAGCTCACTCAGCTTCATGGGCCACTTTGTTCCTCCAGGGTTACATGACACGTTGGCCAAGGCTGTGACCCTATTAAGTAATCAGGCGTGGCAGAGACTGTCCAAGTCACTGCTTCCTTTCTTTTTGCTCTTGCAGCTAAAAAGAACTCTATTTTTTATAGGTTTGTTGAGGGGTAATTAACAAACCAAGAGCTACACGTCGTTGATGCATTCAACGTGATGAGTTTGGACATATGCAGCACACGCCCATGACAACAATAAACACACCCGTCACCTCCCAATGCTTCCAAGTCCCTTTGTTTTGGCTGTGTGTGTGTGTGTGTGTGTGTGTGTGTGTGTGTGTGTATGTGTGAAGGACACTTAACATGACATCTACCCTCTTCGCAAATGTCTACGTGCACAATCCCGTATTGCTAACTATAGGCCCATGTTAACCAGCAGGTCCCTAGAACCTACTCATTTTGTAGAACTGTCACTTTATACCCATTGAGCGATAATGGGATAATGGCCAATGCTGCCTTTGAGAGTTTTAGTCAAATAGGATGGCACTGTGCCTGAAGAACCCCTGCAGGGTGCTTCCTGTTTGTTTGTTTGTTGTTTCCTCCCTTTACTATTGCATTCCATGTCATGTGGAGACGTACATGAGACCATATACAGCGTAGAAGTTCATTATAAGAGGAAATAAAACAACACACAACTGTGAATTTACAGGATGCTTTTAGGACCCAGGACAGAAACCAGCTTATTGGCAGAATATTCCAGAAAGCAGAGAAGGACAATAAGGAATTTTCTGTTTGCTGAACAATTTAATTCTCTGAGAGCCCCAGATAAGCTAGCCGAATAGTAGGGTGTCCTTCAGGAATGATTTTTTTTTTTTTAGCATCTCTACCTCAGACTCTTAATCTTTTAAGACGGTGAATCTCTTCCTGCAGAAGGAGGGGTTGGGTCCAAGGGTGTTGATAGTTAGGCCACCTTGTGGCTCTGAGCCAACCCTCGGGGTGGGTGATGGGGCCAGGGAGGTGCCAGGAGGGAGTGTGGTTTGACCACAGTTGACATTACAGCCTCAGGGGAGCAGGCTGAAAATTGTAAAAGTGACAGACACCAGAGAAGGGAGGGTTGAAGAGGTTATGACAGCCCCCCCACTCCCCTCACCAGGATCCCTATGGGCTTCATGTAAGGAAGAACCGCGGGGAGAAGCAGAGGCCATGCAATGTGTGCTCAGAACTACGAAGAGTTATGTGGCCCTCATGGGATTTCCAAGAATCTTGGGAAGACAACCAGGGCTGCTTGATCCTGGAAGCTACTGGAAAAGCTCCAGAACCCACGCTCGACCAGGCCGGGCCATGGCGGGGCCGCCCATCACAGAGGGCTCCACGTCAGGGCTTCCAGCGTCACTGGAATCACTGAGGCTAATTCCAGAAGGGCAGGAGAAGGCTCTTGTCCAAAGCAAGAGGAAAAAGAGAGAGAGAGGGAGAGACCTCATTTGAGAACGCGGCAAGGACCCTATGGAGGCCCAGGCAGCACGCTGGGACTCTGAGTTCCTTCAGAAACGCCAGTCCAGTGGGAATGTCTGAAGCTCTGAAGGCCTGAGAAGGGGCTGAGTGTGACATTGTGCTTCTGTCTCAATTGATAATCTTATCATGAAGGGTCTAGACCAAAGCAGGAAAGAAATCCAGAGCACCCTATTTTGGTTAACTATTTTGCTCTAGAAAGATGCTGAGCCAGCTGGGCTTGGATGCAGCCCCGGCTGGGCTAGGCCGATGACGACCTCTTGGTGGGCTTTGGCTGCAGGACAGCGCCACGCTTTCTGCTGTGAATGAGGCTTAGTCAGCAGGAAGAGAAGGAGGCTCCTGTCCACTGAAAGAGGGGTGGGTGCCGACCACCTGAAAGAGTCGCTAAAGATCTGTGCCCTGACCTTAGCAGCTAGTTCAGACCTTGACTTTGGAAACTGAGAGAATGGTTCACATGGAAATTCTACAGCTCCTGAGGCTGGAAGAAAGGCTCCCCAACCTTCCCAGAGGGGGCATTGTTACTGGAACAAAACCTAAGAGCTTAGGGGGAAAATGAAAAGAGCTTAGGGAAATCAAAATGCCAATCTTCTTGTTCTAGTATCTGGAGGATTGCTCACACCAGGAACACACCCAGAAGTTCGGGCTCTGAGGCACACCCGGTGGTTCCCAGAAGAAGAGGACCCAGTAGAGAAGTCCATGGTGGCATCTTCTGTGCCTTGTTCCATACCTCTGGATGGCAGGGACCCGGCAAGGGGTGAGGACCAAGAGGCCAGAGGGGCCAGCAGAGGAAGGGCGGCTTTGGGCACACACAGATGGAAGGACACTAGAAGAGAGGGCTTTCATGGGGCTCTCACCTGGCGACAGCTGGAGACCTAATCCCCACTCTGCCACTTGTCAGATTAGTAAATTTTATCCAGGTTCTTAACCTCTCTGAATCTCCTCCTCTACAAAACAGAAGTAGTAATTACCCCTCTCATAGTATTGTTATGAGAAATAAATAAGATAAACTATCACAAAGCCTGGTGCTGAGAAGCAAAGGTGTCAACAAATACAGTGGGCCCAAGTCAAAATTTGTGTTTTAATTCCTTAATGAGAGAATCAATAAATCTATATTTTTAAATCTGGTTGGAAGAATATGTGAGAATATATAAAAACAGGCAGGAAAGGGACGCCTAAGTAAGACCCTTAAGTTAGATACAAGACTCTTTTAACTTTCATCAGGGTGATAAAAACCCTAACAGCTAGGAGTTTTTTAACACCTCTACCAGGCTACACAATCATATTACCCCATCAAACAGATGTAAACTGACTTTATCCATTGAGACTTGCTCATCAAATAGAGTGTGCCAATGATGGAAGATTTTCCCCAAAGTGTCAGATAACAAGATAATTACGAGCAGCAATGACTTCCTTCTATTCAGACAGACTCTAGCATGAGGTCAAAGAGTTAAGCAATCACCATTTTGCCTTTTTCCAGGTTTGAGATGATTTTTTTTTTTCCTTTCACACTAACACCCAACTGGAGCCCAGTAAGTGTTGATGGCTTTCCCTCCCTTCGTCAGCCCATTTGTATTTAGGCTGAATTCCCCCAGGAAGTCTTCTCCATTGGAATAAGCTCTTTTGTTCAGCAGCTAGACACCAATTACTTAATTCCAGGTCCTCTCCATGTCCTTTAGGATTTTTGTCACAACCGTGAGGAACCTGGCTGAAGTCAGCAGGCTTGGGTGGAGAACCCAGGTGGAGAATTGAATTTCAGACAGGTCATCCTTACTGGCCCCGGAAATCTCAGTGGCCGGATCTGCCTCAATTGGTGAGCCAAGCTCCCCTCTGTGGGCTCAAATGTTACATGAGGTTTCCTGCTGAATTGCTTATTTGTCAACTTCCCCCCGCCTTGTTCTTCTTTTGTAGCTGGGGAAAGAGGAAACCAAGGCACCTTGTTCTGGGCTACAAAGCCGTGTCTGACTCTGCCCAGTGCTTCCTGTAATGGGCACAGTCTTGTTTGTAAATCGCAATCTCCAAGGCTGCCTCCTCCATGGACATTCCAGGAGGTGACACCCCTCTTGCCTCCACGTCTTTCTCCAGGAAGCCAGTGCCGGTGGGGCCTCCTCCCCTGCCCATCCGTGAGCTCGGGCATCAACTGTTGATAGCTCAAAGTCAATGCAATTCTTCACAACCCATGCCCATCACTTAGGGTGAAGTCCAAGGGACATTCTGGGCCACCTTCCCCATGGTCCCTCTGAGCAAGCTCAGAGCCCCAGATTCCTTGGACTTTAAACGAAAGGCAAAGGATCCATTAACAGCAAACCCAACAGAGCATTTTCAAGGGCAATCAAAGGCACTGGGGGTATGTTGCCCCACACCCACCCAGACACACACATGCATACGCACCACCGTCACCACCGCCCATGTGGATAACTGACGGTTGCTCTGTCCTCTGTGTAATCTCCCATTATTAGTCCCTAAAGGCTGAGTGAGGCCTGGGAGGTATCTTTCTCGTCGTTTTTTGCCTGGGCCACTTGGGCCAGCAGCTCACCTTTAAGGTGACCTTCAGACCTGCATCGTCTCTGCTTCCACAATGCAGAGGGTCTGTCCACACTCCTGACTTACTGGAAGCACTTTGTGGGGTGATGGATAGGCTAGCCTTCAGGGGAACCGAGAATGAAGCAGCTTTGTCCCTGAGCCTTCTCATTTGCCTAGCAGGAGCCCATCTCCATGTTTGATGACTAGACAACCTCTATCCCATTTTAGGTCCTAATCTTAATTCTCCCCTGGCTGCCAACCATTTTCACTAATATGTTAGCTGATAATAAAACTGGCTGGTAATTAAAGCCTTGGCTGGTGAATAAAGGTGTAAGCTGTTACCATTCCCTGCTCATCTGCATTTTTATGTGGTTAAAGTCTACTACAAGCAAAAAGCCCAGGGATCTGGAGTGAGTAATCTCTGCTGAAAGCCAGTTAATCTGAGTGGTATTTGTTGGGTAAGGGAGGGGCTTGCTCCTCTTGAAATCCTGCAGGAGTCAGCCCCTCCTCTTCTCCCCTTGGGCACCAAGCACTTCTGGCTTCTCCAAAGAACCCCTCCCCCACCACACCACACCCCACAGAGTGGGTTCCTCTTCAGCCCCGGCTCCTGGGGTCACAGGCACAAAGTTGTCCCACAGACGGCAGAAGGGTCCCTGCTGTGCTTATGCAGAGGCTCAGTGCCTCCTGCACACACTGGGATGCCAAGCCAGCCTCCACTTCCAGGCACAGTGCACCACCCCCCAGCTTTGCAGAGCAGCAGAGATGGGGAGGGGGGGGGGACAGCAGGAGAGAAACTGATTGGCCCTTAGCAGCACAGGTCCCCGAAGAGTCCAACCATCCACAAAACAACAACTCTAATGGAAGCACTGCACCATCATTGCTAAAACCCGGCCGCAGCACGCATGTGTTAACCTGTTAGGGGGCCTTTGGACTCTTGAGAACCTTATGAAAGCCACAGAGGAATGTGCTTATGGACACACACAATGATGCATTCAACTTGAACACCATTTTCGAGACGCATAACAGACCAAGTTAAGAACCCTGGTTTAGAGACTCTGGTGACACCTTCATACCTCCTCCTCCATCACCAACACCACCGCCCCCTCACCCAGGTGGGGATACCAGAAATCCTCCCAAGACACAGCACGGAAACAGCTCCAAGGCTGGGTTCTGGCTTCCCCATTTACCAGGCCTTGGAAAATCCAAAGTAATGACGACAGGGAGGTTGTTTTAGACAATTCATTGATCACCAGAGCATTCGCCCCACAGGGCATCACCTGTACCCTGTTCTTTGAGCTGAGTTTTATTACTGTATTGGTCTATCTGCCCATTCCTTTATTATCTGAGTTGGGAGATTGGGAATCAAGAGAGAAGGAAAGCTTCCAAAATCCCTAAGGAGACATTTCAAGTATGAGACCAGGGGCTATTGTTAGTGCTAATCAATGTGGGACTCTAAACCTCTACCTACAGTCACACCACGTATAAAGCCAGTGTGTCTGTCTGAGACACACACACACATACACACTTCTACCCACTTATCGCCCTCATTTCCGAAGGGTCACATCTAAGGTATTTCGCAGGAAATAAACACGTAGCTTAGAGAACAGTAGAAGTTTTCCTTACATTACTCTGTTCCCATGTCACCCATTTGGGGACAAGTAGGCGGATCATCAGCTATAGTTTCAGGGACTTTTTAGAATGCTTAAGTCCTAGAACCAGTGACTCAGGGCCCAGGCTAGAAGAGTTGCAAGTAGTTTGGGTGGAACGCGTGGAGGAAACCAGACAAGTGGTCAGTGCTGAAGGTTCGTGCGCGGTGGGGGGTGGGGGACAACAGAGTTTGGGTTTCTTCCCGTGGGCTTTCCAACACCCCTTCCGCCCCCAGTAACCTCATTCCACAAGAGAAAAGCAAGAGACCAAGGAAGTCCTGAGGTATCAGCTACTTTATTATTTTTCAGGGACAAGTCCAGGGGCCCAGCCCCAGGGCCCGACAGCCCTGCTACTCCTTGTGGCTGTCTTCATGGGAGGCGATGCCCAGTTTTACCACCAGTACCAGGAACTCCTCGAAGTTGACTGCGTTATCTTGATTGACATCCAACTCTCTGAACCAGGTGTCTACATCCTTTTTCTGTCAAGATTGAGGAAAGAAGTAGAGTGTAAAGATCTCAGTGAGAGCTGAGGCATGGCCATCCCCCTAGGGCAGCATAGGGGACCAGTGGCCCCCAGCATCATCAGAGCCAGGCAGAGAACCCCGCCACACCCAGCCCCTCCTCACCTTCAAGTACTGGGGACACTCCGCCAGCAACAATTTCTTCAAGTCATCCCTATAGAGGGCGTGGTAGTTCCCTTTCTCCAGGGAGTACTTGTGGAAGATTTCAATGAAGTTGTTGATGGCGCTCTCCAGTTCGGTCAGCATGATGCCCAAGACTTGGTCCCACCTGGAAGGCGGAGCACATGAGGAAGCCCTTGGTGGGGACGGTGGCTCTGCCCACAGCAGACTGAAGACTAGGGCATCCTCAGAGTTTCAGACCCCAAGTAATGGCTTTGTCCTGGCCTGCACCATCCGAATAACTAAACCCATCCACTGGCTATAGCTATGATGGGGAGCAGTGGGATGACATGGATACCAGCTAGGGAGAGGGTAGGGTACACACACACACACACACACACACACACACACACACACACACACAGTGCCTGCCAGCTCTCCCATGCCCTCACCCTCTGCCCAAGAAAGGCCCAGCTTGGGCAACAAATGAGCCCTCACTCAGAAGGGCTAGAGGACTGGTTCCTTCTTTGCTTCCATCCAGCTCTCCTCCCCCAGGAGTGCTGGCTTTTGGTCCAGACGCCTGTGCTCCCTTCTCCACTCTCTCAGAGAAGGCTGCTCCACCCCACACCTGGCCCTCCTCGGGAGAAGCTCAAAGTGTGGGGCAGACCAGGGCAGTCCCACTTACCAGGTCTCACTGAAACAGAGTTGACAGAGTAGATAGAGGATGTACAGGCTGGGTGGCAGCTCCCTTTTATAGCGGCTGGGCTTGGCCAGCTGCCCAGGGCCTCAGGCTTTTCTGAGGCAGCTGCTCCCTTCCGGGGTTGCCACAGCCTCTGGTTTCCTAACCAGGTGAGCGGGACAGTCACTGCACAATGAAGATTTCCGATGGGGGGGGGAAAGGGTGGGGAAGGCGTTTGCCAGGAAGTAGTGTCCAGCAGGAGAAACCAGGAAGAAGCCATGGTGAAGCCTCCTCCGCGGACTGCCGTCCCCTGGCTTGGGGACAGTCCCCACTGTTGCTCAGCTCGTGCACCGTGGCCTATTTGTGCGTCTCAAAAATGGAGTTCAAGTTGAATGCATCATTGTGAGTGCGCTCATAAGCACATGCCTCTGTGGCTTTCATCAGGTTCTCAAAAGGGTCCAAGGACCCCCTTAACAGGTTAACACACGCGTCCTGCGGCCAGGTTTTAGCAATGATGGTGCGGTGCTTCCATTAACGTTGCTGTTTTATGGGTGGTTGGACTCTGCAGGGACTTGTGCTGCTAAGGGCCAATCAGTTTCTCTCCTGCTGCCGTCCCCCGCTCCCCATCTCTGCTGCTCTGCAAAGCTGAGGGGGTGGGGGGGGTGCACTGTGCCTGGACGTGGAGGCTGGCTTGGGGTCCCTCTGTGTGTAGGAGGCACTGAGCCTCTGCATAAGCACAGCAGGGACCCTTCTACCGTCTGTGGGACAACTTTGTGCCTGTGACCCCAGGAGCCAGGGCTGAAGAGGAACCCACTCTGTGGGGTGGGGTGTGGTGGGGGAGGGGTTCTTTGGAGAAGCCAGAAGTTCTTGGTGCCCAAGGGGAGAAGAGGAGATGCCAAAACCTCCAGGATTTCAGGAGGAGCAAGGACCCCCACCCCCCAAACAAAATGCCACTCAGATTGTCTTCCAGCACTGAAGATTTGTCGTCTATTTCTCTTGCTACAAAGCCCTTCATATCCATATAATCTATTAGGAGCCTCAAAACATGCCTGTCAGGAAGGCGGGGCACAGAACCCACCCAGTCTACAGATGCGGAAGCTGAGGGCAGGAGGTGAAGCGCTTCACCCAGAGCTTCCCAGTACAGATGCGTCTGCAGCCAGACCAGATACCAGAGCCTCCAGGGGTTGATCTGACAAGCACCTGACTCTGCTGGGAAAAACCCCTCTCCTCTCCTTCCTTCAAGCATTCAACAAGCATTTACCCTGTGCTTCTCCAGACCTAAGCCATCATCGCCTCCTAGGGGAAGTAGATGGTATTAGCCTCTCTTTCTGTCATGTTTTCCACAGCCCTTTGGGCTTCATTATATCAGTAACTTTATAGCTGTGTGGCCTTGGGCCAATTACTTACCCTCTCTGTGCTACAGTTACCTCAATTATTGAGTAGAGATTAAAAATAGAGTCTACCTTAAACATACAGAATATGAGACCATATTTGCAAATCATATATCTGATAAGGGATTAAGATCCAGAGTATATAAAGAACTTCCACCACTCA
>NW_017732079.1:764173-771133 GCF_001890085.2 Hipposideros armiger | reverse complement strand
ATGACTGCCCATGAACGTGCCTGACGCCCCAGCTGGGCTGTCAGCCCTCGAGGACCCAGCCTGGACCATGCACAGTGCCTGACACGCACAATAACAGAAACGATGATCAATAATAAGAACAAGTAATAGCAAAATCATAGCTAACATTTATTGAGCTTCCACCGTGGGCCAGTTGCTGTTGTGCCTTACTTACAACAATCCATTCATTTCTCACGATAACCCTATGCACTGTGGACTCTCATAATTCCCACTTTCTGGATGAGGAGACTCAGGCCCACAGAGAGACATAGCACTCAGTGCATTGAGTGATTGGGATGACTTAGGACATGTTGCTACATCCACTTCCTGCCCTGCCTGGGGTGCCTCTTTGCCAGTCAAGTCCCCTGGTCCTTCCTGATCCAGCCCAGGCGCCACCTGCTGGCCGTCCCTGACCCTCCCGCCTCACCCCTGGGGACATTGAGTTCATTCTTTTCTCCTGCTCTGCAAACCCCTATGCATCACAGCATTGTTCCTGCTGTGTTGTGATTCATCTGTTTCTTATCTGCCTTTTCTTTGGAGCAGAAACCACATCGCAACCCTTGGGCCTGGCACATACTGAGCGCTCAGTTAGTATTCACTGAAGGAATAAATGAACGTGGAACTGAACACTTGACCTACCCGCAGAAATTCCCTATATTGCACCAGCCACCCTGAATCATTTTGGGAACAAGGCAAGATATAAACCCACCAACCAAATACAGCCTAACTTCTTAGTCAACCTCTTAACAGGAAAATCGGGCTGTTTCTGACATATAATAGGACACATTGTCATCCAGTGATGGAGCACTTGGTGCATACCTATTATTCACCGGGCCCTCTCCTGTATGACCTGGCGTAATAGCACCTTACCCCAAATAGCATATCATCTTTATAGAGTGTTTTAACATCCACTAACCCAGTGAGTTGGGTATGACAGGCACAATTATCCTTATGTAACAGATGAGGAAACTGAGGCACAGGGGGTTGCTCAAGCTCCTTGCCGTGGGCATGTGTTCTGCTTTGTCTTGGTGCTTAGGTGCCAAAAAGCAGACATTGGAACAAGCAAGCTGGCGTTTCTGAGGCTCTCCTTAGGAGTGGCTGGCCAGCGGGGGGTGGAGTTCATGCTGACCCTCAAAGTGGGAGTGGTAAGGAGGCTCCTGGAGATGACACCATCCCAGACCCTGACTTTCGAGAGATGCCTTCCTTGAAGCCAGCCCCCTGAAAATGGTCCCCATGGAGACAGCTTTCTTCATCCAGAGAGTTAAGGAAAAACAGCTCCCAGGTCCAGTAAGGGAAACTCAAGGCAGCTGCCAGCCCTGACCTCCCAGGATGGTGTGCTAGCCGGGGGAGCCTGCTAACCAGTGAGGCCGCCAGAGACACTCCCCCAAGACAGGCAGCCTTGGGGGCTCCTGGGCGAGCAGAGCCGCTGAGCTGCCCCGGAAGGAGAGGATGTCGGGAACCGGATAAGCTCGTGGGGGGAAGGCAGAGCCGGTAATCAGACTGTCAGACGTGGGGCCACCCAGGAGATGTGGAACCCAGCCCCGTTTACAGAAACAAGCTTGGTCCTGTGAGTGTCCCAGTGGACCCGAGCAGGCCCGGCCTAGGCTGAGAAAATGAGGGCAGCTCAGGCAGGCCATGGAGAGACCCCCCCAGGAAGGGGCAGGAGGAAGACAACGAGTGGGCTGAGGGGCCCCTTTGTCCTCAAAGGCGTGTGGAACCCAAGTCGGTTCAGGTGAGACAGACGGAAGAACCCTCCCCTGGGCTGGGTCCAGCTGTCTCCCTGTCTCCCTGTCTCCTTGTCTCCCGAGAGACCCGCAGACGCTGCGCACACCCGGGTCAGCAGATTCCAATCACGTCCCTGCTTTGCTGCCTCCAACACCACTGAGGAACGCCTGTGCTGACACCGGGCCCTGCACGGGGAAAGGGAGGCCACAAGATGCGTCCCTGGCTTGGTAGAGGACACAGACAGCAAACCCAACCACACCCAATCACGTCATGGCAGGACACGCACCTCCACGGGGCCGTTCAGGCCCCACGGAGCGCAGGAAAGTCCACAGGGGAAAGGGTGGGGCCCAGCTGAGCCCCCAAAGGCAAGCATTGGCGGACTGGCAGGTGTGGGAGGGGCGGCCCAGGGAGCAGGGGAGCAAATTTCGACTTCAGAGCTTGACTGATCAGAGACAAAGGTCCCTGCTCAGCCCGCAGGGAACTGCTCCCCTCATGTGGCACCCAGACCCAGTTGGGGGAAGGAACCAAACCAAGTCCCTTAAATGACCGCCCCCCATTCGCACAGGGAGCAACGCAGATAAGCACCCATCATTCTTTTAGAACTCATTGTTTCTACCACAGTAAGTCCAAGACGCAGGTTCTTAAACCATCCGCCGAGCAGAGGCCCACCAGGATGGGCCCTGGCGGGGCCTCAAGGCAGAGGAGACCTTCCCGAAGCGCGTCTGCGTCAGATTCCTGGGCTTCCAGGGACCACGGGACGGCTTGCATCAGTGAGTCACAAGTAGCCCTGAGTTGAAGTAACACCCACATTCATCATCATTTTTTATTAGTGAAACCAGACGCAACCCTTCTTTTCTCCAGGAAGACTTCCCTAATTGACAGTCACTGAGTTACCAATCCTTACTCCTCCCCGTAACAGGCTGGAGTGTTGGCTTTGCCCTCCTCACGGTCTCTGACTCATCACGTGCTCAACCCACCACAGTCTTCCTTCTCAGACTGGCCCTGACGCCATCCACCCCAGGCCAATTACCAGCATCACCTGCCAGCCCTGTCCTGGCCCCTCCACAGGCCGCTCGGCCTTTGTACACTGATTCACTGGGGCTGTCCCCCAGAGCAGGGAGACCTTCAAAATCAGGGTCCATGTCCAGTTGTGCCTCTGCCCTCCTGGTTCCTGTCCCGTCGCGGATGTGTAGTGAAAGAATGACCAAAACACCACTTGTCAGGAGGCCAGTTCCCCAAGAGAAGAGAGGCCTCACTCTTGGACTGAAGGCTCAGGGCGGGGGCTGTCTCCCCCCTCAGGCAGGGGCTCCTGGAGGCAGGGGCTCTGTCTCTTACCCAAAATGGACGATCGTCTACCTGGGGGGATCAAAGCCTCCCTTTCCTGGGCCAATCACCGACTCCCTGACCATGAACTGAGTGACACCAGAAGCCGTTGTACAATTGTTTTATTTATTCTCTTCCCTGCCACCTGTCCTTCCCACAGACGTGCACGTGTGGGTACACACACATCGGGACACGCAGGCACACATGACAGAGCTCCCCTTCGCCACCCGCAGCTGGGTCACGCGGGCTTCTGGGGCCGGCCCCTGTGGGGAGGCTGCCGGCGCTGCCTCTAGTACAGGCTGTGCTGGGCGCAGTAATGGGCACACAGCTGCCGGTGGTACTGTAGATGGTAGTCCCTCAGTAGCCGGCCCAGGACGTAGAGGAACTCGTCAAAGCAAAGCTGGTTGTCCTTGTCCTTGTCTGCGGCCCGGAACAGCTCGGCAATGAAGTATGGCTCCTTCCGGCCCTGAGGAGTGGGCAGAGTGTCAGCCCCCACCCAGGCGCTCGGCCCTGCAGATGGCCAGGCTCTCCACCTCCCGCCAGTGGGGGACGAGGCCAGGGTACTGTGGGTAGCCCTGCCTGCCAGGGCCTTGCAGGAAACAGCCCCTCACTCAGTGGCCAGGACACCCCGTGCTGCAGAATCAGGCAGAAGGGGCAGATGGCAGCTGGGCACCTGGACCTGGGCTGCGTGGGGCAGACAGACGGTGCAGACTGGGCACCACGCGCTGGCTGACCGTCTGTAGGAGCTGAGCACGGCCGAGCGCCTGACCCTCAGCTGGTGCCCTCTAAGCCGGTCTTCCTGGCCGACCTACGAATCCTCTGCAGGGGCAGCCCAGCCCGGGCCTTCGCTGGGGAACTTGCCAAGGGCAGAGCCCACCTGTCCGTCCTGTGTGCATCTCCAGCACCCTGCGGTCAGTACCAAGTGGGGTCAGATATCTGCATGCTGTGGCATCTGCCCAAGGATTGTTTATGACACCTGGCCAGTGTCACCTAGGGGAAGTGCAGAGTGAGAGAAAAGGCAAAGCCATGGGCCTTGGAGCTGTCCGGGACGTCCCAGAACAGGTGGCCCTGAAGGCTGAGGACTGAGGATGGCATAGGAGAGGAAAGGAGCATTTGAGGTGGCAGGGACAGCAGGAAGGAAGTCAGGGGTCCGAGTGCAGCCAGGAGCGGGGACAGGTTAAGACACGGTGGGGGTCCTGGGCAGGGGCCGCAAAGCGGCTTGCAGCAGGATGGGGTTGGTGGTGTGGGGACCCCAGTGCGGAGCCCTCAGAAAGCCCTGGGGCAGGAAGTCATTGCGTGTGTAAGCAGTTGTGGGCCTGGAGGGCAGGCCCTGTCCCCGGAGTCAGGTTGGCACCCTGTCTCCCATCATCACCCACTACCAGCTACTTCATATAATCTATCTGCTTCACAATGCTAGTTGACCAGAGAAACTGGAGGCGTCCCTCACTCAGCCCACTGGCCCTGGCGGCCATCTGTCAGCCCTGCGCCCGGTGTCTGTCCATGGGGGGTCCATACCCCAGTAAGTGACAAGGTCTGGTGGTCTCTGCGGTGTAGGCAAATGGCCCTGGTAGGGAAAAGGTTTCCCTAGAAACAGGGGACTCAGCACAATCACCCCAGTCCCCGCTCTGTGACCCTCGTGGCTACACCCCAATAAACTGAAGGCAAGGGTCTCCTGTCTGATGCTCCCAAAGGCAGGCAAAGGGAGACACTCAGGGACCAAGGGGCACTTCTGGAATGCAGTGGCCTTGAGTTGGGACATGGACCGGAAGTCCTCTGCAGATGACCATCCAGAGACCCGGCACAGAGGGCAGAAGGCAGCGCCCCACAGATACTTCTGTGCACCCAGGGAGCCCGGTCATCACAGGGCCAGGCCTGATGGCAGAGATGTGCAGGCCTGATGACAGAGATGTGCAGACCATGAGGACATCCAGGTGTCTCCTGGATTCAGGGCTGGGCCTCCAGGCTGGCCCAAGCCTCTGTTAGCCCCGCAAACAAGAGGGACAGGGAAAGCTACATTTCCTACCCTGCCCACACCCCACTCCACCCACCATTTACAGAAACCCCAGGAGAAGGGGCTGACTGAAAGGGCTGTGGGCAGGGGGGAAGGTTTAGGGCTTGTTCTCTCAGGAGAGAACAAACAGGTTCGGGGTTAAAATGAAGTTTCGGGGATTAGCGAGGCTTGGGCTGGAGTGGGGCCAGGCAGGGAGCTTCAGGAGATAAAGAGGGCCAGGGCCCATCCTCCCTCTAGCCACAGATTCTGCCCTCAGCATGCCCCTCCGCCAAAGTGAAATCCTCCTGGGAGATGCCCGCTGCACCGACCAACACCCTCACTCCCAGCCCCACACCAGCCCTCCACTTCATCCCCCCCTGACCCACCAAGCTCTCCATGAAACGGGGCACATTGTCCATGAGCAGGGCCTTCAGCTCCTCCAGAGACAGGGTCTCCACGTCCCCCTCGCGGGCCGCATACTGGTGGTAGCAGTGAATGAGTTGGAAGAGGGATTCTTCCACTGGCGTGTCCATCGTGGCGGCTGGGCCCCGGGCCCAGGAGAGGGGGCAACTCTGGAGATGCCGGGGTTGGAGCAGCTGGGGACAGTGGAGGCGCTGGGAGGAGAAAGCAGCACCTCATTTGGGCCAGCCCCCAGCGGGAGGCCCTTATGCCAAGAATCTTCTGCCCCCTCCTTCCTGCCCACCTTCTGGCTCCTTGTCTCAGGGCCCCTCCCTGCCCTCATTCTGACCCTTCGTGAACTTGACTCAGCCTCCTTGCCCTACGGGAGGCTTTGCTGCNTGCTATGACATCGCTAAGTGGAACCACCCAAGGCCTTCTGTCAACTTGACCAAGGCCAGAGCTGAGCCCTGTGCCAGACGGTCACTGGGTTTCCGCCAGCGGGGGCGGAGGCGAGGCCTTTGCTTGATCAGCCTCTGACCCAGGTGGGCGCAGGTCTTCTCACCAGGGCAGTGGTGAGTGGGGAATCCCAGGACTGGGGGTCACAGAACCTTCCAGACTTTGGCAGGGATACACTCTTTCCACGAGGTGCGGCTACAGAGTGGGTCTTAGCAACCCAGGGCCTGACAGCAGGTGAGTCCAGAGGACAGAAGACAAGAAGAGGGAGAATCGTGTCCTCCGCACCCACTGGGGACGTTGCACGGCAGTGATCACAGAAGAGCCAAGGAGCAATGGGGAGAGGCTGGTCCATCATCTGGCTCTAGATGAGGCCCTCAGAGGGATGGAGTCACAGCCCCGCTGGACACAGAGCTGACACGGACCCAGACTCCTGAACCCCCACACCCCCATCACTGCTTGTCTTGCTCCATGACAGCAGCGCACGTCGGGCCCTGAGGGCTTCTCCTGGAAAACGCAGTCAGACTTACCGGAGCTGACGAGGTGTCACTGAGGAAAGGACCGGTGAGATGTGTGTGCATCTGGGCAAAGGCTGCCCCTTTATAAGGCTCAGCCGGGCTCCTCTCAGGGTCTGGGTGACCTGGGCCACGTGTGCTCTGTGCTTCCTGGAGCGTTGCCCCATTCAGGTGGGTGGGACACGCCTACGAGAGCGTGCTCAGCATTTCCCAGCCAAATCCCAGTCATCTCCCAAGGGACAACACCTAGAACCTTCTCCTGTCCCAAACTTAAGCGGGAGCTGGGAAGCAGCCAGTGGGATGTGTCATAAAGGGCGGGACATTTGGGAAAGGAAACTGGGTTTCTAGACCTGAAGAGGATGGAATGTCGGAATCAGAAACCCGGCATGTTATGTGTTTTTTCCGTCACCCAGGCGTTACACAATTCGTTCTGACAGCTTCCAGTAACTACCACCACGGGTTATTGTGCCCTCAAGATGTGCCAGGTATCACAACCTGCAGTACGACATCATCTTGAAGCTCTGTAACCTCAAGAGA
>NW_017732079.1:750253-757538 GCF_001890085.2 Hipposideros armiger | reverse complement strand
ACTCCACTCACTTTTGCAATGTGGATAAACACAAGCGACTGTGGTTGTGCTGTCCGAGGTACTGAACCCACTAGAACCTTCTCACACCGCCCACTCCTGCCTCCATTTACCTTCTTCTGGGTCATACTTCTTCAACCCTCTCTCTAGGAACGCCCTTCTTCCCTGACCCTCAAGTGCAGTGTTAGTTATCTTCCTTTTCACAGTTGTACTCAGAGCATCAATACCACGTTTTCTAATTATAAAGTCAATGGATCTTCAGTGGACCAGTGTTTTACAGAAAATCTGAAAATAGGCTAGATGCTCCAGAAAGTGTAAGTAGGGAGTGGACGAGTCATCACATGGACAAATGACTCATGCTATGTGTTTCCTGCAAGTGCCTAAGAAGGAGACTTGGAGACAGTTGCCTAATTTGTCCCTGAAGAATGTTCTCCTGGTGAAGGGCTTGGTAGGAGGAGGTAGGAGTGATGCAGGCAGATGGTGTCAGCTTCTGATGGAGCTCTGCAGGGACATGTCTACATGTGTCACCACAGACCCAGGGAAGTGCTGACCTGCCCACCTGGCACTGCAGTCTCCTGTCCTTCAAGAGAGCGGGGCTCTACTCAGTCAACCCCTGTGTACTCTTGTTTCTACCTCCTCTGACCCTAGTTTATGGGCTGGCCTTGAAGGGCCTAAAGGCAGTGACCTGCCCCTTCCGTGACATATGAAGGACGCTGTCACTTATGGAATCAGCATGAGCTCCCCTTCTGATCCCTTCGGGGCCTCTCTTGCATGCACCCTTTTCAGTCCTGCCTCGTCACTTGGTTCCCAGAGGTAGCTGGACTCCAGGACTAGCTTGAGCTCCTATACAGGGAATACCCACCACCAGGTGGGTTTTCCCAGACATCAGAACCTGGCATTTAACAAAGCATCAGGAGTCAGCTCAGCACACAGGGCGACTCTCTCACCTCCACAGGGATACCCACACAGCTTCAACACATACGGACCAGGACACAGCCCAGGATCCCAGCCCACTGGACAAGGGATCCAGTCCTCTGGGCACTTCTGAGAGTCCCGTTCACAGTGACAAACACCCCTGAGTACCCAATCCCCACCCAGCAAGCCCATCTCACTGGTGCCCTCTCCCCTATGCTTTCAGGACCATGCTGGGGCAGGAGCAGGTGGGGATGGGGCACAGTGTCGAGACATTGGCTCCTGGTCACAGAGGTTTCTTGAGCCCAGACGCTGACTCATCTTAGAAGGAAAACCANTACATACCATCCACGCCATCCCTTCAGCGCTGCTTTCCTTGGCCCTCCCAGGCCCTGTGTGCTGGGCTGGCCAGTGTGGGGCAGGTGGGGATACCTGCCGCCTCTCCTGGTCACCCCACGGCACTCATCCCAGTGCTCTGCCCAGAGGTGAGGAACTAGTGCCGAGACTTCCCACAGCCCACTTGCTACAGAGGTGAGATTCCTGTTTTCAGGTGGCAGGATGGTCAGGCCAGCATCCTCCATAGATCCTGTTCAGCTAAGACTCACGACAACCATTGCTTCCAACTCTCGGAAAGCCGGCCAGGCACTGGGCAAAGCCCTGTACACACAGCACCCCATGGAACCCTCACAATGACCCAACGACAGAGGCACCACTACCCCCACTTCCCTGAGTCAGAAATGAAACCCAGAGAGGTCCCATAAATTTCCCAAAATCACACAGCTGACCCCCCTGGAGCTGGATTCCCACCAATGTCTCTGGGGACGACCCCAAAGACCTGCTCTTAACTTGGACCCTAAACCCCTGTGGGCCATAGTCATGCTGCTGGGACCTCCATCTACAGGGCACACTTGCTCCAAAATGAGTAAGCAGCCCGCCTCTGCTTTCTTGCACCAGCGCACACCCACCACTGTCCACCCGCGACTCCCTTGGAAGAGGGGCTGACCTGTCGCTTCGGGCAGAGGTTGCTCCAAAAGCAGTCCCGGCCTGCGGATTATCCCAGAGACTCCCCAGCACTCAGGCAGGAGGCAGCTGTGTGAGCAGCAGCCCTGCCACCAAGTCCCACATCCTGCCCATCCTCCGTGTCTCTAGTCATGGCAGCCAGTCTTGTGACTCTCACCGGCTTTCCCACAGGGACACTGAGTCTTAATTGCATTCCTGAGATGACATGATATGACACGACACTTGCTTCCTACAATTAACCAGTTTCAGGGACCCACCTTCCCTTGGAGCCTGATCTGAAGCCTCTCAGAGCCACACAAGGTCCCCTTATCCATCCCCCTACATCAGAGCTCTTCCTCCCAGGTCCAAGGCTTCAGTGAGGTCGGACACACAACTTAAATATGTCTTCCATGGATGGCCTCCTTTAATAAGTAAGCCCCCAAACTCCACAGTAATTTTTTTCTCAAGTACCTATAGTGAGCCAGGCCCCTCTAGGCAATATGAGTAAGACATGGGGCCAAATCACAGGGTGGGGATGCATGGAGGGGACAGAGTCACACTGTGAACACTACTATTATAATTTAGTGGCATGAACAGGGACCCTGGGCACTCAGGAAGGCATACCTTCTGCCTGGAGAGTTGAGGGAGATTTCCTTAGAAGGTGGCCTTTGAGGTGGGAGTTGAAGAAAAGTTTTTTGTTACAAGAAGCAGCACGGAGAACCAGCACTCCAGGCAAGAAACAGCACAGGCAAAGGCTTGGTGGCATGAAAGAGGATGGCCTGCTGGGAAAGGAGTCCATGACGTTCATGATGAACAGATAGGAGAAGCAGGGCTGGAGAGGAGGATGGAGACAAAATGGGGAGAGCCCTGTGTGCCAAGCAACTGGAGCCACAACTTTGTCCTGGGCACAGGAAGATGGTAAGGGTTGGGTGATGAGTAGCAGGTGAGAGAGAGGTGGTAAGAACAGCTTTGTTATAAGGCAATAATCGACTGCAATGTGGAAGCGACCTGACTCTAAGGGAGGCCAGGTGTGTAGGCTTGGCCTACATACAGGTGCCACCTGGGCCTCTGAGTGACAGGTGAACTGCTTTGCCCCATCTCAAGCCTTCTGTCAGGGAGCCCTTTCTACCTGGCCCCATGCATCTCCCCCGGGAGGGGCTACACAGGCTGGTGAGTATATCTCCCAGAAGGGGGCACCAAAGAACAGGTAATTGAAGCAGCGATTGTCTCCGCATCCCTGAAGGTTTGAGAGAAATAGGTAAACACTTAAGCCAAACATTTTCCAATTCACGGGGTGAGCCTTCATCGACCCAACATAATGATTTCCTTAGCAAATACGAGTTCATCAATACACTAAAATAAAAACATGGCTCAAACTCCTAAAAGGTAAAACAATTTGGCAATGCCAAGCTAGAGTCACAGAGAATTTTATTGAATACCTCATATTCAGCCATCATTTCCTGGGAATATAGCCCAAGAAAATAATTAAACAGATGTTAAAAAGCAATAAATAGGAAATTGTTCACCAGTGCACAATACCTATAGCCAAATAACAAAAATAAAAACCTAGAAACCACTTAATTAAGGAATTTGGTATGCCAATATAACCTTGCACAATTGCTAGATAATAATTTGTCACTCAAAAAGAACTCTATTTTTGACGCATAGCTTTTTGGGAGGAGGGGGTCATCTTTCAACCCCTTTCATCCTGTCTTTATTCAGTCTGGAACCAAAACGACACTCCACACAGTGAGGATCACACATCGTGACTAAGTGGGTTTTATCCCAGGGATGTAAGGATGGTTCAACACATGTATATCAATCAAGATGATATAACGCATTAGCAAAATGAAACAAACAAAAAAACCCACATGATTCTCTCAACAGATGCAGAAAAGGCATTTGACAAAATTCAACACCTATTTATGTTAAAACTCTCAACAAAATAGGTACAGAATAATCTTATCTCAACACAATAAAGGCCATATATGAAAAGCACATAGGTAACTCTATAATTAATGGGGGGAAATTGAAAGCTTCCCTCTAAGATCTTAGGGCTAGAGAAATTAGACGAGAAAAAGAAAAAAAAATGGCATCCAAATAGGAAAGGAATGAATAAAATTACCTCTATTTGCAGATGGCATGATCATATACATAGAAAACCATAAAGACTTAACAACAAAAATCCTGTTATAAATAATAAATGATTCCATAAAGTTGCAGGATACAAAATAAACATACAAAATCAATTGACTTTCTATACACAAACAACAAATTACCCAAAGGGCAAATGGAGAAAACAATCTCATAATAGCAAGAAGAATGAAATACTTAGGAAATAACCAAAGACGTGAAAGACTTGTACATGAAAATTTTCAAAACATTGATGAAGGAAATTTTAAAAGACACAGATAAAGGAAAAGACATTTTCTTTCATGGGTTGGAAGAATTGATATTATTGAAATATCCATACTACCAACAGTTATCTACAGATTTCAAAGCAATCCCTATCAAAATCCCAACGGCACTCTACAGAAATAGAAAAGCAATCCTAAAATTCATATGGAGAGTTGGCCTTTGGTTGGGGACTTAAAATGCAGAATCAGATTTCTGGTCAAGATGACAGAGTAGGTAAACACTGTGCTCACCTCCTCTCCCAACCACATCATAATTACAACTAAACTACAAAGCAACCATCACTGAGAAGCAAATGAATTCTAGCTGAAGTGAAGCCCTACAACTATGGACATACAGAAGAAGCCACCTCAACACTGGTAGAAGGGGCAGAGACTCAGAGTGGGCTGGTCCCACACCCACGTGTGACCATTAAAAATTAGGAGGGATATCTCAGCTATGGAGTTCCCCCTGGAGGAGCAAGGGGTCCCAGTGCCATGCCAGGCACCCCAGCCCAGGGTTTCAGTGCTGCGAGAGAAGTCCCCATAACTTCTGGTTGTGAGAACTAGCAGATATCATGGCTGCAAGAGCCAAAAGTCAGCTGTAGTCCCAGGTGCTCCTTTTAAAGGTCCCACGCACAGACTTACTCACTGATGGGGTCACTCCAGCACTGGAGCAGCAGCTTGAAAGGCACCAGGGACAGACGGAAAGGAGCTGAATTGTCTGGTGTCAGGGTGAGGGCTGGGAGGGCAGATTTCTCCAGGACGGAGGAGCTGGTGGAAGCCATTGTTGCTCTGTTGAGCCCTCCCCCTTCTCTTCGCTGCGTGCAGACACAAGTGGCCATCATATTTTGAGTCTCCATCAACCTGGCCCCGCCCTGAGGAATCTGAGACCCCACCTCACCGTACTTTCCAGCACACTCAAGCCACTTCCAGTGACTTTTCCACACAAACCAACTACCTTGGCTCCTGCTGCAGACTTTCCTAAAATCTCACAAGGGTTCACAAAAAACCAGACAAGCAGCCCAGTCAGGGCTGGTCACTGATAGGCCAAGTCATGATTGGAAACTTGAAATTTTCAGCCCGACCCCCCAATCTCTGGAGAAGGGAGAAGGGCTGAAAACAGAGTGAAATATCGATAATTAGGCCTATATGATGAAGCCTCCATTAAATCCCAAAAGTATGGGATTCACAGGACTTCTGTGTTGGTAAACTCAGGGAACAAACTTAACACCCATTTGTCTTCAGATATTGTAGCTTGGGCCATGGCAAGATGCCGTAAAAACATGTTACTCCATTCTCACCAAGATGGTTTAGAGAAGAAGAGGACTGAGGTGCAGGGAGAAGCCAGGCCTAACCTGCAACTGTAGCCCAGAGCTCCAAATTGTCACCAGATTGAAAATTGAGTTGAATTTAGCCGTTTGTCAAAGTATTTCAAGGAGCATTGTGGGGGCTCAATGTTCATTTTCTATCAGAAGGCCAATACAGAGTAATACCTAACCACAAGAATTTTATAATTCTACTCACCAGAATTGAATCTTTCTTCTGGAACATACTAAACNGCATTATTCACAGTAGTCAAAATGTGGAAACAACTTTGTCCATCAACTGATGGATGGATAAATCAAATGTGGTCTATTCACACAATGGAATATTATTCAGCCTTTCAGAAGGGAGGAAATTCTGACACGTGTGACAACATGGATGGACCTTGAGGATATTATGTCAGGTGAAATAAACCAGTCACAAGAAGATCAAGACTACAAATCCACTTATATGAGGTGCCTAGAGTGGTCAAGTTCATAGAGACAGGAAGGAAAATGGTGGTTGCCAGAGGCTAGGGGAGGGTCTCGAGGGTGGGGATTTGTTCGTTGAGGATGGAGTTTCAGGTGCAAAATGATAACAGTTGTGGAGACTGAATGGGAATGTACTTACAACTGAACTGTACACTTAAAAATGGTAAATGTTATGTATGTGCATTTTGTCACAAAATTTGTCAAAAGTTTTTAAAAGCCTAGAAATAAATAGAACCTACCTCATAGTGTTATTGTGAGGATTCATAATAGCTGCACAATATTTGCGATTTGTGACTTTTCTTAACATGTGTTATTATATATATTTTTTAATTCAGGAAGAGTGTGTTTTGCCAGGACCCATCAGCTCCAAGTCGAGTAGTTCAGTCTAATTGTGGAGGGCGCAGCTCAGCGGCCCATGTGGGGATCAAACTGGCAACCTTGGTGTTATGAGCACTGTGCTCTAACCAACTGAGCTAACCGGCCGCCCCCTGTATTATTACATTTTAATAAAAAGTTTGCACAAAAACCATCTCCGAGCAGTGCCTCACAAGCGCTCCAAGCAGTGCCTAAGAAGACAGGCACACCACGATGACTGCCCATGAACGTGCCTGACGCCCCAGCTGGGCTGTCAGCCCTCGAGGACCCAGCCTGGACCATGCACAGTGCCTGACACGCACAATAACAGAAACGATGATCAATAATAAGAACAAGTAATAGCAAAATCATAGCTAACATTTATTGAGCTTCCACCGTGGGCCAGTTGCTGTTGTGCCTTACTTACAACAATCCATTCATTTCTCACGATAACCCTATGCACTGTGGACTCTCATAATTCCCACTTTCTGGATGAGGAGACTCAGGCCCACAGAGAGACATAGCACTCAGTGCATTGAGTGATTGGGATGACTTAGGACATGTTGCTACATCCACTTCCTGCCCTGCCTGGGGTGCCTCTTTGCCAGTCAAGTCCCCTGGTCCTTCCTGATCCAGCCCAGGCGCCACCTGCTGGCCGTCCCTGACCCTCCCGCCTCACCCCTGGGGACATTGAGTTCATTCTTTTCTCCTGCTCTGCAAACCCCTATGCATCACAGCATTGTTCCTGCTGTGTTGTGATTCATCTGTTTCTTATCTGCCTTTTCTTTGGAGCAGAAACCACATCGCAACCCTTGGGCCTGGCACATACTGAGC
>NW_017732079.1:745307-745951 GCF_001890085.2 Hipposideros armiger | reverse complement strand
CAAGTATCTACAGTCAGAGGAGACAAAAATCTGACTACAGAGGCAGCTGTGGGTTTTCTGAAAGGGCGCAACCTAGGGATTTAACCAGAGCACCATAAAGAAATCTTTCCAGAAAATTTTCCCAAAAGCCATTCCCTCTCCCCGAAACCCCACTGGCTCAACACAAAAATCTCTCCATCTCTCTCATCCAGGCCCCTCACTGCCACCTCACTCTCCCCACCCCCTCATCCTTCACCACACAAGTCACCTCCCCGACGTCTGTTCCTCCAGCCAGGCCCCCCGGAGAGCAGAGGCACCTCACAACTGTGTGACTGCAGATATACGTGCAGCGTGCCCTGTAAGGTGCAGGTCTATACAAAACTCAGCTGTGTTCCTAAAAACTAGGAATATTTGGGGGGAAATGAATAATGCCATTTGTTCTAGAACAAAAATTTAATATCTAGGAATCAACCTAAAAAAAAAAAAACCAATGCTGAAATGTATGTGGAAAAGCCTAGGTAATTTTGAAGAAATGTTCAAGATAGTGGGCTTCCCTATCAGAGAGAAGACGTATTATAAAGCAGTGATCAGGGCGGCCTGTTAGCTCAGTTGGTTAGAGCACAGGGCTTATAACACCAAGGTTGCTGGTTCGATCCCCACATGGG
>NW_017732079.1:740536-744845 GCF_001890085.2 Hipposideros armiger | reverse complement strand
AACCGAATCAATCAAGTCCATCCTAATTTGCTTGGGACTGAAGGGTTTCCCAGACGCAGGACTTTTCTTGCCAAAACCGGACTGTCCCCAGCAAACCAGAATGAGTTGGTCACTCTCCTATGGAAAAAGATGGACAGGCTTTTCATCTTTCTTTGAGTCAAGTACAAGCATCTTACCGTTTCAAGCCCTGGCTGATCTGGCCCCTGCCCTCCAGGGTGGGCCTCCCCTCCGCCCTCCAGCCCCACCACATTCCAGCTGCTGTGACTCCTTCATCACAGGCCATGTTCCTTCCCACAGCAGAGGCATCCACATGCCATTCCACATGCCCAGAACACTCTTCCACCCTTCCTCATTCCTGGCTAACTTGTGCTTTAGGTACCTGTCAGGAGGACCTTCCCTGACACACACCCCCCCCTGAAATAAAGACTCCTGGGGAGGACAGGATGTCTATAGGAAGAGCCTCTTGTTTATTCCTTGACTGTATAACCAGCCAGCAGTCAGCATAAGGCCTGCCCCCCACAGTGAGAGCAAACTCACGCTCCTGCTGAATTAACTAAATCACTAAAATATAAGCATTCCTTTATTATCTGCTGACAGTTGGTGGTGATGAATCAGCACCCAGGTGACAGCAAGACCCTGGGAAAGACACACCAGATTTGGGGGTGCAGAAGGAGTTGGATGGAGGTCCTGAAGGGAGAGACGGGAGGGGTCCAGGGAGCTGCTCTGCCTCCTCCTCTGCTGTGTTGTAGGAAGAGAGACTCCGGAGACATCACTGCCAGCCCTAAGCGTTTCTTAAAACCCCTCCTCACCCTGGGAATCAGGAACCTTGCCCTCCACGCCCCTGCTCTCAGCCCAGGGTCTTGGCTACACCTGCCATGCCGTAGGCACTGCCCTACGTGGGAGGGGTTCCTGTGAAAGGTTAGCACTTGGATGTTGGCACCAATGCAAGTGAGTTCTATGCTCTTACTGCCTTGGCACAACCTGCCACGGTGTCGCCCAGTCTCAGCCCCCTCCTCCCTCCACAGTCCATCTCCCACCCAGGCCTCGCTCAAGCCTTTCCCCACCCCAAATTCTGCCCCCTCCAGGAGCTCTACCCGTCATGTCCAGCCCCCAGCCTACCGCCGTCTCAGAGCCCTGCTGCCCTGATTGTTTCATCTCCTGCCTTCCCAGCGGAGGCTGTCTTCCTCCCTCGGCCCATATCACCGCTGAGGTGAGCGCTCTCCCTGGGTGGTCCTCGGGAGTGGGCTGTGTTCCTCCTCAGCTGGCAGCTTATTCAGGGCAGGGTTCAGGTTCCCCACTCAGACTGGGGGATCCCTGAGGGCCTCTCCCGCCTCTGGCCCTCTGTAGGCCCTCGTTCACACCTTCATGTACAGAATGCACAGGAAAGGAGACAGTGTGCCCTCATCCTAGCTCCTCAGGGACCAAAGGTTGTGGGGACGAAGTCTCAATCACTCCAGCAAAGAAAGGAGGTGAGCAGCCAGCTTTCTGGGGCTGCCCGGGGCTGACAAGGAGGGCATCACTCAATCAGCAAAGATTGGCAAGCGGCTCAGTGCCAGGTCTAATCCAATTAACACTGACTCTTTCTCACTACCCCACCTCACCAACTTGGCTGGATTTACAAGTATCTACAGTCAGAGGAGACAAAAATCTGACTACAGAGGCAGCTATGGGTTTTCTGAAAGGGCGCAACCTAGGGATTTAACCAGAGCACCANGTTGGAGTATAGCACCAACTTGGTTTGGTCCCACCTCCCACGACTGCCCCCCAAAATAAAAAACGGCTTCTTCTCTATCTTCTCTGACTGCTGTCCCCTGCCACCAAGCCAGCTCCTCTCCCAAAGCAAGAGGCCACAGCTGAGCTCTGTAGACCTCTAAATACTGCCCTCTGACCCAGGAAACCCAGGCCTTTCTCTGTCTCTCCTGGGTTCCAGACCATGTCATGAGCTCACTCCTCTGTATCCCAACCCCTCGTCCTGACACACCTCCACCCCACTTTTCCCATCTCACAGACCCCCAGCAGGGCAGCATAAACCTGCTCCTCACCCCACTCCCACCCCTCTGCTCTGCCCTCTGAGGTAGCTGCTGTATGCCCTCTACCTAAAACCTTTCTCCTTTTTTCCCAGACCCACAGGTCCCTCCAGAATTGTTTTTTTTAAGTCAAGTTATACACGAACATAATGATAAAGTCAAACAGCGCTACAAAACTGACATCAGCACTCCCCTTCTCCTGTCTCTCCTCAGGCTCCCATCCCTGAGGCCACCACTTTCAATCCTGTGGCCATTTCTTTCTGTATTTACATCTATATTTCTAAATAACAGACTTCTATTTGTATTGGATGCTTTTTTTCAGTTTTTTTTTTTAGAGTAGCTAATGAATTCCTATACTGGAAAATAAAGATTTGGTTCTTTTACAACACATACGTACACACACACACACACACACACACACACACACTTCCCCTCCCCCACAATTTCTCCAGTATAGTTATAGCACAGTTTTTGGTTAGAACAGAATTCATGACATATAGTATTAGGACTATGTAACTACTATTCACAGATAAGCAATGTCGTCTGCTATAAGTATATTTTCATCCTTATACAACTTTTTGTTTTCTCAGAAGTTAATAGCTGACCTGCTTTTTTATTTGTTTGTTTAGTTTTCTCTCTTTCTACCCCTAACCCTCTCCTAGAAATCCCCACCAAATTATAAATCTCTTCTCAATTCAGTTAAGTACATTAGATGGTCTACAACTTTCTTTTTATGACTTGAAGACATCTCTCCTGGAGTCCCCCCATAATCCTACTCCAATCTGGACTCATTTCTCTCTAGATCTTTTGCAAAGCCGTCTTCTTGGGTCTTACGTACACCTTCATCCTAGGATTTTCTTTTGTCTTTCTCCTGTATGGCATCACCTAGTTCCTGAATCTCATGCCTTCCTCTTTCTTGGTTTACTCCCTTGTTTTGAGAGAGCACATTCCCCAGTAACTTCCTAAGAAAAGGTTCTTAGGAGGTAACTTTAAGACCTNAAATTATCCTTTTGTTCAGTTCTCAGCCTGAGTTTCAGAGGCTGAGCTATTCATAATCCTCAGCTCCCGGGATCTAAACATCATGAATCTGTTCTCAGGTCTCTCTTCTTTCTTTGCTTACCTTTCTCCAATCTCCATTTTCATTCAATTTCCGCCAAAAAAAAAAGCAATAAATGTTTTCTGCTTTTTTGTATGCATTCTTGCAAATAGGAATAGTTCTTTTGGTTCATGTTCTATTTATGCTTTTTATTTGATATTGCTCAATCACAAGAAAAGTACAACAAACGATAATGCACAGCGCAATGAATTACGGCTAACGCCTGTGGCTGTCACCCAGGTCAACGAACGGATGGTTGCCGGCCCCCCTCCAGTCCCTGCCTGGCTCTCTCCTCCGTAACCACCATCTGAACTTTTATGAGAAGGCTCTCTATGTTCTTTATATTTTACCACCGAAGCACACATCCCTACACGCTGCCGTTTTGCTAGCTTTCTACACTTCACATGAACGGAATCCTACTCAATACACTCTTCAGCATCTGCTTTCTGTTGCTCAATAGGAAACTCGTAAGCTTTCTATATGGTCATATGCGTTTGTATGACTGTGACGTGATTTCTAAAACCTCTACCTCAGACACCACTCACTCTTCTCTCGTCATCCTTGGAGATGGCTTCCTGCTCAGGTGACCAGGGATATACACCTGTGGCCTCATGTTCCTCTGGGGACCAGGCACCCTGTCTGGTGAGGTGTTTGGAAGGGCCTAGGGCAGGTCCTGGCTGTGTCAGTCCTGAGTGTTCAGGGATGACGGGGGGATGAGCATCAGGACACACAGCCCAGGTCCCAGGGGCCACTTCACATCAGCCCTGTTTGTGATCAAACAAGTCAGTGTTGGCAACCATCCTGACTAAAAACCAAGTCACACCCAGCATCTCCCTTATCACTCACCCCCAGCGGAACGGCTCTAGCAATCTTCCTTAGTGCCCTCGCCAAACTGGCCTCTGTCACCTTGGGCTACGCCTCCAGCTCAAACTACCCTGAAACCATCTCGAAAGCTTTGGGTATCTGGTCACCCATCTATGCATTGAGCTAATAATCAAAGAACCACCGCTTATGATCAGCATTGTGCTAAGGATTGAGTTTCCTAAGGGAGGAGCTTAGAGCATTGTTCCCCTGTCCAGAGTGGGCACCAGAGCAGCCTGGAGACCTGAACATCACACTGGAGGAATCAAAAGGGCCAGACCCCAATCACCAGCCCATCACAAAGCCAGAGGAGGAGAAACACCCA
>NW_017732079.1:736553-738576 GCF_001890085.2 Hipposideros armiger | reverse complement strand
GTCTGGCAGCAAAACTCCCCAACTGTCTGGAAATCCAGGACTGGCGTCTGGTGAACCCAGCAAGACAACAGTCCTGAGCAATGTGACATTGGTTCATGATGGACAGGCCCCCTGAGATTCCTGGAACCCTTCCCCTACACGAGTATACACAGGGGCACACACACACGCACACTCACACACACACACACACCCCCCAGCACGTCTCCTCACACTATCCATAGAGCACACTCCGGTGCAGCCTCCATCCAACACAACTAGCATTTCATGGTCTGACTACCTCCTGTGGTGAGAGTGAGTGTGAGCAGAAATAAATATTCTAGGAACACTAAGAAAAAATAAAGCCTTGAAGGGAGGTCATGACCCCTATTCTTTCTAGACTGAAAAGCAGAAGAAATGCATGCTAATCTTCTTGACCCGATGGAAGGATAAGAGGCCTTTTGGTCAACCACAGCTGTCCCTGCTCCCCTCTCCTTGAGCCAAATCAGAGACCTAAGTTTTGTTTTTTTTAAATCCAATAGGAGGAGCACATGTCCTTTCTGCCTGGGACTGAGGGGTTTCGCAGACACCAGGCTTTCAAGTGGGTCAGCCTGGTCTGGATTCGGGAAAGCAGGTAGTTACAGAGACGCATGTATGTGATTATACCACATAATACTGGTTAGTGCTTAGGCTGGGCTGGGTCCAGGGAAAGAAAAATGACAGTGACACCTTCATCACCAAGGACTCCCTACTAAAGCACCCTCTTTTCTTCTGGGTCACAAGTGTGCACAGTTGATAACAGGTTAAAAATTTCTTCCCAGAGACAACAAAATCGGCGTGTTGGTGACTCAGTTGGAGAAGACATCCAGGACCCTATTGGGGATGTGACTTTTACAGTCAAGTGGGCAGAATAAGGATCTGTGCCTACAGAGTGATGGGCTCTTACCCTCACAGGCCTATGGACTGACCTCTTCTTCTAGAACAAGGAAGAACGTGGCCAGAGCAAGGAGCTAAGGGACCCCAAAGCTAAGGGCAAGTGGGACTATCAGAACGACTGATCTGGCCTCCAAGTACTTCCCTGGGAATCTGGGTCAACCTCAAGCCCAGGTGGTTGATGAAAATCAAGGAGGAAGGCAGCTTAGTGGCCGGGGGGATAAAGTGAACGCTGGTCATCCTAGGCATGGCTGTGTCCTCTGCTCCCATTGAAGGCATTTCCCCCGTGGTTCCCCATGACTGGAGACTCATAGTATCAATTTCTGAGCTGGGACGGGTGTAGCCCAATTCTCTGATTTTACAGATAAATACACCAGGGCACAGGGAGGGGTTGACTCACCCGAGGTCACAGAGCCTGGCTGCGGGCAGAGCGGGTGAGCTGACACAGGCTCATCACCTGTTACTACAGGCAGTTCCCCCGACTCTTCAGGTATTGCACATGGGCTGACTTGGATGCTGGGAGGATCTCTCTGACTTTGTGCAACTCTACAAAAATAGCCTTGCCTGGGTGGCTTAAACAACAAACATTTATTTCTCTCAGCTCTGTAGACTGGGAAGTCCAGAAGAAAGGTATTGGCTGATTTGGAGTCTGGCTCATCGATGGTCATCTTCTCCCTATGTCCTCAGATGATAGAAGGGCTGAGGGGGCTCTCTAGGGTCTCACAGTCACAGAGAACAGGTGACGGGAAGCCAGCTAGGCTGGCCGGGTGATGGATGGTCTGCTGCTGACACAATTGCCCTGGGGCCAAGAGTGCAGGGTTCTGTTTGTGAGGCACCAGGCAAAATTCACATTTCTTTTGTCTCTGAGAAGTCTTTGTCTTCTCATCTGCCAAACAGCGAAATGAATTACCAACTTCCAGAGATAATGGCTGTAAAGCACCTAGAAAGGTAGAAAGTGCTATGTACGTATAGGGGGTTGTATGATGACTGCCAACAGATTCCAATTGGCTTGGAAGAGACATGGAGTGAAATACTGTGAAATTCTCCCCTCACCGGCCATAATGCCGGTTTACAGAACTGGGCGGTGGCGGAGCAAGTTCAGCTTCCACAGGGT
>NW_017732079.1:721541-729358 GCF_001890085.2 Hipposideros armiger | reverse complement strand
TTTCTTCATATCCTTAGGAACACTTGGCTTTTTCTTGTTTTTGTATATTAGTCATCCTAATGGTATGAGGTAATATTTCATTGTGGCTTTGATTTACATTTGCATTTCCCTAATGAGTAATGATGTGGAACATCTTTTCATGTGCGCAGTGACTAGTTGTACATCTTCTTTGGAGACATGTCTATTCAGGTCCTTTGCGCATTTTTTATTTATTCTGTTGCTGTTGAATTACGAGACTTCTTTATATATCCTGGATATTATTAACCCCCTATCAGATATGTGATTTGTAAATATTGTCTCCTGTTTCATAGGGTGCCTTTTCAGTCTCATTTGATTGAGTCCTTTGATGACAGTTTTATTTTAATATAGTCCAATGTATCTTTTTTTTTCCTTTTGTTGCACGAGCTTTTGGTGTCATATCCAAGAAATCATTGTCAAAACCAATGTCACGAAGCTCCCCTCGCCATGTTTTCTTTGAGTTTCAGCTTCTACATTTAGGTCATTGGTGATGGTTTATATGTTAAGCTGGTAGATAATTGGGCATTCCTTGTGGGGGGTGTGTGTGTGTGTGTTCTCTTTTGTTCCTCCCCCTATTCTTGGACCATATGAGATGAGGTCTGGTCAAGTTATCCTTACCAGGGCCTCTGGTGCTTCTACCTAGAAATCAATGTTGAATATCTTGTTGAAGGTGTTACCTGCTTCTCTGTCTCTGAGGTAAAAGCAAGTAGCAGGCAAGTGTCAGCTAAAGAACAGGGTATTTTCCCCCACCCAAGAGCTAACCAGCCAGAACACCAACAGCACTAAGCTAGAAGCCCTTCCCAAATGACGGGGAGTAAGAGAGGCCAACCAGACATCTGTGTGGACAGGATGAGACTCCCCTCCGCCCTGCGTCTCCTGCACTAGAGTCACCAGAAAGAAGAAACCCAGATGGTGAGCACACAATGTGATATACAGATGATGTATTGCAGAATTGTACACCTGAAACCTGTGTAACTTTACTAACAATTGTCACCCCAATGAATTTTCATTTAAAGAGAAAGAAGAAGAAGAAGAAACCCAGAGTTGGGCCTCCATATGCGAGAGCTTGAATATATTATAAAAATTATAATCAGAAAACTCTGGAAAGCAGGCATACTCTGGAAGGAAGCCCAGATGTACCAATGTTTTCACTGTATTAAAATCACATGTGTCAAGTGCCAGGCCCATGACGTCAGGGATTTGTGTGCTGGAACAACGTGGGGACACTGTCCCCATGCTGGTGGGTGTGATCTCATGGCGAACAGCACGGGCCTTGGGGGCCAAACAAACACAGGTTTGAATTTTAGTTCCTTTACTTCCTAGCCATGTGACCTTGCCAAGTCACTTCTTTGAGCCTTGGGTTCCTCAGCTCTGACATGGGGATAATAATACTCACTCCGCAGAGTTGTTTTCAGGATTAAACAAGACAATACTTACAAAGCGGTTAGCATGGCGCCTGGCACAGAGGGAGCTCTCAATAGATAGTTCGATGTGCGGTGAAAGTGGTGGCACCAATACAGAGCGGCGTGATGCCATCAGGCTTACATTCAACTCCATCTGCGTCTAAGGAAAGAGCCAATTGAAATAGCGCTAGAGATTCTGCCCAGGTGTGAGACGGAAGATGAGAGACCTCAGCTCCTTGGGCCACCTTGGTTCTCATGGGGGCGCATCTCCATGAACAGAGATTATCATCAATGATAAAGAAATGTCTCCGTCACACAACATGGCACCCCAGCCTCAGCCAAGTGCCCTCACCTGGAGCTCATCTGAGGAAACAGCCACCTTTCCCAACAGCGGAAACCCACATCTGTGTGAGATTTGTTGAGAAACAGTACGGGTCTCCAGTGGAACAGCAGCCTGAAGGGCTCTCAAGGATACAAACAGCCACACTTACCCAGGGTTTACTTGATGCCAGGCACTGTTCTAAGGCTTTCTATAGATGCGAATTCATTTAATCCTCACAACAACTTGAAGAGGTTGGAGCTAGTATTGCCACTCCCACTTTATAGATGTGGAAACTGAGGCACAGTGGGGTTAAGGAACTTTCCCAGGACCACACAGGTAGTACATGGCAGAGCCTGGATTTGAACTCAGACAGTCTAGCTCCAGAGTCTATGCTCTTAATTGCTGGACTCTGCTACCTGTTGTAAATATGCTCACTTTTATGTCTCATGCTACCCTCTTTGGAAGCCACGACTCCACAGTAGCAGCAGTGGCAGTGGGTGGCAGCGGTAGTGACAGTTGGAGGGTGGTGGCAAGAGTGTAACTCAGAATCAGAGTTCAAGGACATGAATGGGAACGTTCGACCACTAGAGTGAAACTGAAGACACCTGGGGCTCTAAAATCAAACCTTGAAATTCATTCACGTTCCCCCTTGATCCTAAAAGTCCAGGTGTCATTTTTCTCCTGGGCCCACAGATGAGAAGGTGCAGAACCCACTGGGCCAAGTGCAGCTGGGTGGAGAGCACAGCTAAAAGGGGGGGAGGGGCCAAGAGCTGCTTCCCCATTTCCTTACCCACCCCCGCATTCCTCCTGTGTCTCAACCAGGCAGAGAATCAATCAAACACTGTTGTCACCGTGTCTAATACACCACCATGTGGGCCTCTTTCCCGGAGATTAATTCTTTCATCTGTCCTGTCACCTTTCACGGATGACAAACCTTCTTAATCCCATTTAGTCTCATGACAATAGTCATTGGTGACTTAACTCTCTGTTTGGTTCCCCGCCAGCCCCACAGTCAGATGTTAATCCCTCTTAAGACTGAATGAGATGCGACCCGTTTTGTTTTGGTTTTTCACTGTTGTGGCTGCTGCTGGCAACCCTGCCCTTGGCCAAAGTTAGCACAACTCACAAGTGGAGAAGAAAGGCTGAAAACTCTGAACAAAAACTCAGCAGGAGGAGGGGCGAGCTAACGTTCAGTGCGTGCCAACCAGGTGCCAGGCACCGTTCTAACTCTCAAAACAATCCAGTATCTGTTTTTGGGTGAGGAAGCCAAGGACTGAAGGGGCCAGTCTGTATGCAGTCATGTGGCTCACAGGCTGAGCTGTGGGTCCAACTGGGGTCAGTCTCCCTACAGCCCAGGACGCTGCTGCTTTACAGGTAATGAGACGGAGGTTGGCAGAGACCAAGTGACTCGCCCACGGCTACACAGCTGGTGAGACAGCACCAGGTCTCAACTCAGAGTTCCTGAACCCCGTCCCAGGCACTCGTGCCTTCTGGAGGGGTGCGGGGGGCTCTATGTATGCCTGAGAGAGATAACACCTGTGCAGGCTGCTGACCCTGAGTTGACAAGCCAAGAAGCTTGCTGCCACACAAGGCTAGAGTGGGAGGCTCTGAGGTCCCAGTGTACGGGGTTGTGTTCTAGAGGAAAACGCACCCTCACCCCCAAGCATGTTTGAAGAGCCCCATCTTAAGCCTCGGGTGAGTCACCTTGTCTCCATCCAACTCTGTGCTCAGCCCAGGCCCTGGGGCAGAGCCCTGCCCAGAACAGCATTCCAGGCGCAGTGACAGTAAGGTCCCCATTCACACCCACTGACCCCACAGGGGCTCTGGGAACTCCTGGGGTGGCAAAATGGGCTGACTTTTGGAGCCTTGTTATTTTGCTGCTTAAATTCTCCCTCTAGCCCTTTGGGTCCATTCCCTGAATCCCCCTGACAGGCCTTTTCTCTGCTGAGCACCCCATGGAGACTCACATCCCCCCAAAGGCTCCCCGTGGTGAGGCCCCTGACTTCCAGCCCAGGCTGCATCAGAGCACTGGGTCCCCTCCCCTCCCAAAGGTGGGAACTGGCTGAGGGCGGGCTGTTTCTTCCCCATCAGGTAGGTTTCTGCTCCATTTGCACAGCTCTCCTCCTGCTGCTGCGAAGGCAGGAGGCTCTGATGGGGACATCAGAACAGAGATGTGTGCCGGTCCCAATTCTTCATTCCCACCCTCCTCCAAGAGTGCCTGGCCTCTGGGGGGGGAGGGGCTCCCCACCAAGGAGGCTACAACAGTACAATGCCAGCCTCCGCCCCTTGGGTTCAAAGTGAGTTCTTGTGGTTGAAACTGGCAGGAGGAAAAACAGGGACTGATGTGGCTTTGATCTCAGATTCAAGTAAACCCCAGCACCAGTGCCGTGCAGGTGAGACATCCCTCACAACCAAAGTTCAACCCTAGGTTATGCTTTGGACCCCAACACGCAGGCCATTCTTAACCCCAAGAGCTCTCCCCTCTTCTTCCTGCAAGCCCCAAGCCCTTGGTCTTTCTTCTTCCTCTCCTGGGCAGCCACCGCATCGCCCTCGGTCCTCCAGGTTTGCAACAGTCAGGGTCTTAACCAACCATCCACTAGTCCCCTCCCCAGCCTTCCTCCTTTTTGGCCCGAGAACCCACCTTCCAGGACAAAGGCTGAAAATGCCAAAAACATTCCAAAGATTCCTTTGCACCGGAAGTGGCCCCTCAGAACCAGTGATGTGAAGGAAAGTCTTCTGGGGAGCTTATGGGAAAGATTTCCTGCCTTGGTAAGAAAAAGATGTTGGAAGAAAATATCCGCCACCCTTCCTTCTTCCTTTAGCTGCTGTCATTGGAGGAGCTATGCTTGTTGCCACTAGGGCACCTTTCCTGAAGGGAATGGAATTACATTGGCATGGTGGAGCAGCAGAGTTAACCAAACCAGCAACCTCTGACATCTAGATGATTTGTTATATGAGATAATGAGCCCCTATGTATAATTCACTATAAATCAGTTATCCTGTGCTTTTGCAACCAAAGGCTCCCCCTCACTGATACCAAGTTCCCCTCCCCGTGCCCCATGACAGACGGACACTCAATCTACAGCCACTCTGCTTGTAGCTGCCCAGAAATCAGATATCATCCCGACTAGACACGCTCTGGCCCAGGGGCCCCCTGGGGCTGCACTCCTGCCTCCCTGCTTGTGTCACCAAAGGAAGAAAAGACTGAGCAAACACATGGAAACCTGAGCCTTGAATCAGATTGTCAGATCCCAAAGGGAGGTCCAGGGAGATAAGAGAAAGAGACTTGCCGCCGGGTTTGGCTTTTTCCACAGATGCAGCTTGGTGTCATATTTCTGCTGTCTTTTAAATAATGTAAATATATTTCTACTATCTTCTAAACGTGGACCTCTTCCTGCTGTCACTTCCTCCTTATGATGTCACTGCCTCTGACCATACAGTTCTAACCCCCTCCCGGCCTTGCCCACCCATGTGCCTCCACCTTCCAAGCTCAGGTCAAGCCCCGTGGGCTCTTTGCAGCCTCCTTCACCACAGCAACCCCGCTGACCAGTTCCTTCCACCAAGGCTTGGAATTTACTTTCTCCATCCTATTGCTCAGCCCGTAAAGTACAATCACCCTCATTTCACTGCCATGAACCTCCACTGCCTGTCACAAAACCCAGGACCCTACGTCCTGAGTCATGGCCCCAGAGGCGACCCTGGCTTGCAGATTCTCCAGCCCCATGGGAACGGGCTCTGCCTGTTTCAGTCCTGACCCAAAGGTTCACAGAGACTTTGTTTGGGAACATGTTCTCCTCTGCCTTCCCAACGCAGGCCTGATCTGCTATCATCCAAAGAAGCGCATCCCATAAATGACAACTAATGTCTCTGACATCCCAGGGCAGCTTGGCATCTGCTGTTCAGGGGTCTTAGAGCATCACCCATAACACCACAAACACCATCTCCAGCCGTTTCAAACTTTGCCAGCACTTACCTTCAAAATATTTTAAGTCTGATGTATTTTTCCCAACCAGAATCTGTACGTTAAAATTTCAAAATTGCATATGTGACCTAAATATCCACAGGGGTCCCCCTGTCCGTTGCTATGACCATCCCTGTCTGGATTCCATTCCCCTCACCCCACATATGTCTGAACCCCTACCCGAGACTCCTACAAATTCTGGGAGACTTTATATTCTCTTGTTCATCTCTGCCTCTGGATCCTGTTTTCACGCATGAAATAGCCTATACCATGAGTCACAGGTGAAATACAACCTTTCCCTCAATTTCCACCCCAAACAAAACACAACAACAAATGAAAGCCATACAAAGCACTCGTGCACGTAAATGACGTTGCGAAATATTTGGAAAGGAGCTTCTCAGGGAAAGGTCTCTTCAGTCAGGAAAGAAAAGCCGACAGGCTTTCCTGAGAGCAGAGAAAAGTCAGAACGCACTGGAAGAGTGTATTCTTCATCAGTACCAGGAAGGGGTGGAGGCGGAGGAAAGGTCAACCTCGCCGGCCAGGAATCCCCTAACACAGAGGCTATGAATTTCTGGTGAGCAGAGCCCAGAAAGACATGCAACCCGCCCCTCCCGAGGCCAAGGTGTGAGGCAGGATGGGCACCTTGCTAACCCACCTCACCTCTGCGTCTACCAGCCCCCACCAAACCATTCCCCACCCTCTTTCGGAGAGCCCCCTGGATCTGAACCAACTCCCCTCCTTTTTCCCTCCTGCACCTGCTCTCCAGCCTTCTACGGGAGCACTGCTGCCCCCTGCTGGCCTGTCTTGGCAGCGGCCCGGGACTACCCTTGTCCTGCCTGCTTTTATGAATTGAGAGGGCTGCGGTCCCCATCCCTCACACATACCCCACCCTCCAACTGCTGCTCCCAGAAGGCCAAGGACACGTCATTATCTTCTTGGCATCAGGCTGGAAGGGCAAAGGAGAGACTCATGTTAGGCTCGCTCTGATGCTCCCAGACAGAAGCCCTATCTTACCATTAGACAGGCAAGTCCAGGGACAGGAGGCTGTCTCCCTCTCAGGGCAGGACTCAGCCCACCCCCATCAGACTGGGAGCTTCCTGCGGGTCACTCTGTGGTTAAGGCGATAGCCTTCTTTCTCCTGGGTTCCTTAGGCTGACCAAGGAAAAGCCAGTGGAACAGGGTGGCTGCAGGTCAACTGCCCAGCAACAAGGGAGGGTGAATATGGTAGGAGAGTTCCCAGCTGGTGAGGACAGGCTGGTCCCAAGGACAGGCTGGGTCACATCTGCTCTGAACTTTGCTGAGACAAAAAGGATCCACTCCCAAGGTGTGCTGAATTTGTCTAAGAGATTAGTCCCATTATTAAAGTGAAGCATGTAAGCTCTTCCCTGAGTGCATGTGGCTTCCCCACACACCTCCCATGAGAACAGCCACTGACCTCACCTCTCCCCAAGCCCCAGGGCCTTTGTGACCCCAGTGACCCCTGCTTCACCCCCACCCCCATTCCATCATCTCCGCCTATGTCTTTCTGTGCTCCCCCCAGACGACAGCATGGGCCAGCCACATAGGCCATGGTAGATACAGATACCTACCATGTATCTAGAGGACGTCCCAAATCCAGCTTGGAGGATCCAAAGACCTCGAACAGTTTGGGTGGTTAGGTTCTGACAGGCCAGCAGGGAAGGGTTCAAGTCTCCAGCCAGCTCAGGTCAGAGCTGAGGCCCATCACTGCCTCCATTCTCTCCCAAATGCCCGCTCTCCCAGGGTCCGTCTTCCTGCATTCAATTCACTTAGCTTCTGCAGGGAGCCAGGCTGCCTTCAGCACTGGAGAAGCACAGACAATCAAGACAGACAGGGCCTTTGCCCTCCCAGGGTTGCCATCTGAGATTTAAGAAGTAGCTTTTTTGGTTTTGATTTTTATCTTCCCAATCTCCTTTTATCAATTATAAAAAATAGTCCAGGGCCGGCCGAGTGGCGCGATGGTTAAGAACTGGCTTGGGACACCAGAGGGCCCCGGTTCGGATCCCATATTTGAGGGCCAGTGACACTGCCCTCCACAGCTAAGATGCTGAACAACAGCTCAACCTGGAGCTGGGCTGCCATGAGTCACCGGCGA
>NW_017732079.1:719684-721356 GCF_001890085.2 Hipposideros armiger | reverse complement strand
GAGTGCTTGCTTCATCCCATGAACACATCAAAATTATAACTAAATTACAGAACCATCAACCTGAAGAACCACCCAGGGTCTAGCCGAACAGAACTCGTATAACTAAAACTAGAAAGAAGAAGCCACATCGAGACTGGTAAGAGGGGTGAAGACGCAGAATAGGCCCCACACCTGCATGTGGTCGTTGAAAATCAGGAGAAATATCTCAGCCACAGAGGTTCCCCACAAAGTAGCAATGGACCCCCTGCCCAACACCAGGCTCCCCAGCTCAGAGTACTGGTGCCTGAAAGAGGAGCCCCCCACAACATCTGGGTGTGAAAAATAGTGGAGATTCCGACCATTTGGGTGGGATGGAAGGTAGCAGGAAACCCAGGCATTTTCTTAAATGGCCCTCGCATAAACTCACTCGCTTGCAGGCACTCACCTTTGGCTCCAGCAGGGGGACGGTGACTCTGGGGGTGTCAGAGACATAAGGTGAGAGGCTGAGTTGTGTAACTTTGGGGCAAATACTGGAGGGACAGTCCCCATTTCCCTGTGAGGGGTCCTCCTCCCATGTAGCCTGCAGGCGGGCACCATCTTTCTTGTGTTGAGCTCGCCCCCAACAGGAAAAATCTGAATCTGATTGGCCTGTTGAGCTCAGCTGCTCAACCCTGCTGACTTATTGAGAGCCTGCCTCACCAAACTTGTTACCATAGGAGGCTTTATCAGCTGCTGAGCCTTACCAGAACTGGCAGGTGGCAGCAGGCCTGAGTGTCCTGGCTTTTTGCTGAGCTACCCCAGACCTGGTACTGGTGGGAGCCATCCTTGGTACACCACAGGCAGCGACCAACTGTGATTGCTTTGCAGCATCTACCAGGTAGTCCCCGGCTGATCTCAGGCAGTGGCTGACCTGGGCCTGCACCGGAGCGCTTCCCAAGAGGCCCTAGTACCAACATATTTGGAGGCTGGCTTCAGACCACAACAGAGAGCCACCCAATTAGCCCCACAAGCTGGACACACAAAGGGAGGTCTCAACACGCACTAGAGCCCGATGGTGCGAATCCCACTCAGCAGCCCATAAGCTGTGGATGTAGCCAAACCCCACGGCCAGTTAGCCTGAGGGACAATCCCACCCATTGACATGCCAACAGCAATCAAGGCTCAACTATAACAGGAGGGTACACACACCCCACGCAAGGGACACTCCTGGAGCACCCAGCTCAGGTGACCAGGAAGATTGTGAGACTGGGCCCCACAGGACACCTACTACATAAGGCCACCTGGCCAAGACTGGGATACATAGCAGCCCTAACTAATACATAGAAACAAACACAAAGAGGCAGCCAAAATGAGGAAACACAGAAATGCATCCCAAATGAAAGAACAGAAGAAAACTTTTAAAAAAAGAACAAAATGGAAGCAAGCAACCTACCAGATACAAAGTTCAAAACAATGGTTATAAGGATGCTCAAGGAACTTAGTGAGAATTTCAACAGAGAAATTGCAAGCATAAAAAAGGACACAGAGGGCCGGCCGAGTGGCTCAGTTGGTTAAGAGCTCGCTCAAGAGTTTAAGCTCTGAGGGCCGGCCGAGTGGTGCGATGGTTAAGAACTCGCTTGGGATGCCAGAGGGCCCCGGTTCGGATCCCACATATGAGGGCCAGTGACACTGCCCTCTGCAGCTAAGATGCTGA
>NW_017732079.1:716366-717804 GCF_001890085.2 Hipposideros armiger | reverse complement strand
GGATAAAGAGGAGGTGGTACATATTTACAGTGGAATATTGCTCGGCCAGGGAAGGGAATGGGTTCTTGCCATCTGCGGCAACATGGATGGACCTGGACGGTATTGTGCTGCGTGGAGCACGTCAGACAGTGAAAGACAGATACAATGTGTTTTTGTTTATATGTGGGATCTAAAACACAAACAAAACAGAAACAGACTCATACATACACAGAACATTTTGATGGTTGCCAGATGGGAGGGGGACTGGGGTGGCGAGTGAAAAAGGTGAAGGGTTTAAGAAGTACACACTGATAGTTACAGCATAGTCATGGGGATGTAAAGTAAAACATAGGGAATATAGCCAATGATATGGTAATAACTATAATATGTACAGTGCCATGTGGGTACTAGGCTAGTCAGGGGATCACTTTTTAAATTATATAAATGTCTAACTATATACTGTACACCTGAAATTAATGTAAAATAATATTCAATGTCAACTGTAACTGTAAATTTAAAAGAGGGGAAAAGGTGAAGGGGAGTAGAGGTCCAAACTTCCAGGTATAAAATAAACAAGTCGTGGGGATATAATGTAGAGCACGGGGAATATAGTCAATAATACTATGATAGCGTAGTATGGTGTCAGATGGTTGCTGGATTTATCATGGTGATCACGTCTTTAGGTACATAAATGTTGAATAACTATGGTGTACCCCTGAAACTAATATAATATTGTATGCCAACTATATTTTTAATACAAATCTTTAAAAAAAAAAAAAGAACCATTCATGGTACAAATGGTTTTTACTTTTTTGTGTTGTTGTGATTTATGTTGTATATTTCTATCAAACCAACACATGCACCCAGCCTTTTAAAAGTTAAATAGTCCAGAAAAGGTCACAATAAACAACATGCGTTCTCTGCCCCGCCCACAATCCCCATCCTCAAATGCAATTGGCTTCTCCTTCACTGACTCTGTACTCACTCCGTCTGTTGCTGTCACTCTAGTGCTGTGGTTTATCCTTCCATTCCTTCTGCATTGGCTTTAGACATTGCCTGCTGAAGGCCTACAATGAAAGATAAAGAGCTAATCGCCTTTGTTCTAGTCCCAACTCCTCTCCCTGTCGTCCTCCAAGTCTTGAGTTATATTATTACGTTAGGTCTTCCCTTGACCACCTGTGTGACTTGCAATAAGAAACGTAAGCCTCCCTGTTCCCCAGTCAAATTCAATTCCCTCCCTCCCGCAAGGCCAGCCCAGTGCAGCCCAGCACCTGAGCACCTGGCTTGTGCCTCAGCCCTGCCTCCAGCCCTGAGCCACGGGCATGGCACTTCACTTTCCTGAGCCTCCTCCTCACCTGTGAAGGAGCGGTACACCTGACCTGCCCGGCCCACCTACCTCACAGAGTCTCAGAGAGCCTAGTGGGAGAAGAGGACATTGATACAATAGTGAACCCTTTTT
>NW_017732079.1:709581-716271 GCF_001890085.2 Hipposideros armiger | reverse complement strand
CACCACTCGGCCGGCCCTACAATAGTGAACTCTTAATTGTCCCCGGACAACCAGTCGACCACGACTATCAGGTGCCTCCTCTGTCACAGGGCCATGAGGGATGGAGCCCAGCAGGCTGCCCAGAGCCCACAGCATCAGGAAACAGGGCTGTCCCATCAGCCAGGTCTGCGGTCACATGCCCACACTGGGGCAAGTCGGAGTAAGGCAGTATAATTGGGAGCATCACCAGAGTGAAGTGGAAATGGGGAAGGGAAGTTCCCCACAGAATGAGGGACCAGGTCATCAGAAGGGGGAAAATAGTAGTCAGACCTATGCACAAGAAAATGACAGTGGCCCAAGGACTGACTGGCCCCCACGGCCCTTCACAGGGCACTCTGAACTTACTAAGCCCTTTCACACCAGTCAGCTGGTCCAGTTTCACTGGCCAGCTTTGGGCATCTTCCTTCACCAGCTCCATGAGGAAGAGTTTCCATTCCCAAGACCAGGGTGGGGGAGGCTGGGAACTTTCTGCCAGAGAACCCAAAGAGCACATGAGTCAGCTGCTGGGCCAAGGCCCAGGTCCGTTTGGCAGGTCGGCCAGAGACAAGGGACTGGCCCTGCAGAGAAGGGGGACAGAGGGAAGAACCCAGACTGGGGCTTGGGGGCAGGAGACCCTCCCCCCGCCCACCAGGGCCAGTCTCCAGAGGCTGAATTATTCTTCCCCGCGCACATGGTGGGACAAGGCCGGCGGTGCAGGCCGCCCCCCACCCGGCTGAGCCTGCATCCTCAGGGACGGTGGGAGCACCCTGCACAGTGCTCAGCTCTGCCTTCTCCAACAGCCAAGCATCCCAGGGGCTGGAGACCGACTTCCCCCAGCTCACCCCATGTCCCCCAACTCCCACCATCCTCCTCCTCAAGCTTCCAGCCAAGGAGCCTGAGCCCCATCCCCACCCTACGCTGTGGGCACAGCTCTCCTCGCCTCCAAGGTACAATAACACCAATAAGGGTGATACCAGCAGAGTGAAGGATCTCCCGCGGCAAACACTAGCCTACCTCACCCCGTTAATCCTGACCCTGCATGGTGGGCTCTGTAATTACCCCTATTTTAGAGATGAGGCCATTGTGAGAGAGTATGTGGCTTTCCGAAAAAACACACAACCGGGAAATGAGCGAGCCAGGGTTCACATCCAGGTCTGTCCTGGGGTCTGGAGTCAGCCGGCCCCGGGCCGCTCTCCTGCCTGCCACCTGCCATCCGCCCATGTGGGTTGGAGGTACCCACATTCAGCCCTGTATCCCGCAACCCTCCAGTTGAACCCGCGGTGGGTTCGCCAGGAGACAGAAGACATTGTATGAACAAATCATGGAATGGACCTGGAGAGGTCAGACCAGGGCCGGCTGTGCCGGCGAGCAGCACTCCTTTCCACCAGCAGAGGGCGACCTTCTAAGGGCTCCAATCCCAGCAGGAGGCTGCACACCCGTCACCTCATTCAAACCTGCCTACCTCCCAAAGGCCCCAACCTCCAATTAACTGGGGGGAGTGAGAATGGGGGGCATTCGGTACATAGAAGCCCATATAGGAAGCTATGGAACCAGCTTCACTTGCCAGAAAGACACACCTAACAGCAGTGTGGAAGACTAACTAGGGCCAAGAAGTCTACCTGGACTTTTTCCTTACACTGTGGAGCCGCCCATCACGAGGGCTGTGTTGACCCTAAAGAGGAGCAGAGGGGTCTGGCTTCTGCTCCAGCCAGCTGCTGTCCAAACATCTGGCCATCCGGTTCTCCCAGGCAACCCGTTGTCAATCCCACAGCCCCGACCTCTCAGGCCACGCCCATAGGCAAGACCAAGCTGAGTGGGGAATGAATGGTCAGCAGGGGGCGCCAAAGGACCAATGATTGGACTGGCGCAAGGCTAGTCAGATCCTGCCACGTGCAGGCAGGAGAGCCGTGAGTGCGCTCCATCGTTCCCAGCCCCGTGCCCTGATCTCAAGTGGAAGACACACAAGAAAGGGGGCAAAATTTTTTCCCCAAAATTTAGGGCAAGGGATGAGGAAACACACACACACACACTTTTTTTTTTAAAGGCTCTTCCCACTTTCTAGGAGAGGTTTCTACTACCAAACTTACTAATTTTCTGATCAGCTCTTGGGTCATACGTCTGTGTGTTCCTAGACTTACCACCTCAGCCCTGAGTTTTGAACAGGACGAGGGAATGCATGAAAACGTTTTGACGGGCTGCTGGAGGCAGTTCTCCCACGGCAGACTGCGAACGTTCACTCTGTCCCCTGAGAGAGGAGAGCAGGCACAGGGGCTTCTTGCTTGGCTGAAAATTTGATGGTTTGCTCATTCTTGTTAAAGAATAAGTGACCACAATGCCTGTTTTCCACATTTCAGTATTCTGGTATAGTGTGTAATTTTTAGGTACCAAAATATTCATATTTTTGTTGGCATAGCAACATCACTTCAGCATTTTTTTAAAATCTGAATTCCTAACCATTTATAGATTGAGCTGTGCCTAAATATTATAGGTTACATTACATTTTCAAATCAAACAAAGGTTCCCTAGCCTAGAAAACATCCTTCTACACCTCCATAATCAAAAAGGACAAAGAAAATGCCAATCAACTCCCTACTGCAGGAACCGTTTTTATTATCTCTGAGCAAGTGATACACGGACATCTCAGCACTGAAACTGGTACCAGTTCCTCGGCATCAGGGGTTGGCAAACTGTGGCTCGCGAGCCACATGTGGCTCTTTGGGTACATACATGTGGCCCTGAAGTAAAATTGAAAATGAAAATAAAACTATCATAGTTTCATTTACAAAGTTTTTAAAGGATATTATTCACATAACGGTATGGCTCTCGAATAATATTTAAATTGTTGTGAGGGACAGGATTGGCTCTTCCGTCTCAAAAGTTTGCCGACTCCTGTGCTGCATGGTAATCTCTATCCACAAATGAAGTAATTAAGGAAGACCAAGTACATTGATGTTCTTTCAAACAGGAGCTATAGCTTACGATTGCAACAAGATCCGGAAAACATTCCGAAAGCATCTCAAAGTTATCCGACAAGAAATGGGGCTATTTGAAGACGGAGTGGGCTGCCCCTACCCCTGTCGGTGTTTTCAGCAGCTGGGGAAGCTATCCACGAAAATGCATTCACAACTCAAGACAGCACCACTGGTAAAGATTACTTTTTTAAATTGCACTTTGTTGTTGTTGATGTTCCCAAGCTTCACATTTTATTGTATTTTATGTATTTGTTTACTTAAATCTATTTTTCAATTACTGTTGACTTACAATATTATATTACTTTCAGGTGTACTGCAAAGTGGTTAGTCATTTATCTACCTTATGAAGTGATCAGCTGGTGATAAGTCTAGTACCCACCTGGCACCACCCAGTTATTACAATATCATTGACTATATTTCCTGTGCTATTTCCTTTGCATCCCCATGACTATTTTGAAGCTTCCAATTTGTATTTCTTAATCCCTTCCCCTTTTTCACCCAGCACCTTCAACCCCTCTCCCATATGACGACCATCAATTTGTTCTCTGTGTGAGTTTGTTTCTGTATTGTTGGTTCATTTAGGTTGTTTTTTACATTTCACATATAAGTGAAATAAGATTACACTTTCTTTAAGATGCCACTTCATCTTCATTTTTTTCAGCCGCCACTAGTCCTCTTCAGTTCAAAATCCGCTGGACCCTGTCAGACAGGCTCAAACTTTTTAAATGATGCTGCTGAAGGCTGTCCATGCTGGGAAAGACTTCTCTCATTTCCTGCTAATGGGAAGTGTGATTGTTATTGCTGTTGTGGAAAGTAATATAGCAAGAGCTATTTAAATTAAATATGCATGTGCCCTTCAACTCCGCAGTTTCCCTCCTGGGATTCTGTACTAAAGAAATAAAAGCATCAGTCCTTAAGAATGTGTATACAAAGATGTTCATTCAGCAATATTATTATTACAGCTTGTAGTGGGAAAAAATGGGGGTAGGAAATGCCATCATTAGACAAATACGAAATGGTCAGATAGATTGTGGTGCTTACATGCCATGGAGTAATATACAGCCATTAAAAAGAAAGATTTAGATCTCAACCAGTTGACTTGAAGGGATTTTCATGATGCATTGCTAAATGGAGAAAAAAATAAAATGAGAGATGTGTGTATCGTGATCTCAGTTTTAGGGTGCGATTACATCATACAAAAACATTTCTTATGTTCCATCTTGTATGGAACTGTATTTCTAAATAGTGGTGTGAGTACAAAGAGACCTATGGAAGAATGCATTTTAGTTTATGAACACTGGTTGTTTGAGTGTGGTAAGTACAACCGTAATTGAATGAAAGCTTGAACTGCTCATCGCACAACAGCTGATAAGTCAGGTGACAAGGAGTTGGAGCAAGGAAAGCGACTTTATTCGGAAAGCAGAGAAGATGGCAGACTAGCATCCTAAAGAACCATCTTGAGAAAGTACAGAATTCAGGCTTTTTGTATGTCAGGGGAAGGGGAGAATGGGAGGGGTTTGAGGTCAGGAGGTGATTGATGACCACGTGACTAGACATCAGCAAGGGTCCGAGGGGGGTGATGAAACTTCTTTGCTTTTGGTCAAGAAACTCCAGTTGCCATAGTCTCAATCACAGGTGCCTATAAATCTTTTGATAAACAGTCATTATTTTTGTACGTACCTTGTCTCTTTGGGGAGGTAGTTTTTGAGCAGGAAGGTTGTTTTGGGAATTCCTAGGCTACAGGTCAGAACCCTTTAATGAATAACGTATCTACGTGCAGGACTAAGCAGAAGTTTCTAACCAACGTGGCAGGCTCAAGCAAGATCAAGTCCAGAAGACCAATTATTTTTTTTCTATTACACCTATTCTGCCATTATTTATTCTTTCATTCAACAAGTATGTACTCAAAGAGTGCCTTCTGTGTGCCAGGAACTCTCTTCGTTGCCTTGGCTGCCATGATGGCTGAGATCCATCCTCTGCCCTGCGGGACTTCCTTATCCACAGCAATTCAGGAGGAAGTCATTTCACTTTACTTACATACTTGGTTTTAATGGACTTCATAGCTGTAATAAGATATCTCATAAAAATACGCAGCCCAACTGCCTAGCCCAGGAGTGAGGCTGTGATCTGAACTATCGTACGCTAGTGCTAGATGGTATGTATGAGATGGTCTCCTACAGGCATACCTCGTTTTATTGCACTTTTTACAAATTGAAGGGAAGACCCTCCACCAGCAAAAAGATTACAACTTGCTGAAGGTTCCGATGATGGTTACCACATTTTAGCAATAAACTATTTTTTAATTAAGGTATGTATATTAATATTTTAGACATGTTATTGCACACTTAATAGACTAGCATCTACTACAGTGTAAACATAACTTTTACATTCACTGGGAAACGCAAGTTTGTGCAACTTGCTTTATTACGATATTCACTTTATTGCAGCGGTCTGGAACTGAACCCGCAATATCTCTGAGACCTGCCTGTATAGTGTGTTAAAGCTGTGTCCCCTGGAGGTACCCTAGGCAGGACTGCTGAGAACAGTCACTTAATTTGTGGTCTGCACCACAAGGCCCTGACAGAGGAACCCTTGGGGCCTGAAATTCAGCCTGTGCTGAGCGTTTCAAGCTGCCACTTTGGTGCCTGGCTAGAAAGAACAAAAATGGAGTCTTTCCTCATGCTTCAACCCTCATAATATTAATAATTTTAGCAGCTTGGTTAAAATGACTCCACTTTATATCCCCAATCTTCACTCTTTCTCTCTCTTTCCTCGGGGATCACATAATAGATGCTGATTTCTTGGTGATACTTTTAATATTTTTATTATGGTAAAAAAAAATACATAACATAAAATTGACCTGATCTTAACCATTTTTAAGTGTACAGTTCAGTAGTGTTAGGTACATTCACAGTGTGGTCCAACCAGTCTCCAAAACTCTCCTCATCTTGCAAAACAGAAATTCTGTCCCCGTGTAGGTGTCCGGGTGACTAGGTCACAGGATTAATGTTGGTGATGCACAGCAAGGGAACAGGGGCCATTCCCACTGTCCCACTTGCAGGGGAATTGGACTTCCGGGACCAATCTCAGGGTGGGACACCCCCAGCTCACGTCTGGACTTCTCCCTCTCCTCTAAGCCTAGATCCTGCTCCACAGGGTGAGCTCAAAGGGTTCACTTCCAACTTGCCACAAATGCAATAAAAATGAGCCGCCTCTCCACACCCAGTCCCACCCTTTGACAGCTGCAGTTACCAGGTTCCATTGTAAATGCTGCTTTCTCTCTCCCTACCCCCACAAAAAAAAACCTTTAAAAAATCACACCCTCAAAGCCAACAAAGGATTTGCTATTTGTTCCGGGTTCTATTTTATTGCTTAAACCCATGCTGCTGTTCTTCTCCACTGCTGTGGACATGCCTGGCTATTTAGCAGGGAGACTGTGTCATTTGTTGATTTTCTTCAACCTCTTGGCCGGCCCACGCCCCAGATCCCTGGAAAAGGAGGGTTGACAGCCTTCCCAGGGCAGCCTTCTCCAAGGCAGTGGGCCTCGGCGGACAGAAATAACGCCTCCTCCCTCTTTATGCGAAGGTCTTCTCAGCCCTGAAAGTAGGGGAGGCGATGAGCAAGATTCAGATTCTATTTGTCTTTGCAAACCTTCTTCCCTTCATTGACTTACTCGATGTAGGGCGTGTGAGTGTGAGTG
>NW_017732079.1:708002-709366 GCF_001890085.2 Hipposideros armiger | reverse complement strand
GTCCAAGTCGCGTCTCCCTCTCCCTGGCGGCCAGGGCTGTAGGGCCACCACCATGGGCCCCTCCCCAGGGATTCAAGAAAACCAACCCCTACTCTCCCCAGCGTCCTACTTTCTGCCCACAAGAGGGCGCTCGCTCTATGCCCCAAATTGCCGGCCACTGCGGGGACCGGAAGGTACTTTCCCAGATGGAGTTAAATAGAGCCAAGGCTAGCACAAGGCTGTGCAGACCAGAAGCTCAGGCCCTGTTTCCCTACCCGTTGTCCAACCGTGCAAGCTTCTAAAGGGCAAGAGGTGGGAAGAGGGGGTCTGGGGCACAGCGCCCCCTTGCTCAGGGGCCGCTTGTCTCCCGCCCCGCCATGTGGAAGGCAGACACAGGAGTCTATGGGCCTGCTCCAAAGGGGGCTGGCATGGCTGAGGGCTGGACTCAGAGCTGGGCCAGAGGGGCTGCTCGGTGCCACAGCAGCAGGGCCTTCTCACCCACACACCCCAAGAGCTCTGCCTCCACTACCCCCCACTTCCTATGACTACTCCTCTTGAATCACCTGGCCTCCGGTACATGCAGGTGATATGAGGAGACGGCGCAGGGCTTGAAGGAGAGGGAGAAGACAGACTGTAGGGCCAAGAAATCAGCGACCTGAGGGGTTCAGAGCTAAGGAGGAAGGTTGGTTCGGAGATTCTAAGGACCAAGTAGGGCCGCAGCTGAGAACTGTCCTCCAGGGACCCCAGGAGACGCTGGGAATCTGGCGGGGGAGGTGGAAGCAGCACACCCAGCCCGACACGCACAGCCTCACGGGGGCCACACACAGCATGCTGATACACCCAGGACACGCCCTCCCGCACCCCAAAAGAGCTCACTTCGGGAGCCATAGCCTGGGGCCTGCTCGCGCTCCAGACTCTCCCCGCCGCCCAGGAGCCCCGCAGACCCGCCCAGTCTGGAGCCCGCGCGACCGGCCTGTGCAGGCGGCTACACCAGCCCGAGGGACCGTGGCACGGCTGCCGCGGCCAGAGCTCACCCCCAGCTGCAGCGAAGCCGAAGGGAGCGGGGAGGGGATACGTTGAGTGAACGGCCCGCCCACTCGCCTTATAGCGACAGATGTGATGTCAAGAGAGGCGATAGCCCCCCTCCCCCACACCATGCGCCACGCCCGCCCGGCTCCACACCCCAAGGCTTGCGCAACACCTACCCCGTCCCCTCAACTTTCCATGCCTCCTGCCCAGGGGCTGTCCCGGGTCTGGGGTGGCGGTGCCTAGCGGGGAGATGGGAGGGACCCAGTGGAGATCGCTGCCCAGTTTACCTGCTGCTGTGACACGTGACACGCAGGGGAGCAGAGGCAGAGGGCCAGAGCAGTGTGTGTATTGGGGGG
>NW_017732079.1:699060-706382 GCF_001890085.2 Hipposideros armiger | reverse complement strand
GGCCTCCCTTCCCCTCACTGCTTTCCACCATCCAAACCAACAATCTAGATTTTATACAACACCTAATAGTAACAGCTTGGTGACATGTGGCACTGAGCAGGAGCTAAGTCTCCGACTTATTCTGTCCCTATAGCGGATAGTGGAGGATTGACCCACACAACATGTCTCTCCATGACTGCAGTGTGTTGGAGCTAAACCACCACATCCTTCCCCTGCTAGGAGAGCTTGCAGTACAGCTGTAGGGAGACGAGTGCCTGGCGCCCAACTGTTACCTCTCTCTGATCCGCTGCCCTCCCAGCCCAGCTCCACCAAGAGGGTGGAGACGGGGCCCTCGAGTGGAAGAAGAAGAAAATAGAGACACCTGGCCCTCAGCTCCAGCTTTCCCTCAGGAGACAGGATGTGGAACATAGAGATGGAAACAGCCTCTCTGTGACTTGATCCTGGTCCCCAGTCTGGGCTCCTGTTATAGCCAGACCTTCCCCAGGGCCTCGGTCCCCCCGTAATTAACGTGTACTGGGCCCATGGCTCTCCCTCTGCCCTCATTAACTCCAGGTTGCAGAGGGCCCGGCAGAAAGGCCGGAGAGCAGGCCTGGTAACACCCGCTCCTGCTTCAGTCCCCTGCCCACAGAGACACACTCGGGGGACCTCCTCTCTGGGGAGGTGTGCCAGGGTTCAGGATGTGACAGGAAGGGCACCCAGGCTGAATTTTAAAGGAAGAAGGGAGGTGATACCCAGGCCTGGCCTGGAATTTTCACCCAGGCCCTCTCTCTCCTTAGCTGGGTATCCCTAGCCAAGTCATATAATGGATCTGAGCTTCGATTTTTTTAACTATATAAATAATAACTACCTCATAGGTCATCTCCCTCCCACCACCCCCATCTGGTAAGAATCAGCCCTGCCTCCATCCACCCCCGTCTTCACAAACTAGCAGAAGGATCCTTTTGGTTCCCATGTTGGCACCAGCTGGGAACCCCGCGTGTGGGAGTCCTGCCCTCGGGCTGTGCACAGCTCAACCGGGACCCCAGGTCCCCTCATCCCCCACGATGCCGCACACAAGCTCTGCCATGCTGTGAGGGCCTGGCCTCAACATCAAGGTTCCTGGATCTCTGAACCCTCACACAGGCTCTTCGCAGAGAAACCCAACTCTCCCCCCAGCACAGGGTCTAGGGTTGTGTCGGCCCAAGGTGTCCACCCTCTTCTTTCCGCCTCTGTCCCCTTTGGCCATCTGCTCCTGGCTGAGAATATAGTACCCTGAGGGCAGGTGTGTGTCCCCTTGCCCTGGGTCTCTATGGGGGCAGGGCTGGGTCTCCCATCTCCCCCCCGATAGTGGTATCGGTGCTTCCTCTGTTTTTCCCAGCCCCCCTCCCCCATGGGGCCCACAGGGGGATTCTGGGAAGAAGTGGGACAGTCACCTACCTCGCCAAGACACAGCTCATTCTTGATCAGCTCCTTTAGTTCCCTCTTGCTCAGGGTCAGCTTGCTGCCCTCTCTCCCGGAGTATTTGTGGAAAGTGGTGACCATAGTGGTCAGGGCCTTCTCTAGAGGGGTCTCCATGATGATGTCCAACTCTGGAGGCGGAAGGGACGGGGCAGGTCACGTTTCCTGGGAAGCTAGACCTTCTCCCGCCCCCATCACTAGCCCAGCTCCCAGGTCCTCCCTCAAGGACCAGAGACGGGGACCCATGATGAAACCAAAACCCACCAACAAGTGGACCCAAATGTGTCAGCACAGGTTCTCGTGAGGCCCAAGGCACACTTGGGACCGCCAGAGCAGTGAAAGTGACTGGCCCCCAAAGGAGACCGCACACTGTCCTGCTGAAGGGGTGTTGAAAAAGGGGTCTAGGGGCAAAGGGGTGATGAGATGACTGCCCCAAAAGAAGAACTGGTGACAGACGATGGAGAAGATAAGGAGGCAAGATTTCCCCCTGCCCCACGCCAGCTCATTTTCCAGATGCCCGGCTTTGCAGGGCTGCCTGAGTCTTCTGATATCGGGGATTGTCCTATTATAGAAGTGAGGGACAGGGCAAGGAGAGAGTCCAGAGGATGGAGGGGGCTGGGGCTGGAGCTGGGAGATGGGGTCTCAACAGGAAACAGGGCAGAGGCGTTTGGACTTGTCCAGCTGGTCTCATGCTCCCACCCGGGGAACTACACACACAGACTGGCCTCTGGAAATCTCCAGGATCTTCGGAGGGCTGGATCTAGAGGTGGCATAGAATGGGGCACAGCCACACCCACCCACCGGAAGAGGCAGCTGGATCTCCTGTGACTCAGACATGAAAACCACTTCCCCCAAGGGAGGAAGGAGGCAACACCCAGGGAACTTGAGGGCTGCAGGTAACTCCGTGCAGAGTCCAGAGCAAGCAGGAAGAAGCCGCTGGCTGATCACCGCCAGCCCAAAGCCACCCTGCGGTTCTTGAACTGGACCTGTCATTCACGTCCCACCTTCCAAAAACCTTAGTTTCTCCCCACCTCCAGGAGATTCAGCCAAGACTTCACGAGATGCTAGGGTCTCTGGCATCTGCAGCAGCCTCTTGGCTGGTTCTGATCCCCACCTCTCCCCCAAGACCCCGTCTCAGGAGATGCTGATAGCCACAGTTGCAAATGCCCTGCCCTCTCCTCCTGAGCACATGCCCACTCATCAGGCTGGGTCTTCCTTGGTGGAAGTCACAGCTTTTCACGCCCTGGCCTCACCGCCCAGCTTGCAGGGAGCTCAGAAGGAAGAACTCACCGAGGAAGGAGCAAGCCAGAGAACCCACGCAGCAGAAGTAGCTGCCTCCACTGCTCTCCGCCTTTATGCCCTCTCTCCAGTCCCCAGGAAACCAGGGGAGGGGCAGGGACATGAGGAGGCCCAGGTCGGAGACTCCTGGGACAGGAATGGGAACAAAACCCCTCTGTCAAGCTCGTCTTCCACGTTTCCCAATGGAGGGGGTGGTGCTTACTCAGCCCACCACGGCATACACATCTTCAGTCTTGGAAGCTTTGTTTTCCCAACCAAAACCAGAATTCACAATCTGATAGATCAACAGGGTGGAAGAGGAGAAACGGGGCGGCCCTGGAAAGGAGACCCAAGAGGTGTGAGCCAAACCCAGGGTATCCCCCAGGCCCTAGGCTGCTCTCCACATGGGGCGCTCCCACTCCCACCAAGAACAGAGCAGACACACCTCGAGATGGGAATCAGCGGGGGAAGATGGTTCTTGCCAAGGGCATGGTCAAGGTCAAGGTCATTAGCTGGTATGGCGCCTAAGGTTTTAAAGGGCTTTCAAGTGAATGATTTCTCCTAAACCTCACACATCTTCATGGGAAAGAACTGTCAGAGACCCCTGGAATGGAGGGCTGAGGGTCAGGGATTGGGGAGGGGTTGGGGAAGGGTAGGGCCTAGTGATGAGGTAGAGCTTGTGGACTGGAGGGAGCAGGTTCCAATGCAATAAGGAATTGGGGAGGGGTCGGGGGAATTGCCTGTGTCCCAGGAGACTCAGACATTGTTCTACCACCAACCAGTCCAAGTCTAAGAACAGACCTGAGTTAGGGGCTTAGCACCTAGGCTGCTGCCAGCCCCACCCTAGTCTGCCTGCATCCTCTCCACTAGGGAGGCGACGGGGTGGTTGCCTAGCAACAGGAGTTTCCGAGGTAGAGAGTGATGCAGGAGGAGGCTCAGGGGAGGGCACACCCCTGGATGATAGGCAGACTTGGGCAAGAGAACAGGGAGGAGGAAAACTTTCTCCTGGACCAAAATTCCACCCAAGTCTCTGCAGTCACGCTCTGAAGGAGCATCTGAGTCACCTACCCCACTCTTCTGAAGCTTGAGAAAGGAAAACACAATGTGATGAGAAAAAGGGGGGGAGCTTGAAAGGTCAAGGGGACAAAACCCTCCCTGCCTCTGGACGCGCCCTCTACTCAACTCTTCCTTAAAGGTCCCCATACCACCCAGGCATGGTCTGGAAAGCTAACCTCAGCCTGTACGCTGACGCCACTGGCTTTTAACCTAAGGAGAAGCAACACCATGCCTGATATTTTCCTGGGGGGGAAAAAATCGCGACTTTATGTATCAGGTCTGAAATTTTGTCTCCAAAATGATGGCCACCTCCCACCATCTCCCTCACTCCCACCCCAGCCACTATCCTCTACTCATCCCTTCCGAGGTCCTTTGTTTTTCTCTGAAGGAACATAATTAATAACTAATAACAGATCTCACTCGCCCCAGGGCCTTTGGGGCAGACCCAGGGGGGTGAAGAAGGATGATATTCTCAGGCTGCTGCCAATGGCCTGGTCACCCTCCACATCGCCTCTCTGATCTGACCTTCATCTCCGGGTTTGGAGCCAGGGTGCTGGAAGGCAGTGGCAGGGCATGGCCTGGGCTGTAGATGTCAGGACTGAGCCCTTGTCCACATCTCATGACGGCCTCACTGCTCCCTCCCCGTGACTCAGCCCTTTCCCCCACCTCACCCCCAGGGCACCCAAACTCATTTCCAGACCCCAACCAGGAGCAGATGTAACCTCAGTTAGAGGTCCTGCCAGAAGCGAGGTTGGAGAGGTGGGAGGGACGAATACCTTGGATAAGGTCCCACAGCTGGGGCGGTCCAAGCCTCTGGGGGCCCCTGTACTGCCTCCGGTCCCATCAGAGTCAACTCTGTCTCTCACACACACACACACTCACACAGTCACTTCACATCCTCCCCCACCTTCACTAGTCTCCCAACCACAGAACTGTGACCTACCCCCAGAGCCCCCCATCTCCCTCAGCTTCCACCCCACACTCCACACTCCCAGAATGTCTCAGACCATCAGCCTCGTAGTTTCCAAAAATTTTTATTGACTCGCTCAGCATCGTGCTCACGTCTGGAGGAGCCCCAAGTGAGGCTCTGTGCTCACTGCCTGCAGGGCGGACCCCAGCTGGCAGGCTCCCCACCTGCATCTGGGGAGCCCTCATTTCTTCCGGGGCTGCTTATCGGGGCAGCCCTCGAAGAACTCATTGCACATCATGGCGATACAGGACAGGAAGATGCAGTACTCCTGGAAGTCCACCTCGTTGTCCTTGTTACTGTCCAGGTTGCTCATGAGCTTCTGGAAGGCGGCCTCGTCAGTCCGTTTCTGCAGGGGGAGAGGCTACAGGTAGAAACCGGAAGTCTGGGGACAGAGCCGAGGCTAGACCGGGATTCCACCTGCAGTGGAGCTCAGGCAGGCGCGGCCACTCCTGGGGGACCCAGCTTTGGAACTCCAGCCCTCAGGGCCAAGCTGGTGGGGAGGAGGGTTACCCACGGGTAAGGAAGTGCGCGTACCTGAGTGCAACTGGAAAAGGGGACCACATCTCCCCCCTCCCTGGGTCGTTTCAAGAACCCAATTAGATAATGGTCATGAAAGCAATACATGTATAAATTGCATAAAGTTTGATACAGATGGAGCTAGGATTGCTCAGAGGAAATAGGCGTGTGAGTGTCTTCACATGTAAAAGCCTAATAGAAACTCAAAAAAATGGTTCTTTGCTGCAGTAATGGCAAGAGGTGGACCCCCCCTGGTTCATGGACCTCAGCTTTGCACGCTGACTACCTTGGGAAGTTACTTAGCCCTTAGAGCACAAGTTGCCCTTCTGTTAGGTTGTGCCAAGCCCCTGGCCGACTGCCTGGGTCCCTAACTGTCTGTTCATTCTCAGTACCCTTTCTGCTGAGTGCCAGGAAGTGACAGGTGCTCACCACATTTCCACCCCGGGCACCAAGAGCAAGCGCCAACTTCCCCATCACAGTGATAGGTGCCAGCTGCAGTCACTGCCCTGCAGAAAGACTGGTGCCTCCCAGGGCCCTGTCCCTCCTCTGAGGGGAAGCCCCCACAGAGGGACATACTTCTAGGCAGTAGCCACTCACCCCCAAGAAGCTGGGCATCTCCCGAGTCAACAGGTCCTTTAGCTCCGACTTGTTGAGCTTGAACTTGTCACCCTCCTTGCCCGAGTACTTGTGGAAGGTGGACACCATCACATCCAGGGCTTTTTCCAGAGGACTCGCCATGGTAGCAGTCGGGATCTGGGGTCACAGAGGCATCCTTATCTTTTCCACCCCACCCCAGCTATGCCCCACCCACTCTTATGCCTCAGGAGCACTTGGGGACACTGCTCCCACCACAGAGGGAGCTCGGAAAGGTGGGTCTCAGCTCCTGGCGGGGAGGGCGTGCACCATGGGAAATGCATGCTTCAGGCAGCGAACTCGCACAGGGCCCGCTGCGCAGGCTCTGGCTTTCAGGCAGCAAGCTCCCCTGGTCTCACTCAGTCCCACAGCTCAGCCCTCAGAAGCCCGCCCAGCCCACTCTTCTCCCTCCCAGCGTTGGGCGAGGCTGCTGGAGGCCTGCCCAGGAGCCTGCATGGAAAAAAAGCCGGGGTCTAGCACGGGGAGGGCAGGGTGAGGTGGCAGAGGCAGGGGTGTAGGGGAGGGGTGGGGCTGCCAAGCGCTCTTGGGCTGGGCTGCTGGGTGCTGGGCAGAGGCTGATGGGACGCTACCAGACAAAAGCCCACAGTTGCCTTCTGCCTTTGCTTTGCCTCCCACACCCAAGTGTGCACACACAGGCATGTGCAACCCAGCAAACTCAAGCCAATGTGCACACCCATGGGTTACGCACGCACCAAAACACACTACAGCCACAAAACGTGCTACATAGCTCGAATCCAGCCACCTGCACGCGTCTTTTTGTTTTCTTTCTCTCTTGCACATGCACAGGCGCGCGCACACATGCATCCCACCCCAGAGCCTCCACATCGGAGCCTCGCATCTGGACCCATTTAGTACATCTGGCCCCCACCAGCCTCCCCTTCTCCTGCCCCGAGCCTCAGCCTGATACCCCATGCGTGCCAGTCAGGCGACCACAACTCACCAGGCCAACAGAGAGGAACCGCAGAAGAGAGAGTAGGAGAGACAGGAAGAGCGAGGAAAGCCCAGCGGTCTGACCTATTTATACCCTGTCCAGGCCCTGCCCATGGCAGAGGTTGGGGGGGAGCGGGAGACAGCCCTCCTCCCGGCCTGTGTGATGCGTACCAGGGCCCCCTCCACCAGCCCAGCCTAGAAACGCAGCTCCCTGCCCCTGGCAGCCACAGACCGACAAAGGAAAAGCCCAGTGGTCAAGGGCAGGGGCCTCAGCCCCCCCCAGAGTCCACAGCTCAGCTGAGTCTTAGGGAGCTGGAGGAAGGGGCAGTCTGACAGGGAGCAAGTTGTCCCAGCAGCAAGGAAAGGGGACGCCGGGGTGGTGGGTGGCAGACAGGTGGGCAATTGCCCTGAAGGAGGGGACCCCAAGCTCAGTGCTTGGCACAGCTGATGCTGCCTTCTCCCCTCCCCCAATTGTTCTCTG
>NW_017732079.1:694822-698305 GCF_001890085.2 Hipposideros armiger | reverse complement strand
AATCCCTTCCAGGGCACTCTGCCCCCAGGCCTCTGCTGTCCTCTAAGAAAAACCAAAGCACGCCAAGTGACACCAGTTCTTTATTGGGAGTTCAGCAGGCTTTTTCCCACCATGGTCTCATTCGAGCACATGCTCTGTTGAGCCCGCCCAGCCTCAAAGTAGCCCCCCCTCTCCTATCACCAGCCACAGTCGGGGGACAGCCGGTGGCCGCTCTACATGTCACCAGCTGTGATCCTGGGGACAGGTCCCTTCACACGTCCCCCGCCTCAGGCAAAATGGGTTAAGATATCAGGGGCAAACCTGGGAGATTCCAAATGGAAGGGGTGCAGGAGAGAGGGGAGGCGGTGTGGGCGGCATGCCCAGGACGACCCCAGGGCAGAGCTGGAGCAGGTCCTGAGCAGACCCCTGAGCAGAGGTTACTGGGGGCAGGAGGGTCCCGGGGGACAGTCCTTGAAGTATTCGTGGCAGTAGGTGCAGAGGCAGGCCAGCGAGCGCACGTACTCCACAAAGTCCACCTCGCCGTCCTTGTCGGCATCCAGGACACTCATGAATTTACTGTAGTCACACTCCCGAAACTCCGTCTGTGTGTGTGTGGGGGGGGGGCGGAGATGGAGGTTATGGGGGGGGCAGGATGCCTCACACACGCCGCTTCCCTGCCCTACTCCTGGGTGGTCCCACCCATCCCAACCCACAGCCCTTCTGGGGGCCAATCTCACTGACCTGCTCTGATAACTCACCATGCCAACACCCCATCCCCCTCCCAGATCATTTATGGAGCACCCAGTGTTGCTGCTGAGTGCCTACTGTGTTTCTTCCCTCTGCTCTCTCTCCATCCTCCCAACAGCCCTGCAACACGGCAGGTGTAATAAGGAAACGGATTCCCACCCTGTCACTTTCCTGCCTGGTGTCCTCGGCCCATGGTCTGGCCTCCCCCACCTCTTTCTGTCCTCTGCCCAGCACTTGTCCCAGGTGTCTCTTAGCAGAGCCCAAGCAGTGCTTCCCCGCAGGCTGGGCACCCCAGGTGCTCACCGGAGTCCAGGTGGGCAGCTCCTTCTGTACCAGCTCCTTGAGCTCCGCCTGGCACAGCTTGTGCTTGTCCCCGCAGCGCCCTGCGTATTCCTGGAAGGTGCACACGATGGCAGCCACCGCCTGCTCCAGAGGCCTGGCCATCCTCACTGTCACGGAACAAGGATGTGACCCACAGCAGAGGCCCGCTCAGCCCCCCTGCACCTCTGTGCTCCATGTTCCCAGGACTGCTCCCAGACCTGTCTTAATCTCCACCAGGCTTCCGGGCACACAAGCCCTCCTCCTCCAAGCAGCCCTCCCTGACCACACCAGCACCTCCTGATCTATTTCCCTACTGCACCCCCATTGTTATTTTCCTGAACAGGGGTCCCATTTCCCCAACATCACTGGGAACCCCTCAGGGAGAGTGTTCTCCCCCGGCCCCCTCACGGCAGACTCCTGATTCTCTCCACCTTTCCTCATTCCCGACACCCAGGAAGGACTCAGTCCCACTCGGCATCACCCCATGACAAGCAGCTCCAGCCCTGGAAGGCTCCTCCCCTTTAGGACCCCAGAGCTGCTTCTGTAGGAACTCGTTCACCCCTCACCCCCAGCGCTATCTGTCCTCGGGCCCTTGGAGGGGTCAGGTCTGAGAGACGCTCCCACCACCTCACCACCCCTCACCGTCCCTCCTCCCCCAAACTCAGGGGAACCTCATCCAGAAAAGATGCCCCTGGGATCCTCTCTGTCTCTCACTAGCTGTGCAATCCTAGGTGAGCCATTTACCCCTACCTGGGTCTCAGGTGCCTTATCTGTAAAGTAAAGTCAATCCCACCTCACAGGCCTAGCAGGGGAGTAAGCTCAGGTATTTACCAGTCTGTGATCTGCCCCACCTGAGGCCATCCTCCTGATCCCTGGGGGTCTTGAGACAGAAGGCTAATAAGGGTACCCTGTTCTGTTAGAGGGGAAGCTCTTCCTGGAATTGCCCACCCCCCCTCACCCCATTCCACTGGCCCCTTCCACCGCCCTGCTGGGAGGACGCCTCCAGCCTGGTAAAACCCTGTGGCAACCAGGAAGACAAGTGTTGTTTTCATGCGAGCCCAGTGACTCACCCCGGTTCCCCCAGGGAATGGAGTCTTGCAACAAGGGAGCCAGAGCCAAGCCTCTCCCCCTAATGAGTCCCCCTTTGCTGGGCCCTTAGAGCAAATGGCCAGCATGGCCGTGGCTATGGAAAGAAGGGGAGGAAAGGGGTGATGGGACCAAGCACTTCCTGGGGTCTAGGCCCAGGACTGGAGCAGGCTGTCCGGGTTCCCAGGAGAGGAAAGGGCCATGATCCCAGGGACTAGGGAACCTCAGCGGCGCTCAGCTGCCCTTCTGGGCTCCCGCCAGCCTGCCTGGCGCCACTACTGCTGCTTTTCCAGAAGCTCGGTGCCTGGAAACCCGAGGGAATCCTCTGCTCCCCAAGCAGCCTGGCCTGTCTCAGCCCGTTGGGAGAAAGAAGGAAGGAGGCGAGGAGAGAGGGAGGGAGCTAACTCAGGGCAGCACCGGTGCCTTCAGCCCATTGGCCCCTCCCCAGAGCCAGACCTCAGCCCTGCACACCCCCTAACCAAAACTTCCCGACAGCCCCTCACCGTACAAGAGAACCTCTGAGTTCAGCATATCTGACTTCCCGCACCCCATCAGTCCCAGCGGTCCCTCCACCCCCATGCCCACACCCTGGACCAGGGGACCAACACCCAGTCCAGAGCAGGACCCACGCCGCTGGCACTCACCACTGGGGTTGGAGGTTCAGATGTAGGAGCCTAGAGACAGCACAGCCCTATTTGTAGTCTCCCAACGAAGGAAGGGGGCAATTATGGGGGGCCCAAGTAGGTCAAGCTGAGGGTGCCCCCGGGGCCTCCCTGCCTCCTTCCCTGGACATCCCTATTACAGACCCAACCGCCCACCTACCCATGCACACATCAAAGGCCCAGTCTGGGCCTCAGACACTGCACCCCTTCATTCCCCCTCTGCCCTCCCCCAGAGCTGGGAACTGGGGACAGCCTCCTGCCTGTACCCTTCTGTCGCAGGAGGAGACAGGCTGGGCTTGTCCCTCATATCTATCCCCTGTCCCCTCACTCTGAACAGGCACCCCAGAATACAAAGTGGGAACACACTCTAGCCTGGCATAAGTTTGTGCCCCCAGAGAACCCCTGTGCTAGGGGCTCTCCTACAGGAGCATCTGGTTAGGCCCTTCATTTCCAGGTGAGAAGGTGGAGGCCATGGGATACCCCCTGCCTGATCTCCAGATGTGTGTTTGGTAGCTTTGGGTTGGGAACTGCTTGCTGCCCTGGGGAGGGCATCTGTAGGATATGTTGGGGAAGAAAAAGTTCCCTCCTGCCCTTCCAGGTTCTTTGGCTGATCTAAAAATCAAATTAACCTAAGACAGATTCACAGGAGAAACTAATTTAATAAGAATATGGGGGGCCGGCCGAGTGG
>NW_017732079.1:689030-693707 GCF_001890085.2 Hipposideros armiger | reverse complement strand
CTCCAACTTATTCACTCCACAAACCGTGAAAGCCAAAGCTCATTCAGTCCTAGTTTGGCCAATGCCTTCAGGGCACAAAGGGCCCTGGCGCCCTGCTCACCCCCTGGAGTCTGCTTTCACTGAGATTCTCATCTCCCCATTCCTTCCTTGCCTTGTCAGCTCTTCAATACTTTGAAAATGATTTTTTTTTTCAAATTCTATCCAGCACTTTTTGTTGTTGTTTTTAGCTGGAGCAGGCAGAGACCACCATATTACCAAAAATGGAAATCCCTTCTGAAGAGGTTCAGATGTGTCGCTTGGGCTTGTGAATTATTTTGAGCTGAAAGCAACCGAGACCCTGTGGGCTCACCAGACGCGTTTACCTCTCCCTTAAACAACTTAAATTAGGGGCCTCGTCCCTGCTAAGAGTTATCACCAACAATTACTTCTATGACCCATCTAAATGGCAGTGCAAACATCTAATTACTGAACACCTGCTGTTTTTATCGTCCCACCTATGACCCTCCCTACCTTTAAAGCCCCAAGGCACCTTACCTCACTCATCCTTAGCTCAGAACGTCATATGTGCCTCAATTTAACTTTCTGTTTCTGAACCGTTTATGTATGTGGGGTTCCCATATATACATATGTAATTAAATTTGGCTATTTTCTCTTGTTAATCTATCTCACGTCGATTTAATTATTAGACCAGCTGGGAGAACCTAGAAGGACAGAAGAAGGTGTTTCCTTCCCCTCACTTTATGTCACTTCTTCATTCCCTCCCTCATCTTTGAGCCTGAGATACCTCTCCCTATTTCACAAAAAGAGAACCCAGGACCCAGACGAGTGTGGGAAGGGTAGGAGGTGGTCAGCTCCCAGCCAGAGAAATAACAACACCTTGAGGTCACCCCGGGCCCCCAGTGCCAAACCTCACCTGTGCCATCTTCTCCTTGAAGACCCAGTCCCTCTGGGTGAGGAGAGCAAGGAACAGGGAGGGAAGGGCGGGCTGTGGTTAGCCCTGTTTTATAGGCAAGGAATTATGGGGAGTAGGGCACAGAAGTGAGGGCCAGAGTGGAGCAGCAATTATCTCAGTTCTAGGTCAAGCACTTATTCTCATCTATGATATCCCAGCTCCACCACCAGTCACCTCCCGGAAGCAGGTCATCCCCCCACCATGGGCCTCATTTTCGTCACCTGTCAATCATTGAGGATAACAATGGTAACCACTTCCTAGGATTGGGTGGGGCTTCAATGAGTTAAAACCTACAAAACTCATAGATAAGTAGAGCTTGGCACTCCTTTTTGTGTGAGGTGTTTAAATGCCAACTTATTTAAGCCCCTGTAAGTCAGGTTCCTGTAACCTACAACTGAAGACATTCCTTACTGGTAGAGAATTTGGTAATCAGAAGCGGGATCCATGAAAAAAACAAAAAAACAAAACAAAAACTAAAAATGTGGAGTCAGACGAAGAGAGGAAAGAACAAAATATGAGGACCTAACCTCTGCAGGCTAGACAGTTGGTGACCTTGTTATGAGATGGCAAGGCACTATGCATCTGATTATGCATAATATATGGCCATCCAGGATACAACTTTAGGGGAGATGGTAGGAAAAATCAGAATGTTGATATGAACTAACTCCTAGTAGCTTTCAGCAAAGACCAACAGAGGAGGAATACACTCCAATGAGAGCTAGCCAATCTGAAAGCAGACACAGAGAGGAAACCCAGATTTGCTGAAAACACAGACCCCGCCTTAGGCCAGCATCTGACAAGACGCTCTAATAGGAAGCTTTGCCGGTTGATAAGACTAACTTATGTCTCTTAAGCAGATCCTAGTACAGCCGGTTGCCCACAGTATGAACGTCAATCCTTTGTTCTGAGATTAGATCTTCCCTTTGTTGGAATTTTCTCATTTTATGAAATGATAGTGATAGTAGATAGCATTTGCCTTTTTAAATAGCTTTGTCAAAAAAAAAAATGTTAGCCAACGATCTCTACTTTCAAATTTTTACTGGTATTTGAAATCCCAAAGTGTGGGACCTAAGGCACAGCTCTGGCCTTGGGGAGACTTCAAGAAGGACAGTCAGGGCCCAGAAGGGGATTGGGTCTAGGAGTCCCTCCGTTTCCAGCACTCCAGCTGAGCCAGCCAGGGAATCACTGAGCAATGAAAATATTACCAACAAACAAAAACATTTATTGAGTACAAAATTAAATGGGAGAGAGAGTCCTCCTGGGCCCAGGAAGCCAATAGCAGGGAGTCAAGAACTCCATTTCAATGCCGGTCCGGGGCGCCCTGGAAGAAGTCATTGCACATGACAGTGACGAGGGCCAGAAAAACAGCGTACTCCTGGAAGTCCACCTGCTGGTCACTGTTATTATCCAGGTTGCCCATCAACTTCTTCAGACCTTCCTCATCCACCTTCTCCTGGAAGCAAGAGAGAGTGGGGTCACCGCCAGACCGCTCTCCACCCAACCTCCACCTCCAACGCCACTCAGCGGTCAGAGCCCAGCTCTCTCCCTCCACACTGGGCAGCCCGGGAGCTACTAAGAGGCCCCGTGAGTGAGGACAGATGGACGCCCATTGGTGAAAGCCTCCAGCTCTCCCTGCTGGGAATGGGGAGCACGCCAGGCACTCCCTAAGCACAGGCTCAGCTCTGCTCCCCACAGGAGTCCAGCGAGGTGGGCATGATAACCCCCATTTTGCTGATGAGGAAACAAAAGCTTTTCGGAGCCATCACTCCCTATCACCAGCAAGGTGAATTCAGAAAAAGGGATTAACTCTTGTTAATACCATTCAAAACGAAACCAAGTTAGAAACACTTAACACCCCCCCAAAAAAATTGTTTAAAGGATAGAAAGACATGCCTCATATGTTCAAAGCCTGAGACCTGATTTTGGGGTTATCCCGGAGTCAGTATGGGTAGGTGAGGGGCAAATTGAGGGTTGACTGCATTTTCCTGCAAAAGTTTCAGGGTGCATGTCTTAGCTGGGCTTTTCTCTCCCAATGCACCTTAATTTGGCATATAAATATCAAAAGAGAGAGAGGGAGAGAGTGAGCGAGAGCGCTGTGTGATCTTGGGCCAGTCACTTTCCCTCGCTGGGCTCTGGTTTGCTCAACGCTCCGAGGGGATTGGACAGATGGACACTGAGGGCGCTGACAACACATCCATTTTCAGGAAAGCTACAGGCAACAGGCAGCAACAGGGCTCTCCCACCTGGGCCTCTCTTCCACTCTGGTGAGGCTGTGAAGGGCCCGGCCCCACCCTGCTATCTGCATCAGAACTCCAGAGGAGGGGAGGCGGGGAGGAGGGATTTAACCTGCACCCCCCCACGCTCACACACCAGGACCCTCCCCGCTGCAGGCGGGCCCTACTCACCCCCACAAAGCTGGGCAGTTCCTTGTGCAGAAGATCCTTCATCTCCCCCTTACTCAGCTTGAACTTGTCACCCTCTTGGCCCGAGTACTTGTGAAAGGTGGCGACCATCACAGCCAACGCCTGCTCCAGGGGGGTGGACATCTTGGATCTGGGGGCAAAGTAGTGGCAGGTGATGGAGACGCCTCAGCCCTGCCTGCAGGATGCACTTCTGCCCTCGTGCCCCAACCGCCTCTCCAGAGCCCTGTCTGAACGGGCAGGGAGGGACTGCAGGTCTCCTGCAGAACGGGGCTCCCTGGGCAGGGCCCGCACCGCCACCGCACCCTCACACAGATGCTGGGCCTTTCCCTGTGTTTGGAAGTCACCGAGGGCAGGGCCTCATGTCTCCTCTGATCACACTTGGGGCACACCCCTGAGGGCAGGGCTCCCGCTTCGAGTGTCTGTGGGAAGGGTGACCCGGGGTTCATTTGGCTCCTGTCCAAGCCAGCGGACCCTGTGCCAGCACTAGGGCAACAGGCATCTCCACGGGCTCTTTAGTGGGGGCTCACTGGGCTTTGTCTGTAACCATGGCTATAGCCTAGGGGTACAGGATTCCCTGAAGAGTCCTTTCCCTCCTCACCCTTCCTCACACGGATTCCTAAGGCCAGAGGGTGTCACTCTCCCATCTAACTGGACGCTCGCTCACGCAAGGATGTTTCCTCCCTCAGACTAGGGGCTCTCGGGAGGGTGGGGAATCTATGTCCCCTCACAGTGGAGGCCCCTGAGCGGGGGGGGGGGCAGGAAAAACCCCGGGCCCATCCTGCCAGCCCTGCCTCGACGGGGTGGGAGAAGACGGGGAATGGTGTGGACAGTGGGCCCCCTGCTCGGGCCGGGCAGAGGCCTAGTAGCCTGCACACTCAGATCCCTGGCTCTGGCCCTTAGTCCTGCCAGAATCCAGGACTTTGCAAAAAAACAAAAACCAACACCAAACAAACTCAGAATTCCGTTAAAGCAACCCCGCCCCACCACACACACACACACACACACACACACACACCCCTCCTACAACTAGGCCCAGACCCCCAAGAAGAGCCTCTAGACTGAGACACCCACACTGAGAGCCCCCAGACTGAGACCCAAGAGAGGGCCTCAGAGTAACCCCTAAACTGAGATCCCACAGAGGAACTGGGAAAAACCCCTCAAACTGATACTTCACAGAAGCTCCCCGCAAATGGGAAAGACCCAGAGAGGCCCCAGGCTGATCCTCCAAGGAAGAGAAAACTTTGGAAAGAAAATCAGGACAAAGAGACACGGGCAGAAACCCATGAGAGCGCGCTCCACCCC
>NW_017732079.1:671473-677430 GCF_001890085.2 Hipposideros armiger | reverse complement strand
GCCAAATAAACATCTTCTAAGAAGGAAAGAGGGCAGGAAACGGGTGAGAGAGAAGAGGCTAAAGTTGACTGAGTGTTTACTCTGTGTAGACGTTGTTCTAAGTACTACACATGCATTACGTGATTTAATCCTCCCACCCGCCCTTCAGTATGGGCAGGGTCTGTGATGGATAGATCAGGAAACAGAAGCTCAAGGAATTCAGTGTAGAGGGAGATTTGAACTCAGGTTGGCCTGGCTACAGGGCACCACCCCTCAGTCATCATGACAGCTACCCCTTCACCCAAAGTTCCCTCTGTGGCCACTTCCCTGGTTCGTCCTCTTCTCCCTATACGGGTGGGCCTATCACGAATCTTCTACCCTTTTCTCTGTCTCCTTTCTCTCTCGCCTTCTGTCTCACGGCATCATCATCACCCCCTCAGTTAAGAGAACTCCTAAAATCAAAGGGTTTGAATCCACTCAGCCAGCCCCATCCTCCCAACCCCAAGCTCTCACTGCTCCCCCAGTCGTCCAAGCCCTGATATGGGCATCATCCCTGCCTTGCTCTGTAGAACCCCAGACCCAGCCAGGCAGCCTTGCCAGCCACACTTTCTCACCAAGTGCTGCTGGGTTTTCCTGGGAACCTCACCTAACCGGACCCTTCCTCTCTGCGCCTGTAGCCACCGCCTGACCCCCAGCTGTCCTGGGACAGCAACCTCCTGACCAGCCTCCCCCTGGCCTGCACCATCTCCCTTCCTCATGCATTCTGATCATAGCTGTCCATTCTGTCACTCGCTTGTTCACAAACCTTCTGGATCTCTCTACTGACCACCTCATCATGTAAACTCTTCAGTGTGGCTCTCAGGACACAGCTCTCCAATTCATTTTTCATTTGGGTACCCCATAAATGTTTATTAGGCATTGACGCTGCACTCGGCCTTGGGGATACATTGGCAAATAAAACAGATACTCTCTGACCTGGTGGAGCAGATAATCAAGCGGGGAAGACAGGAAATAAATGTATAAAAATCCAAGTTGTAGTAAGTGCTTTGCATGAAAACCAATGGGTGCAATGATTGAGAATCACCACCTGGGTAGGGTACTCAGGAAAGGGCTTGCTGAGGAGGAGACCTTTCATCTGAGACCCAAAGGACGAGGAATTACCCACACAGGGAGCAGAGGATGAGCATTCCAGGCAGCAGCCCAAAGACAGGAAGGAGCTTGGGGAGTGAAAGAAGCAAGCGAACAGTTGTGGGTGGGTCATGGATGGTAAGGGAGAAAATAGCACAAGATGAAATTAGAGAGGTCCGCGGGCATCACGTCATGCAGAGGCTTGTAGGCCAGCGTAAGGAGTCTGGGTTTTATTCTAAGTNGTGTGTGTGTGTGTGTGTGTGTGTGTGTGTGTGTGTGTGTGTGTGTCTCTCTCTCTCTCTCTCTCTCTCTCTCTCTCTCTCTCTCTCTCTCTCTCGTTCGTGTCCGGATTGGCCAGTCCTTGCCATGCCCGGCTCCTGACTCACACAGGAGGAGGCAGTGCGGATTTATCCCCACGAAGCCTTCCCACACCCACACCCTTCACACCTGGCTCACATATAAGGTATTTCCTGGACAGTCCCTGCTGAGCAGCCCAGGTGGACTTATGTATGGAAGCCACATGGCTGGAAGCTACTTTAAAGCCTTAAAAGGGGGGATAGGAGGGAACCAGGTGGCAGAAGTCAGGGTCCTCCTTTCCCCGGGGCAGCTAGGTGCGAAGAGAAGTGCCTCCACCGTTCCGGCCCCAGGTGTGAGTCCTGTGTTCCCTCCGGTGCACCATGCGACCTCCGGTGGGCTGCACCACGCCCCTGAACTTAGACTTGTTCACCGGAAGCGTCCCTCTGCCCTCAGAAATATACTGTGAACCATGTGCTTATAACAAATTGCACTAAATAATTTAACTCTCCCGATGCCATGATCAACATGAGTGTTTTCACAGTGGTCCGGATCATTCTGGATTTGCCGTGTGTAATGGGTTCGTGCATGTGACAGTGTGGAGCACCTACTGTGTAGTAGGTGATCGCCATATATTGGGTTGTCGGGAAAGTCATGACGTATTTTCTCTATGCTTTCCGTTGCAAAAATGCATCATGACTTTTCTGACCACCCAATATTATCCCCTTTACTTTACACGGCAATCCCAGGAAGTTGGTACAATCCTACCCCACTTCACAGAGGAGGCAACTGAGGCTCAGGGAAGTTTGCCCAAGTTCAGGCAATTAAGCAGGCATGACTTAAACACAGGTGAACCTCCTTTACAAGCCCCGATCATCGAGAACCCCTGAAAGCCCTAACTTTCCGATTCCTACTCAGACCAGCCTTGGTCTCCCTGCCCACCCTCTCCCCACTCAGCCACTCAGTGTCATTTCTCAGCCTGCCCCGGTGCCCAGGCGCCCATGCCCTCCATCTGCTCTGGTCTGGCATCTTCAAGGACCCCCTTCCGTCTTGCCTCCAAATGCACTATGGCCTGGATTTAAAATAAGCTTAAAAGAAACCTTCCTCAGATCTCCCACCTCCCCCAGTCCTCCTTTTGCCACGAGTGACACCACAGCAGGACAGAAACGTGGCTGTCCTGCTACCTCCTGCTTCCCCCTCACTGCCCTGCAGGTGTCGGGTCAGCTGACCTACGGATCCTGCCGTCTGCATACCACTCAGCTCTGTCCACACTGCCTGCGATTCCACAGCGTCACTTTGCCCCCGGACTCCTGCAAACACACCTGGACTCTCCTCCCACCTCTACCCACCCTTGGCCCCTTCTCAGCTCTGCCACCAGGGTGAGCTCCTTAAAATTCAAATCTGAGCACGTCATTCCCCAGGTGAAAACACTGAGTGAACCCCCATAACTTTCCAGAGAAGGCTACCTGCCGAGCATGGCACACCTTCTCAGGCACGCAACTCCACTGATGCCTCTGAACCTTTGCCTACGCCAATCATGCTCTTGGAAAGCCCTTCCTCAGGGCTTTCCCCTTGTCAATCTCCTAATCACCTTTTAAATTCAGCTCATAGATCTCTGTGCAGCATCCTTGAGTCTGCTTCCCAGCCTCCCACACACTAGAACGCATGGGTGTGCGCATGTGCGCGCACAGTGAGGCGCTCCCATGGACCTTTGTAGCCCCTTGCCCATCGCCCTGTAACAGCACCTTTTATGTTTAACTGTCATTATTTATTTATGTGTCTTCCCCATTAGACTGGACTGCCGGGACATAGACACTGAATATTAATTCCTGCTATCACAGATGACACAAAGCAGGTGTTTGGTCAATGGCCAGATGGGGGCACCAGTGCTATCCAGTATGGCCACCATCCTCTCTCCTCCCTTCAATACCACACTTCCTGACACAGGCCCTAAATCCTCTACCCCCGCCCCTGAGCCTTCTAAAAGCTGACTTACTATATCCTATGGACCCAGCTCTCTCAGGGGGCACCAGAAGCTTCCATCTTGCCAAAGGCAGCATTTTAGGTAGGCGGCAATTTAACACCAGCCTCCTCAGAAGGGCTCTTCGTTGGGAACAGGGATGCCACTGCTCTCTCCATCACTCCCTCCCCCCTCTGAAGGAAGAGGTATGGGGTTCTGCCCCTTCTGAGCTGCAGCTCCCCCTTTCTCAACCAGCCGGCCCTCCCCCTGAGGGGCAGGGTGCAGTTGGACAGCTGCTTTCTGCGATGAGATGGAGAAGATCAGTTCGGGAAGCAGCGAGATTGGAATAAAAAGATCTTTCCGGCTTCAGTTCCAAATTACATTCTCTGGTCCACAGCTGAGATTTGGAAATTTTCTCGGAACTCAAAGGGAGGGGGTGTGAAAAATCAGCACTCTCAAAAACCCCAACATTCAGGCCCCCTCCTCATTGGCCCTTCCGTTGCCATCTACACCATTAACCAGGGTCATTCTGCAGGGGATTTGGTCAGGAACAAACCATTCCTTGTGCCCTCAACATCCAGCCACCCCCACCACCATTTGTGTCCTCAAAAAAGGAGACTCACAGGAGCACAACCACTTCTCTGGGCCATTCCCTACACTACTGGACCTCAGGTTTAGGGACTTGCTTCCACAACCTACAACTCCTTACAGAGAGTCAGTGTACAGAGGCCTGGGCCACTGCCCACTCCCAACACACTCAGGCTTGGGTGTCAGGAAGACTGGGTCTCAGGCTGGGCTCTGCCATTTGCCAGAACGGTGGGCGGAGGGTGGAAAATGTCACTTGGTGAAACCGGTGCTAACAGCAATCAACATAAAATGGAGTGATTAACAACCTTCCCAGAAACACCCAACGTGAGAGATATGTTCTAATGTGTTCTGACAAACCCAGGGAGCTTTGCAAATCTCAGAAAAAGACTGAGGGCAACTTCAGAAAGAAAGGTGAGTCAGGAGAGTGAGCAGAGATTTTTAAAATTATAGGGTGTTGCTCACGAGGAAGTCGTTTAAAGAGAGACATTTTAAGAGACCAGTGTGTAATAATAGGAAATGGTTAGAGCAGAGAAGTTAAGATGTTTTTTCTAAGTGTGAATCTTGATTCCACCATGTTCTAGTTCTTTTAGCTATAAGAAGTTCAATGTAAGCTCCCTGAAGTAAAAAAGGGGATGTGTTGTGTTACGTAACTGGTAAGGTCACTTTGATAACTTGCAGGATTAATAAACCATAGCCTTGGGGGCTAGAATGGGGAACTCAGCACCATTCATTCTTCCATCTTTCCATCCATCCATCCAACCATCCATCCATCCATTCATCCATCCATCCATCCATCCATCCATTCATCCTCCCATCCATTCTTCCATTTTTCCATCCATCCATTCATCCATCCATCCATTCATCCATCCATCCATCCATCCATCCATCCTCCCATCCATTCTTCCATCTTTCCATCCATCCATCCATCCATCCATCCTCCCATCCATTCTTCCACCTTCACATCCAACTATTCATCCATCCATCATCCATCCATCCTTCTCCCATCATTATTTGTCTGTCTTTTATGTTGGCTTCACTTTTACTGTACCAGGATCTCTCTACATAATGGAGAACATGTTCCAGTTTTTGAACACAGTGTCCATCTTTCCCAGGAAGAGCCTTGATTGGCTCTGCTTGGTTCATCTACTGAGCCGTGGACCAATCCATTTCCAGGGAATCAGGGTGCTATGATTGGCCAGTGTGGGTCATGTACCCAGCCCTATGGTCAAGGGTCTTTTACCAAAATAAGGAAGCAAGATACTGCAGTCACTACCTTAGCCAAGTGACCTCGCAAGTGTTACTTAATCTCCCTCCGAGCATCAGTTTCCTCTTCTGTAACATGAGGATACTACCGCCCACCTCAAAGATCAAATGAGATAACACGTGTAAAACATAGTTATGTTAAGCATTCAATGAATGTTATTAGATGCAGCAGGAAAAGAAGAAACTATGACACACAGTTAGAACCAATGACCTTGCTGAGGCTGTCTGACGTGTCAGCAACAGAAAACCACCAACAACCCCCACACACCCACTAAAACACAAACAATGGTCTCCTCCCACTTTCCCTGTCAATATTTATTTGTGCTTTGAGCCCTCATGTTGTCATCTGCTAAAGATGTTAACAGCTTAAGAAAAAAATAAATTTTTTTTAAAAAAAACTTAAAATTGAGAAATCTCTTCATTTGCTTCATTGTATCTCCTAGCTTGGAAAGGACCATATTTTTTCCATTGTAGTAATTGACAAACACCAAGGCCCAGCTTCAAAAGTAGTAGAGTTTGGTGACAACCTAGCTTGATCTAGTTCAATGCCTCCCCAGAGCCCATTTCACAAATAAGGAAACTGACTCCCTACATAGGGTAGACACACACATGATCGCCCAGCTTACTCATGCAACCCTTTAAGATCATCACCCCCAGGGGCCGGCCGAGTGGCGCGTTGGTTAAGAATTGGCCTGGGACGCCAGCTCTGCGCAGCAGGGCCCCAGTTCGGATCCCACATTAGGGC
>NW_017732079.1:660467-665818 GCF_001890085.2 Hipposideros armiger | reverse complement strand
ATGTCCTCCACAACTAGACTGAAGAACAAAACAGCAATTTGTCTACCTGTCTGTGCTTCCCCGATTCCCCAACGCTGTTCTCCTCCAATTCCCCAATAAAATCTTGAGAAAAAAAAAAAAGACAGAGTATATGGGAAATAAAAATAAAATAGCAGAATAAGTTTTAGTATAATAGTGTTTGTAATAAAGATGAACAAAGCAACTTCATTTCTTAAAAGGCAAATGTTCCCAAGTTGGGTTTACTTTTTTTTTTTCCAGCAGTATGTTGTATGTAAGAAAAACACTTCAAAAAATAACTTGTTTAAATATTTAAAATAAAAGAATAGGAGAAAGTACGCCAGGCAAATCTGAAACATGAGAAACATCATGGAAGTAATTCTGATATTTGACAAAAGAGAATTCAAGATGAAAAATATGAGACAAAGAGAAACATAATACAAGAAAATACAAACATCATGAACATAAAAATAACATAGCCTCAAAATATTTAAAGTAAGAACTAACAAAACTTCTGGAAGACAGAAATAAATAAATTATGGTTAGAGATTTTAACACACTCTTCTCAGAAAATGATGGATCAAGGAGACAAGAATAAGCAGAAATATAAAATAGCTGAATGATATTATTGGCAAATCCCAGCTATTGGTAGATATAGAATTCAATATTTAACAAAGAGAAAATACACATTCTTTTCTAGCATGTATGAATCATGTAATATCAAATATGCTCTAGAATGCAAAAGAAGTCTCAATCAATTCCAAAGAATCATTACTATACAGATTATAATTATGTTTTTTACTATATTACAATAAAAATTTTAATTAATAGATAATAAAATAGTTTTAAAAGAAATAGTTAAAAAAAAAACACCTGAAAAGAGCCCTAATGTCCATCAACAGTACAGATAGATTAGAGCATTATTCAAACAACAAAATATGTATGATATAGTCACGAAAATGGATTGAGCTCCACCAATATGAATAAATCTCTTTTTTTAAACAGAGAGGAAGTTGCAGAAGAATCTATGCAGCATGACACCATTCATGTAAAGTGCAAAAATCTGCAATACGAAGTAATATATTGTTCGGGAACATGAGCATATGTGATCAAACTTATTATGTTTTTAATCAAGGAAGTCATAATCACATAATTCAGGATGGTGGCTATGGCTTGGGAGAGAGCCAGTATGACATAGGTTTGCACATGGAGGTGTGTAACTAAAATAGATATGTAAGTTATATTTAAGTAATCTAAAGCAAGTATTTTAAAAGTGTTCAAATTCAACAAAGCTTATGGCTGAATACTGTGCTGTTTTCTATACTTTTCTATTCTCTACACTTGAAATAGTTCATAATTGAAATCGTAGGGGAAAAAAAAGAAAAAACCAAGAGAGAGCATCCACGAAGAGAAAGTAAGCCACGTAACGAGGCCGGGAAATCCGGTTAGCCTGAGATTTTTCCCATGGATCCTCGCAATGGCAGCCAACAGTGATGCCATGGCTACAGGGCTCAGAGAGAAAAAATGCATGACCAGAGAATTGTACGCCCTGACAAACAGCAACAGTCTGAAGTTGAAAGAGCAGTGGGAATGTCTAAGCCAACAGCCCTTTGAAATCCAACCAACCAGATGATGAATCAAATAAAGGAGGCAGGTATGAAGAAACCAGGCTAAATTAGGGTTTATGAGTGAGCACTGAATTCGTAGAACTAACACGGAACTCGCACTGGAAACCATGCTTACAAAACAGAATGCTAATACCGTGTGCATCGACATTTCAAAGTGAATTAATGTAACTATCAGCAAGTGGTAGATTGGGACGGGGGAAACAGGAGTTAAGTGTAAATGTACTAGGTTTCTCAGCCTTCGGGCCAAGTCCAAAAGATTCTAACATGAGAACATGAGGTGAGGAGGTGTCTCTTGATCTCTAGAATCTTTTACAAATTAATATTTCTCATGATGACAAAAATTTATCTGCAGTTCAGTAACTTGTTCATTTCCTCTGTGGTATTTTCCTCTTTTATTATCACAAGTAAAACTTAAATAGTACTTTTTATTACAAAGAACATGTATTATTGTTCTATTTTGGTAACGTTTTTTCTGTAAGCCTGTCCCTTAGAAGTTACCTTGTTTGTCATTATCCACCTGTTTGTGTGATCGCTTGCTGTGACCTTCCTCTCTAAACTGATAGCCCCATGAAATCAGAAGCTATATCTGTTTCTACTATTTTTATTGCAGCATCTACTGTGAGTGGCACCAACAAGATACTATAGANTCATGAAGGGCACCTGCCCAATATAGTGATGTGTGGATCTAAGCAAGGGCATTCCATGAAAGCAAAGACACGTTGTCCAAACCCTTGGTTAGAACAGCCCCAAAAGGGGTATCCAATGTCCCTTTGATTTGAAGCAGTAATATTGGAGGCTGAGAACAAGCTGAGAAGAGATCTCCCCGTGGAGACCCAGTTTGACCCCTCAGGATAGCAGGAAAAAGGGTAGTGGGAAGAAACCATGCTGGCATGACATTCCTGTTGCCTTGTGACATGGCCTCCTAATCAAGGATGCCACCACACTGAACTGGGGTAAAGCAGGGGAGGAAACAGAAGATGTAAGACTGCATGCCACCAAGTTTTTCTGATATGCAACCCCATCTCCCAAATGCCAAAAATTGAGATGAGATATGCCACTCCACACACCCTCAGGTACCACGCGAGCCCACTACACTCCCACCCTGTTCTACAGCACACCATCCTTCAGGTAATAACTAGCTCCACTTGAAGTAATTAATAATCAGAAAAAATAATCTAAAAAACAAACAAAAAAATTCATTAACATGACCTTTCGAAAAAACAATTTTTAAAAAGAGATAAGAAATTCCAAGAAAAAAATTATATGGAAAAGAAGATCCAGAAGAGAGAATTAGAAGACTTCAGAAAAAAAATTTTTTAATTAAAACATTATGTAGATGACGGCCATATTTTAAAATAGAATAAACATAATGGAAAACAAAATTAAGAACATAACGAATAGATTTAATAAAATCCTAAAAATGAAATGGAAAAGCACAACAAATCATTGTAGAAAGAATATGGAAAACCGAAAAAATCCAACCAACATATAACTGGTATTCCTGAAGAAAAGAACAAAGCAAATAGGATAAAATAATCTGAAATAAATACTACTTGACTCTTTGGATCTAATGGGCACTCCGTATTCTAAAGAAAAACATGATCCAGAATTATCAAATCCAAGACATATTCTGATGAACTTATTGTATTAAAGGAAAAGAAATAAGATTTCCATTTTCATCTGATTAAAACAAGACAGCCTACTCTTTTTCATTCGTTGCTAAGCTCACAAGAAAACGAAAGAAATCCTCAGATTGCCTCAGAGCAAGGGAGGAACTATAAACCAAATAAACATGAGTTAATACTACAGCTGTCCCTGGGAAGGGGCGGTCTGTAGTCTCAGAAAACAAGGGGCTTCAGTTTTTAAGGATCATTGAGAAGAGATGAGTCTTTATATCTATAATACAAGTAGCTGGGAATTGGAAAGCCCCTTACATGAAGCAGAGACGCTCAAAGGCCGACTTCCTTAGTAAAAGAAGGGGCTAAAAAAATAAAAAATAAAAAATAAAGCTGTCGCCAGCAAAATGAGATGACAAGGAAGTTTGTATATCTTGGCCTGGGCTCTGGATGGCAAAAAATTGTTTTCGAAGAGAAATTTTAACCATGGCCTGCCTTTGTATGGATTTGAGATTTTAGTTCACTTGACTGGCATGGTTCAGAAAACCCTAAAATAAGAAATTAACATAAAAATGGTACTAAATTGGTAATAGCCCTGGGGTACTTGGGAAAAGTAAAATGACTTTGAAGATCCATACCCTTAAACCAGATTAACCATATTTCCCAAGTAAAACGAAGATTGAAATTTGAAAAATTCCATAAAATAAGCAGTTTTGCAGAAAAATATGTATTTTACCAATATTGATGAAGAGAGAGAACATCGGAAGAGCTATAACCATTAAAAAAATGGACCAGTAGTATAAATCTACACAAAAAAATAGGAAAATTAAAAATAAAACAGACCCAGATGGTTTTTATGGGCAAGTTTACCAAATCAAGGTGGGGGGAAAAATCTTATACAAACTTATATTTCCAGGAAATAGAAAAAAAGGAAATCCTGCCCAACTTATTTTTCTGTGGCAGGTATGAAATAACATTTGTAGTAAAGACTGCTAGTGGGCCATTACCTATTCTCTCCTTATCGTTCACAGCAAAAGAACTCTTACTTTTAAGTTCAAATAAAGGTCACACACCCCTGCCTTTCTTGCAGCTAGGTGTAGCCACCTGTCTAAGCTCTAGCCCAAAGAAGTAGACAGAAAGGATGTATGCAACTTCTGATTCATGCCCTTACTGGCAGAGAACAGGCCACTCCTTTATCTTGCTACTTAGAAAATGGATGAGACATTGGGAACATATAAACTAGGCATGGTCGAGCAGAACCACCCACCAAACCAGCCCTAAGCCACCTACTTCCACATAGTATATGAGAAATAACAAGATGGCATCAGACTTCTCAACAGAAACACTAGCTGCAAGAAAACTAACACTCTTTGAGAAAGGACTCAAATAAGAAGAGAAGTAAATCAGGATGATGCCTGAGATGTGGGGAGTAAAATTGATTAAATAATATAATAAAACTGATTATTTTTAAAGGCCAAAGGAGGCGGGGCTGGGGGGGAGGGGAGATGGGAATGGAATGATTGATGGGAGAACACTCTCCAGCTACTGCAGATTGTATTTGCAGCTGGACTCTGTCAGCAGATAAGCTGAAAGCAAAAAGGACTTGGCACAGAGTGTTACTAACGGCATAAGGAAGAGTACTTGAAGGACGTGAGAGCTGGCCTTGGGGGGGGGGGGAGCTTACACAAAAGAAGAATCAACCTGAATTTTAAGAATTATAAAATGATGGGATATGAGGGAGAGGAAAGGGCAAGACTAAAAGGATATGGGGGGGGGTGCATAAAAGCACTTTTCCTGTTCAGGGAAATAGAAAATGAATGATACACTTAGAAATTATCCAAAGGAGTTAACATGGAGTTAAGTTAAAGTAACCACAACATTTAAAAAATACAGAATGTATAACTTAAAATATAAGAAGAAAGTTGGCTCTATCCAATGGAAAGCAAAAAAGAAACCAACAATAAAAAAGACAGAGTAGGGGGCCGGCCGAGTGGCTCAGTTGGTTAAGAGCTCGCTTGGGAGCACCAGCTCTCAGCAGCAGGGCCCAGGTTCGGATCCCATATTAAGGGACAGCTGCGCCCTCTACAGCTAAGATGATGAACAACAGCTC
>NW_017732079.1:655883-658132 GCF_001890085.2 Hipposideros armiger | reverse complement strand
TAAACTGATAGCCCCATGAAATCAGAAGCTATATCTGTTTCTACTATTTTTATTGCAGCATCTACTGTGAGTGGCACCAACAAGATACTATAGAATGAATGAATGAATGAATGAATGAATGAATGAATCTGCAGCAGAGGCAACCACAGCCACCACACAGGCCTGGAAGGGGCACTCTTGGCCCTCCATAGTTATTGGGGCTAAGACTCGGACAAGAGACTCTGCCCTCTGGCCAGTCTACACAGAGTTAAATGAGGCCTGAGGCACAGGTCACCAGCAGTGTGTCTGGGTTGCAGGTCACCTGCAGTCCATCCCTGGCTAGTCACATCACCTCTCTAGGCCTCAGTGTCTTCATCTGTAACGTGCTGTTTGTCATTCCTGTTTCACACGGTTGTCAGGAGGACTACAGGAGACTTAGATGAGAAAGCGTGTTTTTAAAACTTTTAACCTTAGACAAGCAGAAAGGATTGTTTAGAGTTTTAAAAGGAACAGCTAGGACTCTAAATAGAAAAAAAAAATCAAAAGTGCAGGAAGTATAAAAGCTGACACAGGTGGTTTGACCCGAATGTGACTAAATAAGCCAGGTTCTCACACTATAGAATGACAGGTCTGGCTACAGATGGGTTTGACAGGTACCAGGAACCTGCCACTCGGTGCCAAGTGGTTTAGATACTAAGGCAGGCCAGTGTGACACCCCAGACACAGGGACCCTTGTCAGACCAGTGTGAGAGCTGCTGGTGGTCCCTTCTCCCCTGCTCTGTCCAGGCTGCCTGGTCCCTGGACTCCTGGGTGAGGGAGGAAGGCTGCCCTTCCCTGGCCCCACTGCTCCCCTGGGAGCCTCTGGCTGAGCTGCCTGACCCTGCAGTGGCCGCTTTCGTCCCCCTGGGGCCTCTTTGGCGCTAGGCCCTGAAGCCCAAGCCCTGTCTGCTGTTAAGTTTCCCTGACCTCTACGGAAGCTCCGTGTCCTCCCCAGCACTCTAGGCTTGAGCTTAGACCGCCTAGAAACAGGCCCCTAACAGGGGTCACACAACCTCTCATTTCTCGCCAGCTGTTCTGAAGTGTGTTGGCGAGGTGGAATGTGGGGCTCCAGGCACAGACCAGAGCAGTGAAGGGAGCGTAGCCCCTTCTCTCAAGGAGGCAGGAGCGGGTCCTGAGGAACCGGGCTGGGGTTGGCCCTTCTGGCTCTCCACTCTGCTCCCCCCACCCCACCCCTTCTAAGAGAGGCTCTGTGTGGAGGGCTGGAAAATGTGGAGCCAGGTCATTGGAAGGGAGGGGGCAGGAGGGACTGGCCTCTGGGATTTCTCACAGCATCCCTCATACCTCCTCCATCACGCCAAGGCCTGGGCACCTGACCGCCATACTGTCCTATTCTGCAGGAGTCTCCTTAGCCCTTCCCGCCACCGCCACCCCCCGCCCCTTTGTCTGCCCTCTTCTACTTCCACTCCAGGTCAGCTCAGCCCTCCTCCGAAGCTGTCCCAGGTAGCCCCACTCTACATTCCTGGCGACTGCTGCTCTCTAAAGCCATGGTCTATCTTCATGGGGTTTGCTTCAGTCTTCCTTAAAGCAATTCTGGGGGGAAAAAAACTATGTACTGCTTCGCATGTATTTCAAATTGGCAGCTACGATTTTTGTCGTAAGTTTACATCATTGCAGAGGGCATAATTTCTGAAATGCTCTAGATATTGTGACATTTTAAAAATAAAATCATTGACTGTTTTAAATGTGTGTTTGATGAAATCTAAACATCACAGTGGCCTGATGCCCTCCGCCATCCATTTAAACGTATATAATATAAATATGATAATGTGGGAGAGGAAGAAACCTGCCTCTAACCTCAAGGTTCTTTCGGCTGGTCCAGTAACCAAATAGACACAAGACAGATTCGTAAGATAAAATAACCAAACTTAATACGCACGTAGGTATGGGAACCTCGCATACATGAGAGTCCAAGATCCCACGTACACGAAAGGTTCAGAGACAGAAAGGGAACGTGGGTGTGTAAGACATCCTGAGCTAGGGATGGGGTAAGGATCACTGCAGGATGGTAAGAGGAGCAGAAACTCACTAAATAGAAGCTTGTCCTGCCCTATAGATGCATCAGAAGAGGTTTTCTGTGACAATCTCCTATTATGGGCAAGGCCCCTAATTCAAGTTCTTCTGGATATTTAAGGGAGGGGCAGAAGTTTCTCTTCAGCCCACAGGGTCCAGGGTCCAGGGTCTCTAGCTCAAAACAATCTGTAAACCACAGA
>NW_017732079.1:645126-655308 GCF_001890085.2 Hipposideros armiger | reverse complement strand
CAGAAGTAGAATGGATACCATGGACTGGGGAAGGGGTGTTGAGAAGGAGGTGGGGGAGACCAGCCTGCTCCCTTAACCGCAGGCCTGTTCTGACGCAGAGCGGTTTTAGGAGATCCGCAAATGGATTCCAGAAATTGTCTGTACATCTTTTGAACAATCTGCAACCTTGGGGGACACTGCCCTGGGCTGGAAACCAGGGGTGCAGAGCCCTGCAGGCTGGTCTTGTTCTGGGTTTCTCCCCTTCCCGCGGAGCCCACGCATTTCTCCATGGGAGGAGGGAAACCAGGAGCCTGGCATTGTCCCCTCCAGCAGCTGTCACTTGGGATTTCCTTCCCCTGCCCCGTTCCCATGCTGGCCTCCCACACGCCTCTCTTCTTGTACCCACTTTCCCATCCCATCCCCTTCCTTGCGTGTTAGAATAATCTGTGGGTGACAACGACTCAGGGCCTCGGTCACCGCCCCTCTCACAGAATCGCAGTGAGGACTAAATGGGACACACTGTGTGCCCGCAAGGTGACTGCAAGGTGACTTAGCCGGTCTGGACTAAGAGGACCCAGAGCCGGTGGCCCTTCGTGGAGCAGGAGGGAGGAAGCTCCCGGCCCAGGGCTGCCAGCACCTGCTGGGATCCAGGAAGTCTACGTCTTTCTTGCTCTGCCCTCTGCGAGAGTCCCCCCTGCTGCAGGGGCCCAGGGAAAAGACCACCAAGCTTGAGGAGGTTACAGGGGTAGAACGCTTTTAATGAGCATCACACAGGGGCCGGGTGAGGGGGTTACAAATTGCAAATCCAGCCTTTACTGCCATGCTTCAGTGACTGAGCAGGAGGGAGGGGGCTCAACCCTGCTTAGCTGTTCCCAGACCCAGAGGCAGCTGAAGGGCAGTCCCTGGAAGTGTTCTCTGCCCAGCACAGGGGCTGGGCGTGGGAGGCAGGTCTCTGCTGCTGCTGCCAGGAGCAGGAAGACCTGGGGCAGCGAGCTGACCTCCAGAGGTCGGACAAACTCAGAATCAGACAGGAACATCAGCTGTTGGAAGGGCGGGTGGACTGAGGAAATGTTGGGGGGGTCCCCAAACAGCACTGAGATCTCACAGAGGGGCCCCCAGGGCCTACTGGCTCCAGGGACTGAGACCCTTAGGAAGGCACCCCCAGACTGAGATGCTCACAAGGAGACCCTGACATCACCCCCTCCCCCTGTTCAGCGAGGGTCAGGAGAAGGTCTGGAAGGAGAAGCGAGGGCGGGACCTGGGTGGGCAGGAGGCAGAGGAAGGAGACTGGGAAGAGCGAGAGGGGCCCGGCATTGGGGCCGTGCCCTGGAGGGACGGTGGCAGGTCCTCTAGCTGCTGCTCTGCTGCTCCTGCTGGCGGATGAGGTTGGCGATGGGGCTGGTGATGCCGCCTATCAAGGTCCAGTACTCGTCGAAGCTGATACGGCCGTCGTGGTTGGCGTCCAGGTTCTCGATGAGCCTGTCAGCTGCCTTTCGGTTCCCCGTGTCCTGGGGAGGAAGCGGAATCAGCAGTGTTGAGAGTGGCAGCCCCACAGAGCCCCCAGGCAGGCAGGCCCTTAGGCTCGGGATGGGACCTGGGCAGCTGCTGACCTTGGTAAATGGGAACAGAGCCCTCACTGGCTCGGGCCTGGGCCCCTCCCCTCCAGAGGACAGACGCCTGGGCAGGGTCAAGAGCCTGTGCTGTTGGGGGGACAGGAGGGCACAGGGAGGGGGCTGTACCGTGAGCATATGGTTGAGCTCTTTCTGCAGCATCTTTCGGAAGCTGCTTTTGCTGATCTTGTTCTTGACCAGGCTGTACTTAGACACGTATTTGTAGAAGTTTTCCACCAGGATCACGACCGCCTGCTCCAGCTCCGTGTAGCAGTCTGCCATCTCGCTGCCTCACTCGCGCGGGGCCTGGCCGCCATGAGAAGCGCTCATGAGAAGAGACCCCACAGGCCCAACCTCCTCTCACCCCCGTGCCCACCCTGGGCCCCCTTCCCCCGCCCCCCCCCCCAGGCTGGAGGGAGGAGGCAAGGAAAGGGAGGCTCACGGTGGGCGCGGGGGTGGCCCTGGAATGAGAACTATGTGGCTCCTCTAATCCAGGAGTCCCCCAGCTCAACCGCCTTAACAGGTTCCCCAGGTCCTTCCCCAGCCCCAGGCGCTGGGCTTGTCGGAGTCCCAGTGAGAGCAAGAGACTCCGTGGGAAGAGGAGAGTGAGGGCCCAGCCCTCCGCCCTCTGCACACCTGGCCCACCCAGGTCCCCTGCCCTGGGGACAAACAGCCAGGAACTGTTAGGATGAGCCAAGGGGGCCAGAGGGGCTGCAGCCACTTGTCCCCCACCAAGATTGGCTGAGGCCACAGCCCCAGTCAACAAAGCAGGAGGCAGGGACCTAAGCCCTCCCCAATCCCTTCAGCCAGGCACCACGACAATGTCCTCTCCATGGAGTCATTCATTCTGCGGGGGGCCCCCCAGCCACACCCCGCTAGCCTCGCCTCCCTCATGCCCACCCCGAAATATACAGCAGGACCCAAGAACCTCTCGCCCCATTACCTAAGGAGGAGCCAGGCCCGGTCTGCCCCAGCTGGAGACAGCCGGCCGGCCAGCCAGCCAAAGGCCACACAGTCACCCCCTGGCCCCAGGACAAAGGCACTCACATCCCAGCGGATACAGCCTTCTGAACAACAGGATATGAAGGGAGCAGGCGGGTCCACTGTGAGTCGCCGCCCATGCCCAGAGCCCCCCCAAAGTGAACCCGGGCAAATGAGCCTCCCCTCCCGCCCCCAAGCCCAGGAATGACCTGCAGCCACCCTGCCCATCGGGTCCTGGCAAGGGAAGGTGGGCACGGCCGCCATCGGGGCCTGGGCATCCCCGATTCGATTTGGTAAGGAGGCCTGCTTCGCCAGGCCCAAGTCCCGCCGCTGCCCCTGCCCCCTGCTCTCTAATCCCATTCTGGCCGTCCTCCTCCCATGCCCGCTGCCTTGCCCTCTCCGCCTAGCTGAAGCCTGCCCCGGGCCCTGCCCTCGGTGCCCTCCCCTTCTGGCTCAGACTCTCAGCCAGCATTGGCCAGGGCCCACTGACCGGTCTTCCTGGGTCTTGCTTCCCCAGACACCAGACATTCCTGGAAGCAAGGAGAGGGTTTCCGACACAGCCATTGTGTTTTCTGAACCAAACAAACAGAAGGGCTCTAGGCCTTGGGACCATTTTTTTTTTTTTTTTTTACTCCTGGATGTACAACCTTCCTGCTTTTAATCTCTGCATCTCCCCTACCCTGCATCACCCGGCCCAAAGCTTTGCTCAAGGCAGGTTTCTATTAACGCTCCACTTCCTGCCAACCCTGTTGCCAGGTATCCAGAGCCCCTGACCAGCCTTCTAAGATTTTTCTTTTGCGAAGCTTTTTTTGGAAGGAAGCATGAGACTAGGCCAGGATGCGGGACGGAAGGAGAGCCGAGAGGGAGAGGAGTCAGGCTGGGGTATTTCTGATGAAGTAGCCTGTCCTTCTCTGCCCTGGTCTGTGGCCAGCAGGGTCAAGTACGGAACCAGGGTCACAGGAAGCCATATCCTTTCTCCATGCTCTTTATTTATCAAGTGTGTAACTGTGTGGTTCAATGTTTATCCCTTTGTAAGACTTTCATACAAACACTCTACCATTCACAAACGAGGAGGGATCGTTTTTCTTCTCAATCCCTGAACCGTCAGCTCTGCCGCCCTTGGGTGGGGAGTGGCCCAGGCCCATGACCGTTTTTCCTGGGAATTCGAAAGCTGAACCTTTTTCAGTAAACATTGTGCCAAGTCTACTCTCAACCAAACTTTGCAAGTGGGGCGCGAGTTCAGAGAACGCCCCCGCCCGTAACCGTCCCAGCCCTTGTTCCCTGGGTGAAGGATTTTGTGGGAAATAGGAACAGGAAAGGGGAAAGGTCAGTGTTGGAGGTGGTGTGCCGTGCACGCCCCTCCCCCAGGCCCACCCAACGCTCCCACCACCTGCCTTCTTGAAGTCTGGTTTCTCTGACCACGGGAGCCTCCTGCACTTTCTTGATACCATGCCCCAGCCCCTATCTGGCCTCTGGCGGCCAAGCACACAAAACCCAGGTGAGCACCCAGGAGACAATCAGCCAGCTGCCGTCAGGTGTGTGATCACCCCAGAGAGGTAGCTTCCGCAGCTCTGGGTTTCCGTTTCCGGGCCTCCCAATAGTCCATCCCCCACCTTCTAGTCAAATGGACACCGCTAGAGCTACATCTGGACAAGGATGTGAGAATGGGATGGTCAGGTGTCTCTACCCTCTCCATCCCCTCCTCCCCACCCTAGGGGCCAGGAGACAGGCTTTGCCACGATACCCATGCCACAGCCAGCTGCCTGCTCCTCCTGTCTGCCTCATCCTCCCACCAACCAGGCCAGAGGGTCCCCAGGCCCAGGGTTGGTCGGGGGACAACGTGTTGTCCTATCAGGACGTAGGTCCTGCGTCGACTTAGCCATAGGTAGATCTGGCCTGAGAGCTGGGGGAAGGTGACATATACATTGGAGCCTTCCCAAAAAGTGGGAATGGGGGAAACCACTTGTTCTCCAAGGGGCCCCCTCTCATCTGGGGCCCTTAACCCTCCCCCAATGCTCTCATTGTTTTCTCATTGGCTGATTCATCATTAAGCAACCAAGGGGACCCCATCCCCACCCCGCCCACCTCAGCCCAGCTTGCCCTGATACCTGTGCACCTGGATCTCAGCCACTCCTGCCCCAGGTTCTGGGCCCCACCCTTCCAAGTGCTTCCCAACCACCCCCCATCTCAGCTCTCTAATCCCCTTTAATCTGGAGCTCTGAACACCCAGCACACCCTCCAAAATTCACCTTCTCTTCCCACCTCCACGCACACTTCCTGAGTCTTCAATTGTTTCCAAATGTTGGGGTACATCCCTGGGCCCCTATCCCTCCTAGCCACCATCCTCTCTAGAGCCTAGCCCACTCTCAAGCCTCCGTTTGGCCTGCTCCGTGTCCCTTCCATCTACCATGCATTTGTTCACTCACTTATTCACCATTCATTTGCTTACTCACTCATTCATTAACTCATCTTTTCATGCCCATTCATGCACTCATGCATCTCCTTCTTAACTCACTTGTCCCAACTGCCTTCGCTCTACAGAGAAGGTACAAATCTGAAGTGGGCCGGTGACACCACACTGCATCTGCAAGGCTGTTTCAGATGAATCTGCCCAGCCTCCGCTGCCCCAGTCCCTGCGCCCTGAGTCTCATGCAAGTCCGCCATTCCAGGGGCGACTGACTACCTCACACAAGTGGCCCTGCCTCTCCCTCCCTGGCCCTCACAAGGCTCCTTATGTACACAGAAGGCGAGGAAGCCTGCCACTCCTGATCCCTTCTGCTTGGGTAGCCCATTTGCTGCCTTCCACCCACTGTGTGTTCAGAGGATGCAGCCTGCTCCCCTGAAATTTTTTCCAGACAAGTGAAGCTGTCTGGAATTTTTCCCCAGACAAGGAGTTTGGTATAGACACACACACGGCAGCCCCTGGCCTCCCCAACACCTAGAGAGCTGTTTACTCGTGAGTGGGGAAAGGCTGAGCTCTGCTTACCAGCACGTCCAGAGCTCCATAGCCCAGCACCCCAGCCCTGGCCCCCACCCCATAGGGCTGGGCAGGGAATGCTTCTATAGGGCAGACACTCCAGACAAGCCAGAACCTGCCTGGGTCCTGGGGTACAGGAGAACCTGCCCAGGCTCCCGGCCCCCCTCCTGGGGCTCCCAGGCTCCCCCAGGATGTCATCCAGGTTCCTCTGGGTCCCTTCCGCCCTCCCAGGAAAACAGCTCCGAGAGCACAACGTGGCCTGCGTCCAGGGACGCGCCTGTGTCCTGAGGTGGAGAGAAGCCACCTCAGTGCCTGTCTTCCGGCTCTCGGGGTCCCTGGGTCCTCCCTGGCTCTTCCTGGACCTAGTCACCTCGCCCAGAGCCCAGAAAGGCCTGTGTCCAGGGTCTGGCCACCCCCAACCCCCAGCAGCACACAGTTACCCTTTTTTCTGTTAGGGGATCAGAGCAGCTGCAGGCAAAGTCCCTGAACGCCCTGCCCAGTGGCCCAGCCCCTGGAGAGGAGCCCAGGCAGCTGCTGGGCCGGGAGGGGGTCCCACCACCTCATCCACTCCCCTGAAGGCCTCTCCAGCCCCCAATCCTACCAGAGCTCTCCACTCACAAACCGACCTTTGGGGAAAGTTAACAATTAACGAAACCTCCCTTCCCAGCCTCTGGCAGGCCCCCTCACTGCCCCTTCTCCTGGCCTCCCAAGCCTCCGGAGCCTCTCCGGCAGCCCCAGACCTCCCAGGACGGGCCTAGGGCACTCACCTGCCTCCTCGGTCCACCTCCTCTCCAGCAAGGCTCTGGGGCCTGGGCTGTGGCACCGCCAAGCAGCAAACCCTGGCTCAGCCCAGACAGGACTCCTCCCCGCGGTCCCAGAACTGTCCCACTCCCTCCTTCCCTGCCTGGCTGAGCTGGCTCGTGGGGAGCTAGTGACTGAACTCTCTCTTGACTTGGCCCTGGGGTTGGGCCCTTGTTAAAGGGATACACACCTTTTTTAACACCCTTCCGCCCCCACCCCAGAAGGAGTGGTGGAAGCTGGCACTCCCCCAACCCCACCCTGCTAGCCCCGCAGGGCCTGGCACAACCTACCAGGTGGAGAAAGGAAGGACTGTCACCTGCCCTTCTCACCCGGGTCACCGGGAGCTCAGTTTCAGGGACCCCAAAAAGACAAGCTCCGTTAGCATTCCAGGCCGGCCTGGCTGGCCACAGAAACTTCCATGCCCTTGGGATTCCAGGAGTAATGCCTGATTTCTGTGGGCTCAAGTCGGGAGGCAGACACCAGGGACCAGGTTTCTGTCTCCAGGTCAGCCCAGCAGGAGTGCTCCTGACCCCCATCCCCCGGACAGGATCGTGTGCAGCAAAGGATCCTGTGGGGGATGTGCTATTCATAGCCCCACTTCACAGATGAGGAGACTGATCGGAGCACGGCTACAGTTCTGATGGCACGAAGTAGCCAAGCTGGGACCCGAACGCAGGCCGTCGGCTTCCATTTCCCTTGACCCTCTTCAGCCAGGCTCCAGCACCTGGGTTCATATCCCTTCTCACACCGCCTCCTGTCAGAGGGCCGGCCCATGCGCAACGAGAAGCTTGTCCTTCCCAGAGGGCCAGGTCTCCCACCTTTTGGGCCTGGTACCATCCTCAACCCAAAGCCATGAAGAAACCTAGGTCCCTGTTCACTTGCACGGCTCCCAGGCCACCCGACGACCATGACCCTGCCGTTCACCCCAACCACCCCTCACCCGTGGGGGGAGGGCGTTCAAGACAGCTTTTACTTTTTCCATTGTTTTATTAATCAAATGATACAAAACCACCATCATTCTGTAAACGCCCAAGCACCCAGCTGGTCCTCACACCCTCCTTAGCCTGCCCCCCCAACCCTGCTATCTCACACCCCCCTGACTTGGCCCAAGGGACGGTCCTGGGGGGCAGCGGGGGCAGAGCTGGAGGCAGGAAGAGCTAGTGTGGGTTGGGGAAGAGATTAGAAGGGGTAGGGTCTCAGGGGTTTTTTTGTGATACCAAATATCCAGCCCTCTCTCCAGCCCCTTTCAAAGCATTTCCCATAGCCCAGCTCCTGTCTGCCCTGCCCCCACTACCAAATGATGTGGCCTTTATACCATCTTCACCCCTCCAGCATCCCTGGCCCCAACCCGCCCCCTGGGCCTCCCTCTGGTGGGACCTCCTGGACCCATTAGGTTCACGGAGCTCCCAGGGATGAAATGCAGGGCCCCCCCCCCTCCAAGGGCCGTTCTGAACCTGCACCTTGCAGAGGTGAGGCAGGTGCGGGCTGGGGAATAGTGTGCTGATGGTGGAGAGAGGAGTTTTATTTCCAGGCCCGCAGTCTCTAAGGTCCCCTTTTCCCCACATCCCCCCAAGAATTCCAGGGGAAGGTTTTCAGCTCCCCAGGGCGGGGCTCTCCAGCTTCACGCTCTTGGCCGCTTCTCCAATCAGCTCCCAGAAGCTCCCAAACTCCAGCTTAGAGTCGTCGCAGCTGCCCAGGTTGGCAATTCTCTCTTCGAGCCCACAGTTGCTCTGAGGGGAGGGAAGACACCACAGCTCAGAGAAGCACCTTTCCGTCTTCCCACCCACCCTGCCCAGGAGCAGGGAGCAGGGCCCCAGCCGGCTGGCACCGGCAAGGGGAAAGGCTAGGGGTTGCTAGTGCCAGGGGCTGTGGCTCTGTGGGTGGGACCTTGGAGCACTTGCATGGGAAGTCAGGGTTCTGCCTGGGGCAGGGTCACCCCCTCAGTACCGGCATGAGGTGGGGCAGCTGCTGGATGACCAGGTCCCGTAGCTCGGAGGGGGTCAGCGTCTCCTTCCCTCCCTGCACCGAGTACTGGTGAAAATTCTTGATGAGGGTCTCAATGGCCCTCTCCACATCACTGAATTCCTGGGCATCCTGCGGGCAGGGACATCGCCCATGTCAGGGAGGCTCCACCCTGCCTTATGATACCCTGCTGCCTCAGGAGCCTGGCCAGGTCAACAGAGCAGAAAACAGCTGCAAGACACACGGGCTCCCGCCCGCCCACTGCAGAGCCCAGCCTCCAGCCCCCTCACCCCGCTGGCCTCTGCCCTGAGCCACAGGTTGGGCAAGGCTCTTTCCACGCCACCCCCAGTCGCCCCTCCCCAGGCAGGGCAGGTCCCAGCACGTGGCCCAGGTACTCTCTTCCTGGGAGGGCTCCATCTGCATCACCCCGTGTGGAAGGGGGTTCAGGTCTCATAGGCAGGGTCTGGAGGGCAGGCCAAGGCCGAGGTGAGGGGGCAGAGGTCAATGGGGGACACACAACCCTTAGGGTGGAGGAAAGAAGTGGGAGCAGACAGACAGGCCGGGAATGAATGGGCTCACCTCGGCATTGGCTGACCGACACTGTCCCATGGTGTCTGGTGTGCTTGGTCCTTTGGTGACTTGCGGTGTCCTACAGCCTGCCCAGGAGGAGCCGATGGCGCATGATCTGCCTAAAGGAGCGGGGAGGCCGAGGTGAGGGGAGAGCTCAGCATTTCTTTCTCAACTCTCCCATTTGGCTCCACCCCAGATATTCTGGCCTTATCCAGGGGATCAGGGCCAACTCCACACAAGGCCCCATCCCCACTCAGGCTCCAGGACCTAAGGTCACATCCCCCAGGCCAACCCACTCAGAGGGAATCTCTTGGGCCTCACCTTAGCGTCACGCCTTCCTCTCCTCCAACCCCCCACTTCTGTTCCGTGTACACACACGCCAGCCTCCAGGGCCTGGCCCCCCAGCCCTTTCCCTGGCAGACTAGGGCAGGAAAGGCTGAGCGTGCCCCCTGAATAGGGGGCAGCCCACTTGGTTGAAAAGCCCTCAGTCTCCTTACCTGCTGGCAGCTGCTGAGACAAGACAGGAGGAGCAAGCTCACCTGAGCTCAGCTCTTATACCTGGGGGAAGGGAGGGGAGACAGGGGGCCGGGCCTCACCCCTAAGCCATCCCTACTATTGCAGCCGCCTGGGCTGGGAGCCAGCTGGGGAGGCCCCACCCTCCATTGGCCAGAGCTCCAGAGCCCGCCCCCACCCCTACCACAGGAGGGAGCCATGAAGGGCTGGGGCTGGGATGACCCTGGCTCCAGACCAGCGTGCAGAGTCGAGAGGACTGAGGGAAACGGCCGTGGGGAAGGGGGCGGGGGGGGGGGGGGGTGCTGTGGGCTCAAGCTAGAGGGATTGCAGGGCAGGGACGTGGAGGGGCCCTGAGTCAATAACCAAGAAGAGGCAGAAGCTCATCAAGGCAGGGTTTGTGGCCCAGGGAATGAGGGACTTGTGGGTTGACAGAGGCCCCCAGGGACCTCTCTGGAGTTTGATGTGTCACACACACACTCCTCCCGCCAAGGCCGATTGGGATAGTGACCATCAAGCCTGCCCGGATCCCAGACCCCAGCCTCGCTCGCTCCTGATGGCACCGAGGGAGGGGCCTGAGCAGGGTGGCCTGGTGCAGGGGCCAGACTGGGTGCCGTCCTCACTTCCCTTCAGCTCCCCTCAACCAGCATACACATGTGGGAGCCCAGCGAGTCATCTGGCAGCTAATGACCTCTCCAAACTGGTCTGGCTGCCTGCTCCTTCCTCCCTCGGAGCCCCATGCCTTCCCTAACCCGGCCCCTCCACGGCACACCCCTCCCCCGCCCCACCCCC
>NW_017732079.1:634746-638201 GCF_001890085.2 Hipposideros armiger | reverse complement strand
AAAAAAAAAAAAAAACTAGTAGAAATGATAAAGTGCCTGGTTACAATATTAATTCACAAAAACCAATAACTTTTAGGTATATGAATGCTAACCAGTTAGAGACCATAATAAGAAAGATCCCACTTAAAATAGGAAAAAAGAAAATAGAGCACTTAGGCATAAATGTAGAAATCTATTAAGCTTTAGTGAAGAAAACTGAACTGAAGGATATATGCAATATTATGAGTTATAAGAAATATATATTTGGTGATTCAGATGACCAACATATAATTCTTATATATACAGAAGGTGCCAAAAAAAAAATGTTACACAGTTTAAGAAAGGAAAAAACTGTACTGAAATTGTAATACTCAATATACACGGATAACAAAAGATGAATATAAGTCATGTGCATTCATTTTTTTTTTGACACCCCAAGTATATGTGGTCTTCCTCTACAGTTCCAGATTCACAAGCTCCCAAAACCTCTGGAATTTCCTAAGTGTTGACAGTGATGATGAAGGTGTCTTTTGTTATGTTAATGAGGCGAACCCTCCATGTTGGAAATTGGGTCTCAGACCAGTTATTTAATTAAAAAAAAACTTGAATAAATAGGAAAACATATCTTTTTTTTTTTTAGAGAGAGAAAGGCTCAATAAAGATGTCAATTTTCCCTAAAATGTATTAATCTGACCCCAATTAACAATCTACAGGATTCTTTTTAACATGATTAAATGTTACTAAACTTCTTCGTGACAAATAAACATGTGAGATCCACCAGTGAAATTCTGAAAAATAAAAATAAGGAGAAAGAAGCAACCCTACAGGTCTTAAAAGCATATTGTAAAACTACGGTAAACGAGGTTGTTCCTAAATAAACAATAAACAGATGAATGAAACAGAATAAAGAGATCCAAAATACACATGGAAATTGAATGAATACTCAAAGAAGTGCTTCACATCAGTAGGAAAATTTTAATAATGAAATCAATTATGGGTTGGGTTTTTTGGGGATTTTTTTTTCTTTTTATATGTTAAATTGAGAAAGATCTTTCTAAACATGGCATGAAACAGAGAAGCCATTCAAGAAAAGTTTGATAATTTGACTACATAAAAATTTTTTAGGGCCGGCCGAGTGGCGCGTTGGTTAAGAGTTGGCTNAAAAAAAAAAAAAAAGAGCTAGTCTTTGGATCTCCAATAAAGGCTTGTGGCCTCTCACTTTGTCCTTTCATTTTTAGGGGACCACTCCCAGTGCCCCTCTCTGCGTCTCCTTCTAGGGCTCCCCTGTACTCGTGGCCCCGAGAGGCATCTGTGAGTGTCTCCATGAAGGGCCCTTCCGAGAGTGGCTCATTGGGAGAGTTCCTCTGAAGGACCTGTCGGAGGGCTTCTCCAAAGGCGCCTCAGCCTGGGGCCCCTGTGAGGCCTCTCAGTCTGGGGGCACTTAGATGGGCTGTCTCAGTCGAGGACCCTTTCATGGGGTGAGGTGGGGAGCTTGTCTCAGCCTAAATGTTCCTGGGGAGTAACAGCTGCCCAAATGCATACCTGATGGTAGGTAGGCAGTCCCCCGGAAGGCAGCGCCCACGGAGCTGGGGCTGCCCTGCCCCTGCTCCCTCTGGTGGCAGGCGGTGCACGCCACATGCCCCTCAGATCGAGACCAGGGACAGCACCTCCATGGCGCTCCAGTGCTTTCCTGCAGCATTTCCGCCACCCTCACTCACCCCACATTCCTCGAACCAGAACCTGTGTCCACCCTCTTCACCCCTGCACCGCAGGGAGGGCGGGGAGGAGGGTCCAGTGTCTCCAGCACCCATCGGGAGAGGATGCCAGTTCATCAGAGGCTCTGGAATTTCAACCCAGTCCTACCTGTTCCTGTCTTTGTGACTTCACCTGTCTAAAATATGTTTCCTCCTCTTTCATACAGGACTTAAAAATAGAACCAACCTCGAAGGGCTGTGAGAATTAAGGAAGAAAATGCAAGAAAATGTTTAGCACCGTGCCTGGCTCTAGCAAGCCCTCAACTCGGCTCACTGAGACCATTATCATTTAATGACACAAACCCCAGGGGTCAGAGAAGTGGGAGCCAAGATCCTGCCCCTGAGCCACAGGAGGCACCTCACCTGCCCCAGAGATCTGTCTCTACCTTTCATATATTCATTCATCAACCATTTCGTTTGTCGAAGAAAGGACATCCAGCCTAAGAAAAAGTCTTATAAGAGTTTATTTGAGCCAAGGTGATGACAATTGCCCAAAAGCAAAATCTCAACGGGTTGAGAAAACGCTCCCGAGAATGGCAGTTTTGCGGCTTATTTTATACATTAGACTCAAAGGAGGAGACTAAGGGGGTGACATGGAATCCATAGGCGGTAGATTAGGGGGGCGGGAGAAAGCAACGGGGGGCTCTCTGGGATTGGATAAAAAGTAAAAGGGAGGGACACATAGTTCTTTCACACTGTGGGTACAGGACAGATAATAACATTGACAGCACATGGAGATGGGGGACAAGATAACAACAAGGGGCTCTGTGGTCTATGCTCTGGTGGGACATTATGCCCTGAGTGATCTGGAAAAGGGGGTTCCTCTGACATTTCAAAGGTCTGTTATCCTCGATGCTAAAAGACAATAGATAAGCTCACCTAAGGCAAAGATTGACCTTTGTCAAGGAATCTACAGGCCTAGGATGTGACTACCTGCCATGACCTGCTTTAGTTAGGAATTTTTATTTTCCGACCATCTTGTGTGGTTACTCTCGGTCTCTGAGTTTATAGGGCCCGCCAGGCAGGCCTCTCCTTGTCAGGTTTAGTACGTGGCCCCTTTTTCATCCACAATTTATTGAGCACCTACCTTATACAAGACCAGGTGCTCAATGCTGCAGAATATTCGAAGATGAATAACACTTGTGGTCCTCAAGGAGCTCAGAATTTTTGGACCCACCCTCAGGTCAGGGCAGAGCTTTCTCACCCCCTACTCGCAAGAGAAGAAATCGAGGTGGGGTGGGAATAAGAAACATTTGTGTCTCAAGGACGAGGCTGTAGATGGGGAGAGTGGGGTCCTGCCCTGCCCTGCCTGCGCCATCCCAGCCTGCAGGCTTTACTTCTTCCGGATCTCCAGGGCCTTCTCTTTCCTGATCTCCTTGGCCAGCTCCCCAATCAGTCTCCAGTACTCGTTGAACTTGAGCTCTGAATCCTGATTCACATCCAAGCTCTTCATCTTGTCATCTAAGGAGCCCACATCCTGAGGAGACACCAAAGGGAAGGGTGGAGTTGGAAACGAGGGTTCTTGAGCCAGGGAGCCAGGGAGGACCTGCCAGGCACCATGCCTTCCCCTCGGGGAGCACGAGGACCTGTCCCGCACCTTCAGGTCGAGGCTGCAGCCCCAAGACAAGGGGCTGTGGTACCGAACTCCAAGGAGCTACAGCACAGGGAGGTGGGGGACCTGATTCGTAGGGTTTGCCGCCATGTAAATACTCCCACCAAGGC
>NW_017732079.1:628453-631677 GCF_001890085.2 Hipposideros armiger | reverse complement strand
CACTGCTGGTGGCCATAAAATCTGATACAACCCTGTTGGGAGGCTAATTGGTAACATTTATAAAATTAAAAATATACATGCCTTTTGATGCACTATTTCTACTCCCAAGAATTTTCACCCTATGTAGATATTGTCCCTCAAGTTTGTAAAGATATATAAACAAGGATGCTTGCCAAAGGGGGAAAATGTACATAAGAGAAAACTCCATCAACAGAGGATTGGCTACATAAATTTGTATTAACCTATATTGGAATACAGTGCATCACTTTTCTTAATGGGAAAATATCCTATATGCGCTGTAAGGGGGAGCAGAGACTGCCACCTCGAAATGTGCCTCTTTAGGTATATTGATTATTTTAAGCTGGTTATTTTCAAGAAACAAAAGACTGAGGGAAAACCTTTGACTATTCCCCTACCTGCCTAAAAGCATTTAGATGGAGGACCTGCTTCAGGAAGGGAGCTGTCATCACAGATAATAATAGTTTAATATGAACTAGTGTCTGATAGACAGCGGGGAACCTAGCAAGGCCCATTAGGCAAAAGTCCTCTGTGTCCCATTGTTAAAGATGGCCCGGCAAACATTCATTTACCAAACCTTTGTTTTCCTATCTCTATGTGAACTGCTTTCTTTCCCACTGAAGTCCCAAACTGCAACCCCCACTGTCTCTTTAGCTCAAGACGGCCGGGAGCCTTATCTGCCTAATTTGTCCTTGGGCCCGTAATCTTATAGAACCCCTGTATGTACATGTGTAACTAAATCTGGTCCTTTTCTTCTGTTAATCTGTTTCATGTCAATGTGATTCTTAGAACAGCCAAAATAACTTAGAGGGGAAAACGGGAAATTTTCCCCTCCCAACAACTGTTACATTTTTTAAACGCTATTTAGAGAACAGTAGGCAAAATGCACTTATTCTTTCTCTCATACAACCATGTATACTTTTTTTTTTAAGTTTTTTACTCTCTCACTCACGCATTCAATATTTCATTGAGCAGCTATGAGGAGTCGGACGCTGCCCTAAGTGGAGATAAAAGGGTAATCAGATTCCTTTCCTCATGGGACTTACATTCTTGGTAGCATATATGTATATAGTGGAGGTCAAGTTGTGATGAGTGTTCTGAAAAAAATAAAAGTAAGGTAAAGGAATAGTGCACAGGGAGGTGACCTTTGTAGACGGCAGTGAAGGCCACGCTGAGGATTTGCCATTTGAGCAGAAAAGTGAGTTAAATGAGGAAGAAGCCTATCAAATACCTAGGGACGGGGTGAGCCTCTGGATCAGGAGGGGAAAAGTGGAGGCAGTCAGTATAAATAGCTCTCACTGCCTTTCAGAGGTTTTGCTACAAAAGGGAAGCGGAGGTTTAAGGCATAACAGGAGGGAGTTACAGGGTCAAGGGAGTTTTTCCTTTTCCTTTTTTTTTTCCCCTTCTCCATCTTCTTCTTAAAACAGGAGATATTCTAGCATATTTGGAAACTGATCAGAATCATCTGGTAGAGAGGTTGATGATGCAGGAGAGGGGGGAAGAACTGAAAGGGTTAAAGTCTTTAATTAGGTGAGAAGGGATGAGGTCCAGAGCACCAGCGGAGGGCCTGGCCTTGGGAGCAGAAATAATCATCTGAAAGAGCCGGTAAATGAATCAACCAGGGCAATGTAGAATCGGCAGGCCTCGCTGAGGGTCCCCTTGGGTTTGTGGTTATGGATTTAAAGGGAGACAAATCAACACGGTGGTGCCTTTTTCTCCAGCTAGATGGAGCTCTAGAAGTGGAGGTGCAGAATGGTGGATTCGACCAACAAGTCAATGGAGGTGAAATGTTGGATTTAACCTGGGTTGGGATTGTGCCAAACAGCAAGGACAGAAAGAAACAGAATCCAGGGAGTTGTAGTTGTGGTTGTAATGAGTGATGAGCCTCAGGACCCAGCTGAGTCAGAGGGGAAATGAGACCACGAGACAAAGATAGAAGATGAAAAAATGATAGGGCGTCAAGAAAATGCTGGAGTGGAAGAACTAAACAGAGGTGAGGGAAGCAGAGTTGGCACCCCAACATNCCCCCCCACCTCCACCCCTACACACACACACACAGAGGATGACATCCCAGGGAGCAGGTCCACCTCACTGGCCCTCCTCACCTGATGGGGAGAAGGGAGAAGGGCAGGAGTTCAGGGCAAGGACGGGCGGGCATGGTGCTCCTGGGCCCTTTTTCTAAACTCTGAGATCAGAGCACACGCCTGTTAAAAAGTCACATAAATGGCCACTTGAAAGCAAAGTGGGAGCTGGTATCCCAGAGGAACTGCCTTGTTTGTCTTACTCCTCACACCTTTGGAATGTTAAAACGGGGCAAAATCACCTTTGGACTGGGCCTACAGCAGCAAGCCTTGTATCACAAAAGCTGCACGGATAACAAGAAAGCAGACTTGACCAGACTGAAAATTAAAGGCATTCCTTAGAGCGAGCATCACTACGTCAGCTTATCTGCACCTATAGAAATTCCTTGCTTAGCTTATTAACACCCACAAAAATGCCTTCCTTCTAGTCATGTAATTACTCCCCTTCCTTTTCTCATAAATACTCTTTGCCTTCACCCCCAATCAGAAAACTCTCTGGGTTTCTGCCTGAGTTGGCACATCCAGAATTTTCTCGGGCCGGCCGAGTGGCGCGTTGGTTAAGAGTTGGCTTGGGGCGCCAGATCTGAGCAGCAGGGCCCCGGTTCAGATCCCACATTGAGGGCCAGTGGCGCTGCGCCCTCTACAGCTAAGATGGTGAAGGGCAACTCGACCTGGAGCTGGGCTGCCATGAGTCCCTGGCGACGGCGTAGGCTGCAGTGGGACTGCAGTGGGCTGCCGTGAGTGGCCGGCAGCTGGCGTGAGCTGCCGTGAGCCGCTGTGGGCGGATGTCCAATGGCCGGAGACCAATCTGCATCAGCCACTAAGTGCAATCATCACAGTGCCATCATGGGCCAGTGAAACGAAAAGGCGCCCAGGAGCACCACGCCCATCCGTCTTTGCCTTGACCCCCTGCCCTTTTCCCTTCCTTCTCCACAACTAGAACTGAAGAGCAGAAGAACAGCAACTTGTCTGTTCCCCTTCCCTGATTCCCCAACGCTGTTCCCCTCTCCCAATTCCCCAATAAAATGTTAAAAAAAAAAAAAAAGAGCTAGTCTTTGGATCTCCAATAAAGGCTTGTGGCCTCTCACTTTGTCCTTTCATTTTTAGGGGACCACTCCCAGTGCC
>NW_017732079.1:626881-627893 GCF_001890085.2 Hipposideros armiger | reverse complement strand
CCCAATGACACTCAGGGAGCCCTTGGAGGCATGGAGCCACTCCGACCACCCTCAGAGCCTTCTCAGGCCACCCTTGTCCTTCACAGAAAGCAGGAGAAGGTCCCAGCACCTGGCTGTTCATTTGCATAACCCTGATGTCTTCTCATTTTTCCAGCGGGGCCACTAGCCTGGTAGATCCAGGGAATGGCCAAGACACGAGGTAGTTGGTTTTCTAGGGGAACCCTTGACAAGGTCTCTCACAACAGGCCTGTGAAATCAAAGGACACTGTAAGCTGGACCATCATGATCAAAGGGTTTGTTGCCGGACAAGCAATCGCACCCAAAAAGTTGACTGCTGAACAATGCAGAGGTGTCAAACCAGGGAAGGGAGCCTCAGCCACAGCCTGGTGCCAAAATTTGAGTCAACATTTGGATGAAGGCAGAGAAGACTCGCCATGTCTACAGGCGGCTAATTGTAGAATCCTGTAAGCAATGCAGCGGGAGGCCAAGATGCTCAGTGTGATATTGTATTGGGAGAGAGAGAAAACTTACAATGAGTCAGGACAAAGAAATAGAAGGTACAAGTATCAGGAAAGAAGAGGCAAATTAATCTTGTATTATATTAGCAATTACATCACTGTATACCTGGAAAAAAGCCAAAAGAAGACAATGGCTAACACTTCAACAAGTATGAGCACTTGAAGGCGCTGATGGTTCAGAGCATTAAGTTGGGACACATTGCATGCTTGACTTCATTTAATCTTCATAATCTGCTGGAATGAAAGGCTCCACGAGCACAGGGACGGTGTCCACCTTGGTCACCCCTAGAATGCCACCGCCGGGGACAAGGTCTAGCACGTAGCAGATGCCTGATCACCGCTGTCACCCAAAGCCTACCTAGGACAACATCAGGACAGGAAGAGTAGGTGCTCAATAAATAAATGCAAGACCAGTCCTAAAACAGAGGTGTTGTTATGGGTCCATTTCACAGATGAGAAGTTGAGGCTCTCAAAGATTAAATTACTAACAAGGA
>NW_017732079.1:600633-622526 GCF_001890085.2 Hipposideros armiger | reverse complement strand
CGGTCGCTATTTTTTATTATTATTATTATTAGTTTCAGGTATACAAAACAATGTAATAGTTAGACATTTACATCCCTCACGAAGTGATAACCCCCCCAATCTGCTACCCCTCTGACATCGTATATAGCTGTTACAATTCCTTTGACTATATTCCCCATGTACTCCACATTCCGTGACTATATATATATATATATATACATATTTAATTATAGTTGACATTTAATATTATTCAAAACCAGTCACTATTTGACAAGGCTACAGGGAGTGTTGTGGCTCCGGGAAAGAGCCTGAAGCTTCCCGTGAGAAGAGGAAGGGAAAAGTCAGGGGAGTCTCAGGATGTAGGGGATTTTGCAGATGAAAGACTATGAGTTTCAGAGACGCACTTGTTTTTTTAAACCCGTCTTCACACACTTTTATGTGCCTGTGAATTTTCAGAAAGGATGTAAAAGAAACGGGTTAGCCGCCCGGGATGATGTGCCAACCCAAAGTGGATGAACTGTAAATCTCTACCCTGTCCCCTGAGGAGGGAAGGAAGAATCCTGTCAGGCACATTACTGAAGGGGTTCCCAGAGAGGGTGGCAAGTAACCACAGATCACGGGCAGGTCTCTCCCACACTGAGATTCCGACTCCATAAATTTGGCTGTGTTTTTATTTTTTACCAAATCCCTTCCCTCACCACTGCGCCTCAGTTTCCATACATGTGAAGTGAGGAATGTGGACCATGTTTTCTCTCAGCCTCCTTCTAGCTCTGATGGTTTACGAACCTCCTGGAAGCCAGCTCTGGGCCCAGTCATCTGTTAGGCAAATGAGACCAGAGAGGCACAGAGCAGACACAGGAACCCAACAGCATTATCTGATGGGAGCACAAAGCCCAATAACATACTTCCCCTCACACAGTGTTACCTAGACACACACACACACACACACACACACACACCTGGCAAGAACACCCAGAGCCACTTACACATGCAGTCACCCACACCTTTCTCCACGACACACCTGTGGTCACGTTATCGTGCCCAGCAATATCACATCACGTACACAGTGTCCCACAGCCACTGTCTAACAAAATCTCAGGCCCAGAGACACCCCCACCTACCTTGAGCAGGTGAGGCAACTGCTGAGTGACCAGTTCCTTAAACTCATTGATGCTGAGGCTGCCCTTCCGGCCCTCCCGCCCTGCAAAGTCGAAGAAGGTGGTGACCACCGTCTTGATGGCTGTCTCCAGCTCGGTCCATGGCTCCGCTGCCATTAGGGCTGGAGCTGATGTCCTCACGGGCTGACCTGCAGGAGAGAAAGGGAAAGTCAGGACAGGCAACCCCTGTCCCAAGCTGCTACCTCAGACTTCTGCCCGGAGAAGGCATTATGGAGGACAGGGATAGAGCTTGGGGCAGGGAGTCCCTCAGTGTAGGTGGGGAAAGGAGCGTTCACTCCTCTCTAGATCTCACAATCTAGGGGTCCTTTGAAGTACCTATGTCTTAGGGACCCCTCTGTGGTGGTCCCACAGTCTGGAGACCCCTCTGTCCAGGAGGAGGCTTTCAATCTGAGGGTCCTGCTAGGAACCCTCTGAGTCTCCTGGCCTCTCTGTGGGGTTCAGTGACAGGGCTTTTTCTTGGACTCTCACCCAGCCTCAAAGGGTCAGGAGGTTGTTTGTCTCCAAAGCTTGTTTGTGTGGGGACCTGGGTCTCCACCCGCCTTCTCCTCCCGGCAGAGCAGCCCCGGTCTGGCAAATGCCCAGCCTTACTCAAGGCTGGCTCTGTCCCGACAGACCCAGCCTCCCCGTGGCCCTTCCCCACCTCCCCGCAGGGCCAGCGCTGAGCCCAGGACCCAGCGGACCTCCGGTCCCTGTCTCTCTGTGACAGGGGTCCTGGTTGGGCCTTGCTGACAGCCGGCGCCCAGGCAGGGCTTGGTCCCGGCACACACAGCCCCAGGGAACAGGCTGGAGTAAAGGGACGCGCCAACTTATCCTCCGTTTTCTGCCCCACCCCCGCACCCCACTCCCGCAGAGACTGTGGTCAGATCTCCCCAAGCCACTTCCTGAATCCCAGTCTGAGCTGGCTCCAGGGGAGGGACCCGGGATCCCAGGGCGGAAAAAGGCTCCCCGGGTTCCCTCAAGAATTAGGGGGACACGACTCACCAGGGCAAGTCACAGAGATGGGGTGCAACACGCGGTTGCCGCAGGGCTGAGGTTTATAAGCGCTGGGCAGGGAGGCCAAGGCCCCTCCCGAGGCAGGAGGTTTCAAGTTTCCTGGTTGATTATGGAGAGAGGAAACGCCCAATCACTCCTGGCGCCCCCTCCCGCCCAGCGCCCAGCAACCCGCCCTGGAACCCCAACGCCTTCAGCCCAGCCCACACCTGCCCCCACTAGGTCGGAGATCTGACTGGAGCTGCCGAGCCAGATCCCACTCAGCCAGGATCTAGGGTCCTATCCCTCCCAATACGGGGAGCCTCTGTCCCACCACACTGCAACATTTAATCAGGAGTGTGTTTGATGGGGGGTGGGGGGCACGGGAGGCGACTGCAGATTGATTGAAAGAGCCAACTGAGGGAGCTCACTCCGGACTAAGAAGCCCAATCTAAGAAACACCACATCACAGAATGGGATCTCTCAAAGGACCCTGAAGCCCAAGATCCCTTCAGCGAATCCCAGACCAAGACCCCACAGACAGGGGAATCACACTGAGACCCCTGTTGACAGTAAGAAACGTCCAAACCTGTAGAGAATTTTTATAAGTTTATCTGAGCCAAACTGACAGTAATTGACTGAAAGCAAAATCTCAACGGATTGAGAAAACGCTCCCGAGAATGGCAGTTTTGCAGCTTATTTCATACATTAGACTCAAAGGAGGAGGCTAAGGGGGTTACATGGAATCCACGGGCGGGCGGTAGGTTAGGGGGGTGGGAGAAAGCAACGGGGGCGTCTCTGGGATTGGATAAAAAGTAAAAGGGAGGGACACATAGTTCTTTTACACTGTGGGTGCAGGACAGATAATATTTACAGCACATGGAGATGGCATGTGGGGGCGGGGGACAAGATAACAGTGATTGAATGGTTCTGTGGTCTGTGCTCTGCTGCGAGGCTGTGCCCTGAGGCGTCTGGAAAAGGCGATTATTCTGACATTTCAAATGTATGTTATCTTAGACGCAAAAAGGAAATAAATAGTCAGGCTCACTTAAGGTAAAGATTGACCTTTGTCGAGGAAGCTGCAGGCCTAGGATGTGACTACCTGCCATGACCCGCTTTTAGTTAGGAATTTTTATGTTCCGACCATCCTGGGTGGGTACTCTCCGTCTCTGAGTTTGTAGGGCCCGCCGTGCAGGCTCCCCTGAGCTTGTCAGGTTCAGTCTGTGGCCTGGTTTTTTAATCTCCATCCCCGTAGAGGAGACCCTGGATTGAAATCCCTCAGTGGGGTCTCACACTGAAACCCCTGAGGGTGACCCCCAAGATTGAATTATTCACTGAGAGGTCCTTTCACTGAGACCCCTCAGTGGCCTCCGCCCCTCCCTGCCTAGCTGGCCACAACCGGGGACTGCGGGGGGGGGGTTCTCAGTGCCCTTCCCAGGACCTTTCCCACCTCCCTTCCTCCCAGGGCCTGCCTGTTGGGGCCCAGCAGAAGCGGGGAGGCAACCGAGGCTGGAGAAGAGGACACAGGGCAGCTTGTTCCAGCCCAGGAGACAGAGGGCGCCTCTGTCCACTCCTGGCCCCTTGCCCCACTGGGTGTCTGTCTGTGAAGGGGTGGAGCCAGTGGGGAGGGGGGTCAGCGGGGGAAGGACGACTGAAGACAGGTCTCCACACACAGCTCTGGGAGCCACATTTGCAGCCTCGTCTGTCTGTCCAGAACCTGCTCCCACCTCAGGCCCAGGCTGACAGTGAGTATCCTGCCCCATCCTGCCCTGGCCAGCTTGGGGGAAACGGGAGTTCGGCAGGGCTCCACGCGTCTGGGGACGATGGCCTTGTGGTACACTGAGGGTGGGATGAGCTTGAGTGACAGCAGTTTGGGGTTTGGGGGAGACAGGATTTAGAAGGTGGTGAGGGGAGACAAGTGAAGGTCAGAGGGAGCTCTGGAAAGTCAGTGAACGAGGAAGCCAGCGGGGACCCCAGCTTCCAGGACATCGGGCTCTCCTGCCACGAAGCCCTCAAGTGCCCTCCCAAGGCTCCAGCCATCTCGCAGGTGCTGGGGAGGGGTCCCAGCTCTTGGCTCACATCCAGGGGGGTGCGCAGGAGAAAGCAAATGGAGCAGCTGCTTGGCCTCCCCCACCCAGCCTTGCCAAGAGCTCAGGGCCCAGGGAAGTCTGGGGGTGGCAGAGCATGGACCATGTGACATCAGGAAGAGGGGACACTCAGGTATGGTACCCCCTCCCAACTCCCCCTCTCTCCTCCTCCTCTTTCTTGGCCCAGACCTCCAGACTCCTCTTTCCCCCAATTCTTTTCTCTTTGTTTTCCCACCTGCCCCCTCCCTGCCAAGGTCCTCTCAGAACAGCCCCCACATGAAATGCTTGGCTGCTAGAGAGCTCCAGGCAACCCCCAGGTGCCCCTCCTGGATGGGGCCGGTAACTGAGCCACCAGCACCCCTCCCTCACATGTCCCTTATCCCCTCCATCAGCCCCGGCTTGGGTTCCATCTCCCCCACGTCTCTGTGACAACCACTTCTCATGTCCGGAGTTCAGGTGACACTCACAAGGGCCCCATTGAAGAGCTGGGATGTCATCTGATCAGGGCCCATTGTCCAGCCCCTCGGGCCTAGGGAAGGATGGGGACACCTGATCTAAGACACCTGAGCCGCCCCCTGAGGCTGTGGACGGGCTGAATGTCCCAAGACAGGGAAAGAGGCCCCCTGGCTTGGCAGTCCCCTCTGCTCAACAGGCCCCTCCATTTTTGTCCTCTTCTCTCCCAGCCCCTTGAACTCAGAGGACCTCATGCACTCAGCCCTTTGTCTCCCTCAATACATACCAGCCCCCCTCTCCCTGCTGCCACTGTCCCCACTTCAGTCAGGCTGGGCCTGGAGGGTGGGAGTGGCTGCCAGCAGGGACAAGGCCTCAGGGGTCTCCTGGGTCTCCTCTCCCCCTCCCCAGAAGCTCTGGCTCCAGGGAAAAGTTTCAGACATTCCTGTCCCTTCCCACCACCACCCAATGGAAGGGCTGGCTCTGCAGAAAAGGAACCAAGCTAGAGGTGTGCCCAGGGCAAGTGCCATGCTCAGGAGAGAACAGAGTTGAGGGCCTGCTGATAGGAAGCTCAGAAGCAATGAGACCTCCTTCCCATGACCCTTGGGCCACCCACTCAGGCTGCCACCCTCTCCATCAGGCTGACTGAGGGCACCAGGCTGACTCCTTGCCAGGGGTGGGCAACAGAGTCAGGTCTGTAGAGAGGAGCCCGGCCCACCACTTCCAACCGCAGAGCTTGGCTATGCTAGGCAGGCAAGGTCCAGGGTAAAAATAGAGCCAGAGGAGGCCTGGCTGGGTCCTGTGACCACCCCTGCCTGCCGGCCACACCCTCCTGTGTCTGTGCAGCCAGCCAGGAGACACTGCAGGGTCCACTGCAGGCCTTTAGAGCCAGCCCTGCTCCAGCTGTTCAGCCTCCATGCCCCAAACTCTGACTCCCTCTGGCGGGCCTGTGGATTGAGGGACACAACAAAGCAGGTCTGGACTTAGATCTGCCTGGGTTCCCCTACAGTGTAAAATCCCAGTGAAAGGTAAATTGTGATGGGGTTCCAATCTCATGGCTATTTGGGCTGTGGGACCACTTCAACCTGACCCCAGATAGTCCTGAGCATGGTCCCCAGCTCACTTCCATGGTGTGGGGGGGTGCATAGGTGAGCTTCGCAATGGGTTCTGAGCTGGAGACAGCGATGGAGACCCTCATCAACGTGTTCCATACCCACTCGGGCAAGGAAGGGGACAAGTACAAGCTGAGCAAGAAGGAACTGAAAGAGCTGCTGCAGACGGAGCTCTCCGGCTTCCTGGATGTGAGCACAGGGTCGGGGTACGGGATGGAGCGGGCAAGGGTTGCGGGGGGGAGGGGTAGCAGAGTGGGCACCTCCCTGCCATTTCCCCACCTCACCCCAGCTCAGCCCAACCATCTCCTTCCTCTCCCAGGCTTCTCACCCGGGTTTTTCCAGGTTCCCCAACTCCTCCTGGTTCAAGTCAAAGTGCCCCAATTTATTGATCCTGTCAAGGGCCAGGCCCTGTGTAGACACATCAATAACAAGGCTCACCATCTGGAAAGGGAAGGTTCACACTTGAAAGTAAATTTTGGACACCAGGAAATGCACAGTGCCTTAACAGAGGTGCCAGGAAGGATTGTGGGAGAATATTAACTTGACTGAAGTGGGATGGCTTCTCCAAAGAGGTGACACTTGAGCCATAGGTTTTCAGTGGAAGATGATTAGGGTGAAAGTAGACATTTTAGGAAGAGGTGTTTGCCTGAAGAAAAGCATGGCAGAAAGAAGAATATGGAGCATGCTCGGTAGTTTTGACGGGAGTGAAGGATGCAGAAAAGGAGGCTGAAGGAGAAGCCGGTAGCAAGTGCACCAGCTCTGAGGTCTTATTAGCCCTGGGCTCAATCAAGCTCGGGCGCTGCCACGCTCTAGTTGTGTGACTTTGGACATATTATTTAACCACCAACTGTCAATTTGTTTCTTCTCTAGAACGGGAATAATGAAACTTATTTCATACTATTTGTTAGAATCAAATGAAACAATGTTTATCAAGTTCCTGGTGTAGTGCTTGTCCGTTGTAGGCGCTCGACATGTGATAATTGATATTATTACTCTGCTTTGTTGAGGTGCTTACTCTAGGCAACAGGAGGCCACAGTGTTTGTTAGTCCTGAGGAAGGCAGCAGCAGAAGAATCCCCTAATGAGATATAGCACTCCCTCCTGCTCAGCTCTGCCTCCTTCTCCCCGATCAACCACCCGGCTTGGCTCTAACTCAGTGCCAACCATCTCTAGCCACCTACCTGTCCATCTCCTCCCTTCACAGGCCCAGAAGGATGCGGATGCTGTGGACAAGGTGATGAAGGAGCTGGACGAGAACGGAGATGGGGAGGTCGACTTCCAGGAGTACGTGGTGCTGGTGGCTGCCCTCACAGTGGCCTGTAACAACTTCTTCTGGGAGAACAGCTGAGCAGACAGCCCCAGTAGGCAGCGCCCTTCCCCTCTACCCTGCCACACCTGCCCCTATACTCTGCTTCCCCCTCACCCCCCTTTCCCCTCCGCACAGTCCCACCCGTGCCTACCCTCCAACAAGGGCGCAAGAGTAGTGGGCCAGGCCTGCAACTCGTCTTTCATTAAAGGCTCCTCTCTCGCCAGTCTGTTGTCTCTCCTTTGGGCTCTGGAATTGGGTGGGGAAGTGGGTGGGCTCCCTCCCAACTTGCCTTATTTGGGGTTGGATCTTATTTGGAGAGGTCAAGGGACCATTACATCTTCCTACTCGAGGAATGGTCAAGGCCCTGGGAGGCAGGGGTTCAAGGTACCAACTGGAAGTGGAGGAGACATTAGCTTCTCAGCTATAAAGCCAGAAAAAGAATTTCCCCTCAGCATTTAAATAATATTTAGAGGCTCTCCCATGTGCTAAATATTGTATAGGAACTGGGGATACGAAGGCGATCAAAACAAACAGGCCCCTTACTCTCAAGTCCAGTGAGGATGCCAGACCGTTAAACACATACACATAAATGCTAGGAAGGACCCTGATGAGCGTGTATAGGGTGGAGGAAGGGTTGAAGATGTATTCATTCATCCATTCATTCATTCATTCATTCTTCAGACATTTTAGCATTTTATTGTGTACCCAGGCATTAGAAAAACCCTATACATGTCTGCATCAAAATCCACATGGATGGCAGATGGCTAGGGAGGACGTGGAAGGGGGAGCAGGTACGCAAATGTTCCCACCAAATAAGGATTTAACAAGTCCCGGGTAAACAGTTTTGAGCGATCTGCCTTAGCTTAGGGGGTCGGGCAAGATCGCGATAAAATACGAGCAATTGTTGCATCCGGATCCAATGCGCTCGGAGCGGCCCTAAAGGTTACTAGCAACCCTGTCTCCAACACGAAGCCCTCCCTGCAAGACCCAACAGCGTGGCCGTTTGGCCACGCCCCCTCGTGGGCAGAGCACTGCGGGCACTCGGGAGGCGGGGCGGCGGCTAAAGCCCCGCCTTCTCCCTAGGGCTCCGCCCCGATCGCCGCGCAGGCGTAACACAACTCTTCCCGCCCACCAGGTGTGCGTGGGTCTGTCGCCTGACGTAATTGCGTCGACGCCATTTTAGCCGGTCCCACTCCGCACTGGGCGTGGCGGCCATTTTGTTTGGACTCCGGGCGAGAGTTGGCGGCAGGGGCTTGCGGTGGTACAGACGAGAGGCAGGAGAGGGCAGGCCGGGCGAGCAGGCGGACCAGCCGACCAGACAGCCCGCCAACAATAACGAACTAACCTAGCAATCGACCGCTTACGCATCTAACCAACCGCCCACCAAGCTAACCCGAGCCCCTCTCCACCGTCAGTCAACTCAGCTTCGGCCGGCCCCCGGCCCGCCTGCCGCAGCCGTGGTGGCAGCCCCGGGAGGAGCACTGGCGTCCTTTTCCTTCGGTACGTCTCTGTGGTGAGGAGGAGGAGGAGGGGGCAGGCCGTGGGGAGCGGACAGGGGCCGGCGGACGCGAGCCGGGTGGGATGTGGAAGCAGATGGGGTGCTGGCGCGTGGAGGCCCCGGGGAGGGGGCGGGGCCCCGGGGAGGAACGCGGGGGCGGGCCTGGACTGCAACCTGGTGGCGGGACCGCGGGACGAGCAAGGTTGGGATCTGATAGGGATGGAAAGCGAGATCGTTGGGCGGGTGGAGCCAAGCCGGCGGTCTTGCCGGGGCGTGGAGATGGTGGAGAGATGAAACGAGGACCACAGCAGGACTCGGGGGTCGTTGCAAAGGCATGGCGGCCTGAGGGCTAAAGCTTGTCGCGCGCGCTCCGGGAGCCAGGTCCCCGGGGAAGGCCCAGTTAGGAGACCTCCGCTGCTCCCTCTTCCAGCCCCCAGCCCCTTGCTGAGGCCCCGACTCGATTTTTGGAGTCGAAAGCCAGTTTTGAAATTGGGTACGCCTGTATCATTTCTCTAGATCGATGGTTCCCCGGTTTGGGCTGCACCTGCGAGGCACGTAGGCAGCCTTTTTCCCAAACCCTTCTGATTTCTGATCCTCAGACCTCACCGCCAGAGATTGCGGTTTAATTGGTTTGGGCCCAGGCTTCTACGTTGTTGTTTTTTTTAAAAGCTCCTCGCAGCCAAGGTTGAGAAGGGCCACTCGAGATGAAAAGCCAAACTCGTCCACGTCCCCGAGCCAGGTCTGCCATTTTGGAGGCTTTGGCAGATACTTTCTGTCCTGTGGCCTTGAAGGGCCGCAGTTTGAGGTGATTTGCAAACGTAAGCACCTGAAAGGAGTTTGAGTGCGTTCTTAAATAGTCGTGGATAGGGGCCTTTTCATTTGCTGTTGGTTTGGGCCCGTGGCCCTTGCAGAAATGAGGTCGTTGTTATTCTGATTTGCTCATTCTGCCTATTGTCCTTTGTAGATTACCGGGATTTGAAGATGGCTGCACCGTCAGCGCCGAAAGTTGTGCTAAAAAGCACCACCAAGATGTCTCTAAATGAGCGGTGAGGCAGCCAACAGCAACTTCAGCTCGTTCATAAGAAAACATTACTTAAATTGGCCTGGGGTCCAATGCACAAAAGCCGGTTTTAAGCTAAATACCAACAGAAGGCTACAGACCTCTGTTCTTAGTTGCATCTTTATGTGGTACACAAAGCAAATTGGGCGGTTGTTTCAAAACCCCTTATCAGTAGTTTTCTGTGTTAAGCTGTCTGAAATATTTGTCTGGTGGGATGTATTTTAAAAAGACTCCTCACACCTCCCTTTTCTTCACATTTTTAACGTTGACACAGGGATGGTGCAGCTCGGTAGCACGGTACCCAGGCTGCAGCCTGCAGTCGGCTTGCTGCCCAGTCCAAGGCCAGCAGTGTTGTGTCTGGCCTGTAAGAGGCAGGTAGCAAGCCGTGGATATGTCCAAAGGCCCTTGAACGCCATTCTTGGGCCTTGTAAGAGGCACTTGCTTTTGCTCCATTTCACTTTCTTTCCATTCTGCTTTTCGTTTGTTTTTGTTTTTGGATTCTTTTACAGTTAAGTGTTCTTCTCTTCCATCCCATTAAACTTACCCTGACAGGAGTAATAGAAGAGTGTCTTCACAAGTTCTTAAACGGTTGAACTAATCTAACCTTCACAAGTAATCGAAATCAGAAAAAGTAATCATTTGAGACTAAGAAAATTAAAAGGTATTAAAAGGCAGCCTCTGTCTGTGAGAGCTGTGTTCGTTGAGTGCCTTTGACCAGTGATTTTTATTAAGTGGATCTTACACCACTAGAAGATTTACTTAATGTTTATTTTCGCCTTTTCTGAAGCATGTACCTTTATCTTCTAGGGTATGATACACTAATTCTCTGTGTTCACATGTTACTAAGTGAACCAAGGGGAAAATGTGATACGCTCCTGTGTAATTTATGAGTGCGCTATTCCCGCGGGCTTCAAAGGCGCTCTAGTCCTTTTTTACATTTGTCCTTAAAATGCACCCTCAGGTCTCCCAAGGTTTTGGCTTTCTTTGTTTGTCTTTGAAACTACATCTTCTGTCTCATGTTGTCATCATATCTGCTTATTGCGTGTTTTTCATAACTTCCACCTCTAAAAGCCGTTACCTGAGCCCTTGTTATCACTTTTGAGTGAATGTGCTGCACTTAGCTGCATTTCTAAGTTTCTGATTCTTGCAAGTTTGTGGAAGCAGAGGAGTCTTTAACCCACATCAGCCTTGATCTAAGTACCACTTTACTTAAAAGTTCGTGGGATCTGGAGCTCCTGGTCTAGCAAGCCATGAAAATGCCAATAAATGTTTTGTAATAAAGCTTTTATTTAAACATCCGTTTTGTTCGACCTTGAAGCTTTACTAATATGCTGAAGAACAAACAGCCGATGCCAGTGAATATTCGGGCTTCGATGCAGCAACAGCAGCAGCTAGCCAGTGCCAGAAACAGAAGACTGGCCCAGCAGATGGAGAATAGACCCTCTGTCCAGGCAGCATTAAAACTTAAGCAGGTGAGAGGATGGGTCATAGCGCTCCAGAGGCAGCTGGTGATCTCTGTCAGGCCGTGATGGATGCTGACAAGGTGGCTCAGGGCAAAAGCTGAAACTTCTCTGGGGGGAGAGAAGTTCAGAGAACCCCCTTTCGGCAGGTACCAATGAGTAACTATTTGTTGCCTTTCTCTTTTAGGGGGTTTGCCATCAATGTGGCCCGTTTCTATGTTATCAATGAGTATTAATCTCTTGTTTTCTGATCCTTCACCCATAAAGTAAATTCGCTGGCTTTTTTCACAAAGAAGTTTTTGGTTTCTGTTCTAGATGATCTTAAAAAACAAAATCCTTTATTCCCTGTTAAATGACTTACAAATTAGAGAAATCATTTTATTCTTTCTCCCCTAATCTATTCAGACTCATGAATGAACGGCCTTATCAATGGTTTTCAATACTCAAAGAGGTGACCCTCATCTCCACAGCACCTAAAGTTCTGTCAGTAAAGTAGAGCGAGAGCACTGAGTAATTAATTGAAGAGTTAGTGGGTTCTCTTTCAAATTTCCGGTAAGAGATAATCCTTTTCAGACCTGAAATAAAACCTGCTCTTTATTATTCATAGACTTTATATGCAAGTCCGGACAGTGGCTGTGGAAGGATATGTCCAAGCTGTGGCTGGGCGTCTGGAGGGCGGTGCCATGCAACTGTAAGGACTTGACCTGATGGCACTGCATGGCTGCGCATATATTCAGCAGTTAAATATAACCCCCACCCCCACCCTGAACCACTGGGCTCACTGACCAAAAATAAACAAGGTCTTCCGCTTCAGCCTACTTAAGCCTTAGAGTGACTGCATTCGTCCCTGACTTTGGAGAGCAGTGAAAGGCACCACCATTTTCCAAGAGCAAATATAAAAAATTGCTGAAGATGCCTGAGAAATCATACCAAAGGACCTTTCAACAAGAAGCTTGAAATACACGTTGTGCAAAAAGTAGCTTGCAGAGCAGTGCCATCCAATGTAACTTTCTCCAGTGGTGGAAGTGTTCTCTCTCTCTGCTCTCCAGTGTGTTAGCCACTAGCTACATGTGACTTGTGAGCACTCAACACCTGGCCAGTGTGAAGAAGGGGCTTTTATTTATTTTTTGACGTGTCATTTGAATAGCCACGTGTGGTCTAGAGTGGAAACTGGATGGTATAGTGGGCATCCTTAAGCTTCCCATCAATGTTAGAGGCCAGTATTGGTAGCAAGTAAGGATTGGGAAGGGAGAACTTGTAAGCACTGTACATTCTCCCCTTAAAGCACCGATCTTGGGAGAATAGGCTCAGGATACTGAACACAAGCGACATGTAGAATGGAATCCTGACCTCATAATTGAATGCTATCCGGAGTGATGTGACAGACTTTTCTGATTGGTTACGCTGATCACGCCAGGTGCCTGATGTTCAGAGCCTGCCCCCTGAGTGGAAGCAGTTTATGATCTCGTGCTAGAAAGCTAACGGTAACTTAACGTGTGGTTGCAAAAGTCCTTAGTAGTCATTTAGGGTAAAGCCTCAGGATACATAGGATGGATTTTCACTCATATTGACTGATGGCTTTATAGGAAAACCAGGTTTGCTGAGACCTTGGTTGTATTCACGGTCACAGTCACCTTTTCCTTTGAAGGAACTTAATTCTTTGGGATGTGGTCTTCATAGTTTGTCTTTGAGGGACAGGTTATTGAAAAATCTTCAGCTCTGGTGTATCCTTGTCCTTAAGCGTGGCCCTGAGTTTTGTGATTATATCTCACTTGTCCATTCGAATGCAAGTTGGGCTGGCGCTCTGGAAATATATTTTGAGTAGATGTTTACTTTGAATTAAAGGTCAGTATACTGGCTGAATGGAGCTGTTTGCAAGGGTAGACATGGAATTACGGCTGTTTAAGGAATGTAAGGAAAGGAGGTTTGACTTTCTGTGTTTATTTACATCTTAAGGTAAAAAGTGGACCGTCTGGAGATAGATATTCAGAGGAGAAATGGAACACACTGGCCTCTCTGAGAAATCAAATCTTGTTCTTGAGTCACAAGAATTCAGATGAACATTTACTTTAAATTTTGCCCAGAGTGATGAACTTTCTGTGATGTTTGAGTAAGCCATTGAAGACAGTGATAGTCCTTGGGCAGGTATGGATCAAGTCGTGTCATTGTCAACCTGTGGTTCAAAAACAAGGGCCGGCCAAGTGGCTCAGCTGGTTAAGAGCTCGCTCAAGAGTGCGAGCTCTGAGCAACAGGGTCTCCGGTTTGATGCCTGAGCTTACCTGCCAACAGGTGGCAGGATGGCTCAGCTAAAAAAAAAAAAGTCCAGGATTTGAAATACACAAGTGATCGTACTAAAATCAAGTTCCAAGTGGTGGTGTGTGACTTCTGTAGCCAAACTAGTGAGGGAATTTGTGGTGACGCCAATTTCATGGGACGGCACTCGAGCTTCTTACAAGCTCTGGATCAGAAGTTTGCTGCTTTCGTGCCATGTTCCGAGGCAAAGGCTCGCTTCCGGTTTAGGATCCTATGACACCCGCAGCAAGTTTATCTGCCTCCACACAGACATCTCACTTGCTGCTTTTTCTCTGCACTTTGAGATGCCAAATCCTACTGGATTGCTTTTTTGATCTCAATCCCCCAACACCTTTTCTTCCAGAAGAGCTTAAAGCAGCGCCTGGGTAAGAGTAACATCCAGGCACGGTTAGGCCGGCCCATAGGGGCCCTGGCCAGGGGAGCGATCGGAGGACGAGGCCTGCCCATAATCCAGAGAGGCTTACCCAGAGGAGGACTCCGTGGGGGACGAGCCACGAGAACCCTACTTAGGGGCGGGATGTCGCTCCGAGGTCAGTGCTGTGTGCCTGGTAATTGTCGGGTCCCACCCCTTTTCTCTTGGGCTGCTTATGGACACATTTGTTTAACATCTTTAAGCCTGAACTTATAAAATACAATTAATAATTTTTGAAATCACATATTTTAATAGTGCTGCATGTCTTTTATCGATACCATTCCTTTTCTGATAATGTGCAATGGTGAAAGGCTATGACCTGCATAACACCAGGTAATTCATGTCATCTCCATTCCACGTTAAAACACCCTGCTGCCGCTTGAATCAGAGCATATTCAAGTTCTGGAACTAAGTCCAACCTAAGAGNCATTTGAGAGCCGTCCCAATACCTGCTGTTCCAGAGTCATGACTGTGTGTACTCTGAAGTTGCCACTCTCACAGGGGTCCGTGATGCCCATCGACCCCGGCAGGAACAGGCCTGCAGCCAGGATCTGCAGGCAACGCCTGAAACACAGGAGGTAGGTCGTGAAGAACACACAAGACAGCTTCCACCCAGCCTCGAGCCCAGAGACACTGTACCTGTACGCCACGTTCAGGGCCAAAGGCTGTCTGGTGGGGTTGTTCATCACAGCATAGTGCCCCTGGAAAAGAACAGATCTGGTAGGCATGCACACAAGTGGCAATCGATCATTAATCAAACTAAAACCTCAACCCTCAGGAGGAAAACTGGTTATGAAGGTCTAGCCAAGTGACTGTTCATCTAGTCCGTTCTCTCCATTATCACATTGATGAAATGACAGTGGTAAGGAAAAAGGCGAAGGGGCAGAAACAGTTCTCATTTAATACTCCAATAACCCAGTGAGGTAGTAACAGTCTTTACTGGAGTACTCATCCCCCAATGAAACTTCTTTCAACCTTCACCAAATTTCAGCTTGTGGTAGACGTCAGAGTAACGACTTACAGAGGGACGATCAGGAACTCCAGCTGCCCTTTACTTACGAGTAGGTCGAGGATCCAGGGTGTGAGGGGCTCGAAGCCAGGAAAGCGAATCCTCAGGTCCTTCAGCAGCCTGATGAGAACTTTGACTCTGAAAGGAAGAGGGACCCAGCGGTGAAAAGTAATCTGGTCATGTACTTCCGCCCCTGAGCTCCAGAGCTGAAGCTATTTCTAGAACGGCGTGTTCTGTCCTTTCTCTCAATTTAAATTTGCTTGCTTAAGGTAAAAATCAAAATCCAGACAGAAGATTGGAGCCAAAAAAGGGCTGTCACAGGAAGTATGGGGGTATCGTGTGATTCATGGCAGTTAGACGGGTTAGGGTATCAATGCTGAGGGAGGGACTCACGTGGACTGAGAAGCGTTTTCCTCAAACCAGCGGGCATGTCGGATGGCTGCTAAGGCACTCTGCAACACCTTGATGTCCACTGGAAGACAAGCATGACAGGCCAAAATGACACTCCTGTTACTGAGCAAGCAATTCAATCCCACTGCCACAGGTCAGTATGTTGGAAAGAGGACAGGATAATCTAATTCCTTAAAACCTCCCCATGTTCAGATCAGCACATCACTTGTCCAAACCTCACTCCTCCTCCCCCAAACGACATCTAGAAGCATACAAGATGCATGATTTGCTCCCAAAGCCCACCCCCTCCATAAACATTTCCTCAGTCCTTTTGAAGTTCTCAAGCTGGCCATCCTGTCTTTGGCAGTTTCACTAGCAAGCTGGCAAAGCTGTCTCCGAGTGACAGGAGACAGCACAGTTGGGAAAACAGGTCCCAGTAGGTTTCATGTGCTGAAGCAACACGCTAAGGAAACTCCATAGAGACTTGATACCACATTCTGAATTTCCCCCGTTTCCCAGCAATGGGGAAAAAAGGACTAACAGTGGAGTTCTGGGTCCAGTTTCCGGAGATTGGGTGGCACCGTCGTAATGAGAATCTTCACGGTGGCATCCGAAGAACTGATCTCAAAGCCAGTTTCATTGGTCAGCATGGTCAAAACTGAAAAATAAAAACCAAAAACTAACTCGTACATGTCCGTTAGGTGACCAAAGTAAGGGCAGGCTGGGGGACAGATAGGTTTGTAAAAAGCAGCACAAGTACAGAATGAGGGTTTAGAATGGAGTTTGAAAAGGAAGGGAGATAATTCTGACCGCTGGAGATCCCCCAACAGAAAACTCTGCATTCACGCTTCCTTCTAGCCTGACCTGACTTTGTGAAGAGTGCACTTATAATTACAGACCTGGCTCCTATGACCACTAAATACAAGTCCAGCAACAAACGCAAACCTTCAGAAGGATCCTGTGCTCTTAGGCTTTCCACGACTTTGTTCCCTAGGGCAGCAACGGCTTCCACTTGAAGGACAGAAAAGGAGATAAAGAACATCATTATTATTATGCAGACTTTCTATACATCTGTAAGCTACTCTGCACTGATATCTGCGCCATGTTCAAGGCTGGAGCAAGGGCAAGTAATAGAAAAGGGGAAGTAGCCAGGACTGAGAAATTGGAAGGCTCAGCATGGGACACCTCCTGTACCCGGGCAGTGTCACTGGCCCTCATATGTGGGATCCGAACCGGGGCCCTCTGGCGTCCCAAGCCAGTTCTTAACCATCGCGCACTCGGCCGGCTCTTGAAGGAATTTTTTTAACTGGCAAAATAACACGTAACAAAATTTACCTCTAACCATTTTTAAGTGTATAAAGTGGCATTAAGTAAATTCACTTTATTGTACAACCATCACCACTACTGATCACCCACTGAAACTACCCATTAAATGATAGCTCCCCATTCCCCTTCCCCACAGCCTCTGGCAACACTGATCTGCTATAGAGATAAACCACATTTTATCATACTATGAATATAATCTGGTTTTCTCATAAAGTTTACATAGGAAGGCTATGGACAACTGCGGATATAAGAATTTATTTTTCACCTTTAAGAAAACAAAAGTACCCAGCCCCCAAAATGGTTCCTTGCTTCAGCTCCTTAACTTGGGATAGTCAAAACCCTCCACTTCAAGACCTATGACGAACTACAACTCCCGAGAGCCCTGAGGCCCCGGACCCTTCTCCCCGCCCTGCCCACTCCAGGGACTCCATTTCCCAGAAGCCCCAGCGCCTGGGTCGGCGCCGGCATTTCCCGGGCGCCCCCTCGCGGGGCACTTCAGCGGGGCTCTTGTTCCCGGCGGCCCTCGCGGCAGGTTCCTGGCGTAAGGGCAGTTCGTGATGGCCGGGTCTGGTTCCGCCGCTGTGTCCGGGGCTGGAACCCCGGTGGCAGGGCCCGCAGGCCGCGACCTCTTCGCCGAGGGGCTCCTCGAGTTCCTGCGACCGGCTGTGCAGCAGCTCGACTCGCACGTCCACGCCGTCAGGTGCCCAAGAAGGAAGGTTGGGGCGGGGCCATTCCTTGATTTGGCTTTGTAGGGGCGGGGCCAAGGGGGGGTGGAGCGTAGATGGGTTCCTGCAGGGGTTTTGATGGGACTGAGAAGAAATTTGGGAAACTGATTGGAGGCAGGGCGGACCGGAAGGCCGCGGGGTGGGGCGTGGGTTGGGGGCGTGAGGCTGGCTTTTCTCGGCTCTGGGGAAACACGCAGGGAAACAGGTTTCTGGAGTTCCATTGACTGACCGTGTAGGCCTTGTACCTCTTTGCAGAGAGAGCCAGGTGGAGCTCCGGGAACAGATTGATAACCTCGCTACTGGTAAGCATCCGTTTACGCGGAATCCTCCAGCTCACGTTCAGGACCTTGTGTTTTGCCGTCCTGGGCTGGGTTTCTGTCACTTCCTTCCAGCACATCAGCGCTGCTGGCGGATTCAAGTTTCTAGTGACTGTGGCCCATGTGGGTGCAAGAGCGTTTTCCATCCCATTAACTAGCCTACTTTGCCAAAGAACAGCAAATGAGCAGTAGGTGTTAACTGCCCCTTACTGCCATCCCCAGAACTGGGCCGTATCAATGAGGATCAGAAAGTGGCCCTGGATCTCGACCCGTATGTGAAGAAGCTACTTAATGCCCGGCGACGAGTTGTCTTGGTCAACAACATTCTACAGAATGCCCAGGTAAAAGAATTCCCTACCAACGGTGATTGTTTGCTCTGCTTTATGAGTTCTCAGGGTATTTCTCCAATTTTCAAGGGATGTCTTGGAAGTCCCCAACACAATGAAAATCCTAATTTTTTAAGTCTTGGGGTAAAGGAGTTATCAGCTAAATTAGTGTCTGCCACAGAACTCGAGAGTTCTTATTCTCAATACCCAGTTGCCATCATTGACGTTCTTATGTACCTTGTAAGACTTATGTGGAGATGGAACAAACCTAAGATGTTTTCCAGTGCCTAGGTGACAGTGAGTTCCAAAGCCTTTCACAGAGCAGTTAAGATTCCAANGCTTGAATCAGAGCATATTCAAGTTCTGGAACTAAGTCCAACCTAAGAGACTCACAGGTCTGTTGGCCTGTATCTTAACCAGTCATGTTTTCCTGGTGCTAGTGAAACACTGTTACATCTGTTTAAAAAAAAAAAAAAAGTTGACCCTTAGCGCCTAGCTATCCTGTTACATTTGGAGCACTGTTAAACTGTTGTTCCCTGTGTAGTTCTTGTCCCTTGTAAGAATGTATGAAGAGCAGGAACCATATCATTTATTTTAAATCTATCATGTTAGACACCTATCTGATTATTCAATAGAAACTTATTAAATGTGTGCATTTACTAATTACCTTAACTCCCAGCTTCTTCCAAAAAGATTTTGGGTCAGACTTATTGAATTGATTGAATAAAGAGCCATCTTAACCTATTCATGCCCCGTGTGCAGCTCGCCCCACCCAACCTAAAAATTACTTGAATTAACTCGCATTTAACCCTCACCGCCTTTGGTTAGAATCTACTTTGTCTCTCTTGGATTTACCTGCATATACATTGTATGCCTCCTCTCCAAGGTCAAAACCTGCTCCGAGGCGGACGAGCCGTAGCTCCCCGAATGGGCTTAAGAAGAGGTGGTGTCCGAGGTCGTGGAGGTCCTGGGAGAGGGGGCCTAGGGCGTGGAGCTATGGGGCGTGGAGGACTCGGTGGTAGAGGTTAGTCAGCCACTAACTTCAGAGAAGAGCCTTCCCCTCGATCTCTGTCCCTTCAAAACTCAGAGCCGCCTTTCTGCACGGCGTCGAGTCACAGGCAGGCTTGTTTGTTTGTCTTGTTTTGTTCTTTGAAACTGGCTTAATTCCTAAATTCACACGCCCGGAGTGCGAAAGTCTGTCGTGGGTTTTCCAAGAACTAGTCGGGTACATGTTAGAGCCAGGTTTTATGCAGTCATCTTGCATATTGTGAACTGAAATTGTACTGTTAAAACGACAGTGGTCAGTTGGCATCTGACCATTCTCTGTCCCTGCCCCCCACCACACACACCCCACCCCATAATTCAAGTCCCCACTTTGAGTCTAAGAATCAAGAAGGAGATGTACAAAAATGAAGCAGCTAGAGGATGGTGCGACTTGGAGTTGGGTGCTGACTTTGAAACTGAGTAAATTCAAGGTAAAGTTTTTGTCCATGGGGAACCAGAGGGGGCTTTTTGATCAAGGCAGACAGCACGATGACACTGCGTCAGTTAACTGACTGGCTCCTGTTGATAAACTTAACCTCTCAGACTTAGCAATTTTGTCTTGTGAACTCAGGACCCATTGGAAGAAGCTAATGGTGTTGCTGCTGTTAAAACACCAAATCTCGTGGGAATTTTCTGGCTTAGAGTTTAGTGGAAAACTCCCAGCAACACCTGTCCAAGAAAAAGAAAACTTTTATTCTCTTGGCCTCTGTGTATATTTGCTTGGTCCTTTTAAAGTGTGTGGTGGATCTTCCATAATTTATGGCCTTGAAGTTGCCAAGGGATAATAACTTAGGAAAGGAAACTGGATAACTGAGAGCTTGTTTTCTTCTCTCCCATTATATGTTTCTTGGCTTACTGAGTGAAGTACAAGCTAGTTTGGGTTTCAGGATGAAATAGCATGTTTCCAAATTATCTTGACTTGGTTTCTGAAAGGCAGCACGGGGGTGGGGGAGTCGAAAGTTGCTTTTCAGAAAGCTGGGTATGTTTTCTTAAGTGAATTGAAACCACCTCTCAGATAACCACGATTGTTACACAGTGACTAGAATCAGAACTGGAAGTGGCTGGGATCACTCGATTTTTTGTCCCATCTGCCTGCATTGTCCCTGTGTCAGAGTAACTCCTCGTCTCCTGACGTGGGGTCAGCTCGTGAGGTTATTAGGTTTGAGAAGTGTGTATGGGGGGGGGGCTAATTTCCCAAAGGATCTCCAGTAAAACTTAATTTGGAAACTCGTGCTTCGCATCCCTGTTGCTGTGTGCCCTTATTACTTCCTCCCTATCTTATTAAATGGGGTTATCTGTAATGTATTTTAATTATGAACGTATAATGGGTTTCAAACTTTAGATAATTGGTTTTAGGAAAGAGAAAGATTTTTTAAATGTCAGTTTCCCTTTGTTGGTAGAATACAATTGAAACAGCAGTTAGAGATGAGCGTATTCTGAGGGACTCATTGTGTGTGCTTTCCGTGTGTTGCTTGCTCCCCTGTGTTCCTGTTTTCCAGACTTCTCTTTGCCCCGCCCTCAGCCTCTCAGCTAGGCCCCCCTGCTCTGAGGGGCATTTACCAGAGCACCCATTAAACCTACTGGTAACTGTCTTTTTTTTTTTCCCTTGGGCCAGGTCGGGGTATGATAGGTCGGGGAAGAGGGGGCTTTGGAGGCCGAGGCCGTGGACGTGGACGAGGGAGAGGCGCCCTTGCTCGCCCTGTGCTCACCAAGGAGCAGCTAGACAACCAGTTGGATGCATACATGTCGAAAACGAAGGGACACCTGGACGCCGAGCTGGATGCCTACATGGCGCAGACAGACCCTGAAGCCAATGACTGAAGTCCGTCTGCCCTTCTGTGAAAGACTCTAGTTCAAGTTACCAGGCCGCAGAACCTCGAGGTGAACCCGACTGGCGCTGGAAGGACCTGTCACAACAGGCTGTGGACTTACTGCCACCAGTTTGTGCGTTTAGTGTGTTCCTTTCACGTTTTGATACTATGTTGTATGAAATCCTTTTTTCCCCTGACTTGGGTTTGGTTTTGTTTCATTGTTTTGGGGTTGTTGTTTTTGTTTTTGTTTTCCCTTCACCCACACTTTTTTTTAATATGAGTATGTCAGCCTTGTGGCTAGGTCACCCTCTGTCCACCTCTGCCTGCCCTCACCTGTCATTGCTCTGACATGCTAACATTTCCTGAAAGGTCCCAAAAAGCCCATCAATGTTCCCTAATGCCCATGCTCCACGAGATACACTTCCCTTCTGTCTACATCACTACAATAGGCCTCTTGGAAGTGTTCAGAAAACCAAGAGTTCAGGAATGCCTTCCGCCACGTGCATATTGTAGTAGAGTAGGAACATGGACCTAGTTACAGGGCCACAGAACGGGTCACACGTGAAAACAGCTGTGATTTGACTAACTGCTACCATGTACATTGACACCGATAACGTGTGCAGGGCTGGGTGTGCACTTCCTACCTAGAGTAATATTTATAACCTGTCCTCTTGTCTTTGCCTCATGTCCTAGGGGGTATGTTGGGTTGGCTTCACACCTGCACTAGGGGGAAACGCCATTGTTTAAGGGATGGGGGTGGGAGAAAGATGGTGGATGCCTGCTGGGGAGGGGTCAGGAGAGACCCGCACTGAGGACTGTTACCCTTAATGTTTATCTCAGACCGGTTTGGGGTTTCTCCATACCTTGGCTTTGTTTGACCCTATTTCTCTTGAAGGTTTAAGTTCAGCCATATTCTGTCAACTGTTCCAGTTTCCGTGGAATCTTGTATTTCTGGTTTATTATAACGAGAAATCGTTCTCTCAAATCAGCCAGGACTTTTGTCTTTATTTGTTGGGCTCTTTGAAATGCTGTCTCCATTACAACAATATCTTGATATGCATGCCCCTTGTAGACCTGGACCCTTGCCTCTTAGTTGTATTAAGATTCGGAGCAGGGGGC
>NW_017732079.1:596785-599663 GCF_001890085.2 Hipposideros armiger | reverse complement strand
GGACAGGCTGCCCCATGCGGACCTCACACCCCCTGCAGGGCTGCCTAGCCTCAGACACCCAGCGCCTCCAGGAAACCTTTGGGAAGAAAGGAAGCTTCAGGGTGACTGGGTTTCTCAGCCTCTTAAAGCACACAACTGGGGTACCCATCTCTGGGTTCTCCCTCCCCCCCTCCAGCCCTCTCCCCTCCTTCAAGGCATCTAATGAGTATATTCCCCCAAATATAACACCTTTCTACCTAGCACTGCCCTTCAGGGTAGTTTTTATCTGGTGGCTTTTGGGCCACCCCGACAGATCCTCTGTGAGAAAAGGGGGACCTAGCTGGGCTTGGGGGGATCCGTCGGTCCTTACAGTGCTGCGTTCCTCCGGTCACGCTGCCATCTCAGAGATCACCCCACACTTGATGAAATTCCAGGAGGGGGTCTGGAAATGGTGACAGGCAGAAGGTGACAGCACACAGCTGGCACTGATGCCTCCCAGCACCACCCCTCCATCCACTGATGGAGTTCCTGTGGGGATTTATTTCAGGACACCCCAAGCCCCAAGGCTAAGGAGGGGAAACGGGCCAGAATACGTGGCACCTTTGAGAGGGGGGCTTCCAAGGTGCTGAGTGTGCCTTAGTTAGCTGTTCGCTCCTAGGTGAGCCTCTTCCAGCTCAGGTGCCCCTTGCCCAGGGTGTTTCTGGTCCTCCCCAGCCTCTTAGTGCCCACGGGTGGGTCTCCAAAAGGACTTGCCCCATGCCCTCTACACCTGTGTCTTGCACTGGCTCCACTGGCAGTGTAGTGAGCTCAGGCCTGGTTGGGGCTGCAGTTTCTAGAACCGGTGAATCTTTACTATGAAAATGCTAAGACGTGACCTGGTGATCAGGGGACCCTGAGGCATCCAGCGGGGCGGGGGCTTTGAGGGTCCCAGTGGAGATGGGCATGAGGTGACCACTGGAGTCTAAGCCCCCTTCGCTTTCTGCCTGCTCTATTCCTCCTTCTACCTTACGGAAGCATTCATTCCCAGCAGTGGGCCCAATAAAGTCCCCTACAGCCACGGGCCCTCCAACCCTGCCTGCTGCGCACTGCAGTTCCAGCATCGGAGGCTGTGCCCACTCCCGCCATCGTCATTGCCTGGTGTGTCCCGGGTAGAGGGGCTCCTGGGTCAGCCGTTACCTGCGCAGGGCTTGCCGTACAGGCACCAACGAGGCATTATTTGTTAGAAGAGCATTGGCTGCACAGAGAAGGGACTGATAAGTGGCTCTTGAAAGTCAAAGGAGAGCTTAACAGAAGGCGGAAGAATATCCCAAGTGGAGGGAACAGCAAATACACAAGTGCCCAGGCCTAAAAGAGCATGTTGTATGTACACCAGAGAAAAGCGGCTGAGTGTTAAGTGGAGACAGGCCCGGGAAGGCTCTGGGCACTGTGATGGTGGCAGCAGCCCCAGCCATGGGCCTCTCACCTCACAGGGCTGGCAGCCAGCAGGCCTGGGCAGCAGAGCTTCATGAGGCCTCGTGAAAAGGATTCACTTTGCAGCAAGAGTGAGGCTGGGGAACGTAAAATGAACTCACGTTAACCAGGCTGCTGGAATGATCAACACTATGAAGGTTGCGGCCTAAGGAAAGTCTCCGTTGTTCTGGCCAGCCTGGGAACCTACACTTTTTTTAACTATTCAGTCCTGTGCAGGTGCCTGGATAGACATGTGGACCCCCCAGGTAGCCCTCTGGATACCCCATGAAGGACTCGGGCATCCGGGCCACTTGGCATCCATCATCCACCCCTCCTGGTGCCCACCTTCCAGACTGCCTGACATCTGATTGATAACCACCCTGGACCAACCCTAGGGTTAAGAATGCAGAACTGGTCATTCTCAAGAATGTACAGTAAAACCTTGAATTGCGAGTAACATGGTTTGCGAGTGTTCCGCAAGACGAGTAAACATTTCTAATACATTTTAACTTGGTAAACGAGCGATGTCTTGCAAGTTTGTTTCCGAAACAAATTATGCTTGCAAACCAAGATATTACTGTTCTTTCTACTCTAAGAACTCTTAACTTTCTTTTTTCAAATGCTTCTAGGGTTTTGCCTAGCTGTGTTCCCAGTTTGCAAACTCCAAAAGACACTTTAATAAGTCATTTATTTCTAGCAAAGCTGCTCCATTTAGGCTTTAGGCTTGATTTATTAAGTTTTTTAAAAGATTTTATTGGGGAATTGGGGAAGGGGAACAGCCAAGTCATTGTCCTTCAAACTTAGTTGTGGCCAGTGCAGCTAGCTCAGCTCCAAGTCCAGTTGCCATCCAGCCTCCCATCGGCAGCTCGCCGCTCAGCTCAAGGTGCTGTGTTCAATCTTAGTTGCAGGTGGGCGTAGCCCACCACCCCATGCAGGAGTCAAACTGGCAGCCTTGTTGTTAAGAACGCACTCTCTATCCCCTGAGCCACCCGGGCGGCAGCTCGGCTCAAGATGATGAGTTCAGCCTTTAGTTGCAGGCAGGCGTAGCCCACCAGCTTGAATAGGCAACCTTCTTGTTAAGAGCACATGTTCTCACCAGCTGAGCCATCCCGCCACCTGTTGGCAGCTCAGCTTGGGTGCAGCTCACTAGCCCACGTGGAAATTGAACGGGTGACCCTGTTGATCAGCGCTCGCGCTCAACCAACTGAGCCACTCTGCCGGCCCCTATGTATTGGGTTGTCGGGAAAGTCATGACGTATTTTGTCTGTTTTTTAAAGGTCATTTATTTATATAAAGAACAAAGATCAATCAATGATATATTGCCCATTTTGTTCAATAACCTTTTGCCATCTTTCAGTGAGCTTCATAATTCCTTGTTCATAGAAGAATCTATCTTTATTTGCAAAAAACTGAGCAAGGTGCTGATTTACAGCCTCATCTGAATTGAACG
>NW_017732079.1:591723-595975 GCF_001890085.2 Hipposideros armiger | reverse complement strand
GTAAAACAGTAAAATATGGCAAAAATGCACAGTTTGGTCTTCCATCTTCAACTTGTTGTAAAATCTCCAAAACTCAACCAAATCGCTCAATTCTTTTTAAAAATGAAGCTAGAACTGTCAGCTGTCAAATGACATAGCAATAACATAGATGCGAAAGACTCTAGTACTTCCAAAAATGAACTAGTGCCATCTGTTGCGAACATGCATCATGACTTTTCCAACAACCCAATAGTTTTTTTACCCTGTAGTGTAAGTGATTATCGGTTTAAGATCTAAACAAATCTGTGAAGTGGTTTATGTCAAATCTATATTTGGTCTTCAAACCTGTTCCTGGCACAGAGCTTCTAAAACCTTTGGAATGTCATGTGATAAAGGCAATGATGGTGTCTTTCATTACGTTGTTAATGAGGTGGCTTTTGGAAAGCCCTTAGGTAACCTAAGGATGAGGGCTGGTTGTTAACCAGGTGATTAAAGGGTTGGAATTTCCTGTCCCACCCCCACACCTCTGGGAAAGGAAATGGGGCTAGAGATTGAGTTATGTAAATGAGGTGCTTTTGGACTCGTAAAGATGGGGACTCATTTCCAGGAGAACCAACCTTGTGATTAAAGAGTTGGAACTTTCAGTCCCAACCTCCAGGGAGGGGAGAGGGGCTGGAGGTTGAGTTCAATCACCCACGATCAATGATTTAGTCGACTGTGCCTATGGAATGAAGCCTCTATAAAAACCCAAAAGGACAGGCTTGGAAGAGCTTCTGGGTTGGTGAACATGTGGAGATTTGGGGAGAGTAGCGTCCCTGGAGAGGGCACAGCCGCTCTGCGCCCTTTCCCCATACTAGTCCCTGAGCACCCCTTCCATCTGGCTGTTCCTGAGTTATATCCTTTTATAATAAACTGGTAATCTAGTCAGTAAAATGTTTGTCTCACTTCTGTGAGCTGCTCTAGCAAATTAATGGAACCCAAGGAGGGGGTCGTGGGAACCTCTGAGTTAGAGCCAGTAGGTCAGAAGCACAGAAGACAATCTGGATTTTCGACTGGCATCTGAAATGGGGGGTTGGGGGGGGGCGTGTGTCTTATAGAACTGAACCCTCAACCAGTAGGATCTGCGTCTGCCTGGTGGGCTCTCCAGGTAGGTAGTGTCCGAATTGAGTTGCGTTCTCAAACATTCAGCTGGTGTCTGAGATTGGCTTGTTGGAGGTGTTAAAAAAAGAGAAACAAATAAAACTGGCCAAAATGGATTCACTTTTGCTAAGCTACATCACCAAACCAAAATTTAATAACTAAATGCAGTTTCAGCCTCTCCCAGGGGTGGAATTTTAAACCTAACAGTCTGGAATTCCCTGGTCAGCACTAGTGGGATAATCTGCCTGTTGAGAGCCCCTGCTTTTCCCTGAGGGAAGGTGACCTTGCCTGAAATAATCCACTCTTTTAACTTGCCTGTCCCGCCCTCTTTCCGCCTATGAAAACCTTCCATGTTGTACAACCCCTGGAAGCACCCTTCTAGCTTAGTTTCGCGATGGGATGCTGCCTGATTCATGAGACTTACAAGTCACTTAATAAGGCCAGTTAGATCTTCAAATGTACTTGGTTGAATTTTGGACTTGAACCAAACACACAGGGGGGAAGCCGGGTCAGCAAACAGAGAAGAGAGAAGATGGGGAAACCTAGACAAGGAAGATAAAAGAGGAGGATGGGCCTCAGCCACCTCACACCTCCCAGTGCTGCCAAGGCCAGAACCCCACCCCCAGCCTCTGCTCCCTCTGTGATAAACAGGACTCCTGGAGCCGGACCTGGTCCTGCCCTGACCAGAGAATCCGTCCATGACAGAGGTGGGCAGTACCGATTGCTGAAGTGGCTGGAATCTCAGGCCTCCCACCTACCCATCCTCCCCCGCGACACACTACTGCTGCCCACTTCAGCTCTGCCATGAAAACACTGTAGGGCTCCCCAAAGTTCAGACCTCCCAGAAAGCAGGTTGGACCGGGAAACCCACGTCCCTTACCTGGACCTGACAGGCCCAGAGAAGTCTGACTCAGATCCTCCTCCCCAGTTAAAGCCGTCACCAGATAACCATTCTGTGCCCCCCACTCACCACCACAAAGAGGACCCTCTTCCCCTCCCAGGCTCCTCATTGGGTGTGGGGTGCAGCTAGCCTGCCGGGCAGAGGACACTGTGTGGCTGTACTGTCTGAGCCAGAACAGCTGTTCCTACAGTTTCCTCCCGGACCTACCCAGAGACACCCACCTTCAGGTCACCAGCAAGGAGTGGGGCAGGTCAACCTAAGCACCACTCGGAAATGTGGGGAGATGGTAGACAGAAGAGAGAGGAATTCTTAGGACCTGCGTCTCTTCAGCCTTTCTGGAAAAGCCAAGGACTGGAAGGCCACTGCAATGCGATAGGGCGCAAGCAGAGAGGAGGGGCGTTTTCCACTGAATACCTTGTGTCTTGATGCCTGGAATTTGATAAGTGTTTAGCGAATGAATAATTGAACCAGCACTGGCCTTCAACCTGTTATCAAACCTCAGGGTTTCTGTAAGACCCTTGCCCAGCCTCTCACAGAGTGGTCCAAGGATCCGAGGAAAGATGGATTCTGAAAGTCCCTTTCAGCACTTCCTTTCTCTGGGCAAGGTTTTTATGTAATCTTGCTGGTATTCTAGAATGCAGACTGACCGGGAGAGGAGAGAGACGAGAGGCAAGATTAGTCAGGAGGCCTTTGTAATGCCTTCATGAGAGAGATAAGAGCTAACACGAGGTGATAAGACTAGGAGTGGAAAGAATAAAAACAGAACAGAGTAATGTTCCTCAGAGAACTAGCTTTCCAAGTAGGATTACCAGATAAAGTGCTTATGCCAAAAAATTGTTTATCTGAAATTCAAATTTCCCTCCTGCCCCAGGGTTTTTTGTTTGTTGTTTTCTAAATCTGACAACCTGATTTCAAAGAGGTACCTGAAAGGACTGTGGCCTCACTTGGGGGCTTTGTCTGGACACTGAGCCATCAGCTTCCTTTCCCAGCCAAGGCCTTCTCTTGTTCTTTCTCGGTAGCACAAGCCTCCAGTACTTGGCCCTTTTTCAACACTGTTCCCACCTGCTCTGTCTCCCGGGCCACCTCTTCTAAAGGGCCTGACTGTGAAGCAGACTGCAGTTGCTCAGCTACCAGCTTCCTTGCTTACTCCCAATGTAAGTTCCCAGCCTCTCCTGAGAGTTGTATCTCTAATCACTAAAGACACAGGGAAACAAACAATAAACAACTGTATAAGGCCTTAAAAGTTATCACAGTTGGCATCTCAGGTTTACAGCTGCTGACCACCACTCTCCCAGTGATTTAAACACCTCCTTTATTCCTGAGGATGAAACTCAACGCTAAACAGTCTAGTGCCCATTTATCCTGTCAACCAATGGTCACTGATACCAATTCAAAGCCAACAGGGATCTCCAACTTGGGGTGCAGTGTAAATACTCAACTGTAACACAGCACGGCTGCAGAACAGCTCAATTATGAGACAGCATGGCTGTGAAATAGCATGATGGCTGCAAGATGACTCTTGAGCCCTTGGGCAAGGCACCTCTTCTGCTGGACAGCCCTGCTGTCTAATGTGATGTCTTTGGTGTTTCAGCCCAAACCATGTAAACACAGATTCCAATTCCCTGGGCCAAGTGACAGTGAGTTTCCAAGCCAAAGGGGACCTGACTTATATAGAGAGAAGTCCCCACTCCTGGTCCCTGATTGGTCTATCCTCATGCAAATGAAGACTCCAAATCCTCACAGTTCTATTGGTCCAAAAGGCATTGTCCTGATTGGTCAAAATTGAGCCACTCTGATTAGTTGGTGAAGATGCTGATGGCAGTTGGGGGGAGGGGGAAGGAGATAGCTGCACGGTTCCAATTGGACAGGAAAAGTCTCAGTCCTATTGGTTGAAATACAATTCCCCTTTATAAGGGCTGGCTCAGGTGGCAGGAACACAGTACAGACAGGCAGTTTAGTGGGGCTTTCTCCCTAAAGTATGGCTTTACCATTGGCTTGCTAGACTGTTTTTAAATTTGAGCCCAGTTAGCCATAGTAGGTATCGGCTTACTCGGGGTCAGCAATCTCTGTGGACCCCTTTGCCCTCCAGAAGCATTTCTGCATGCACATCTTCCCCCGTGGCCCACAGAATTGTGAGACACTGGAACATACTAGAGCTTAAGGGACAGAGGTCTGTGCCCTTTGAGAATTCAACAAGAGATGTAAATTTTCTCAAAAGCCATGAAAATAAAA
>NW_017732079.1:582086-589298 GCF_001890085.2 Hipposideros armiger | reverse complement strand
CTCATGGCAGCCCAGCTCCAGGTTGAGCTGTTGTTCAGCATCTTAGCTGTAGAGGGCAGTGTCACTGGCCCTCATATGTGGGATCCAAACTGGGGCCCTCTGGCATCCCAAACCAGCTCTTAACCAACGCGCCACTCGGCCAGCCCTAAGATTCCGAATCTTGTTTTGTAGGAACGCCTGAGGAGACTAAACCACAGTGTTGCCAAGGAAACAGCCCGAAGGAGGGCAATGCTGGATTCAGGAGTTTATCCCCCTGGCTCCCCAAGCAATTAACAGGCCAGAAGTGGGCCCATGGCCTCAGGATAGCACAAGTACTATTTCCCGGCTGCCTCAGTATCTCCAGGACACCCTGCAAACCTTGGAACATAAAAGGGCAGTCCTATGGTTTGTGTTTGAAGCACTTAAGTCTTACCCATTTATGTCGGGATCCAAAGAAACCTGTGTACAGGACTCAGGATCCCAAAGGATTTATTACAGTTCTTGCTTCCAAGGATGAGCTGAGGCCTGTATCTTTGAATTTTTTAAAGCTGCATACTCAAGGCCCACCTCTGCCTTCAAGCCTAGTTAACCAGGGAGGGACTTTCTGTTACATGGCTGTTTGTTGGGGCTTGGGGCAGCATGTTCTCTGTGACCTCGCCTTTTCCTGTTTACACTGAGGATTTGAAGGGCAGGCAGTCAAGGTGAATGACCCATCTACCCTCTTTTGTTGATTTCACTGGCTTGACTACAGTAGCAGTCTTGCTAGAACCATTTAATTCAATAAATGTTTAAACAGTCTTCTAGTTTATTCTGGTATATGGGAAGGTTCCAGGAGTCTTTTTGTACTTTAGTTCAAATACAGCTTCAAAGTGTGATCCAGTGTTTACAATGAAAAGACTTGAGTATCATTTTCAATGAAGAGTACAGAGAGTAAAAAAGACCGCCAAATGCCAAGGAAAAACAAGACCAAGAGCCCTACTAGGAAGTACTTTATTTTTTCTTAGAAAAAAAAAAAACATTTCCAGACATGAACAGTTCACAACATTTCAACAACAAAGTACTGGTTGGGAGGTTTCCGGGAGCTGGGGATTCTACAGTATTGGGAGGAAAAGTTGGTATCCTGCTTCGCTATAGATGGGAGACTTTGGGCTGCTAAGCCAACATCAGAACTCAGTAGGATGGCATTTATTTCCATCGAGTTTATTTTCATTTTCCCTCCTGTCTCCCTTATCCCTTGGAAATGCCCCCATATAAAGCCCAGTAGCAGTTAGCTTAGGCGCCAGTCTTCCCCTTGGGTAAGAAAGGGGCTAAAGAGAAGGGAAGGTCACTCCTGAGTCTCCATGCTCTCCTCCTCCTCCCCTTGAGGCGGTTCTTCTGTGTTCTCCTCCTCTTCCTCACCTTCCTTCTTCTCTGGTGGCTTCTCATAAGCCTTTTCTGAAGGTGTCACTATCACTCCATCCCAGGTAGATATTTCAGAAGCAAGATCTAGAAGAGAAAACGGTGATTTTAGACAAGTAGCCCAGCATACAAGACATGATGTATACCGTGGAAATATTAAGACATATGACTAGTGAAGAGCGTCTTGGTAGACCAGAGTACCCTACAGAGCCCAATCCACAGCAGTCACTCACAGCTGGCATCACCCTCCTGGCCAAGGATCTTCCTAAAGCCACCATGCGAGAGGATTCGGACCAGAGTCTGAGCTGTGTAGCAGACCATGTCCTGAAAGAGCAAAACCAGGACAAATAAGGAAAATCGAAATACTTTTATTTGAATAACATTCTCATGAAAACAGAGAAGACGACAGCTTTTAATTTCAAGATCAAAGTTATGTGAGAGCCCCCAAATCCTGGACCCCTAAAGACCACATTCCCTTTGCCTTCTGACCAGGAGTATTCAAGAGTGTGGCACAGCACACCATTTGAGAGCCGTCCCAATACCTGCTGTTCCAGAGTCATGACTGTGTGTACTCTGAAGTTGCCACTCTCACAGGGGTCCGTGATGCCCATCGACCCCGGCAGGAACAGGCCTGCAGCCAGGATCTGCAGGCAACGCCTGAAACACAGGAGGTAGGTCGTGAAGAACACACAAGACAGCTTCCACCCAGCCTCGAGCCCAGAGACACTGTACCTGTACGCCACGTTCAGGGCCAAAGGCTGTCTGGTGGGGTTGTTCATCACAGCATAGTGCCCCTGGAAAAGAACAGATCTGGTAGGCATGCACACAAGTGGCAATCGATCATTAATCAAACTAAAACCTCAACCCTCAGGAGGAAAACTGGTTATGAAGGTCTAGCCAAGTGACTGTTCATCTAGTCCGTTCTCTCCATTATCACATTGATGAAATGACAGTGGTAAGGAAAAAGGCGAAGGGGCAGAAACAGTTCTCATTTAATACTCCAATAACCCAGTGAGGTAGTAACAGTCTTTACTGGAGTACTCATCCCCCAATGAAACTTCTTTCAACCTTCACCAAATTTCAGCTTGTGGTAGACGTCAGAGTAACGACTTACAGAGGGACGATCAGGAACTCCAGCTGCCCTTTACTTACGAGTAGGTCGAGGATCCAGGGTGTGAGGGGCTCGAAGCCAGGAAAGCGAATCCTCAGGTCCTTCAGCAGCCTGATGAGAACTTTGACTCTGAAAGGAAGAGGGACCCAGCGGTGAAAAGTAATCTGGTCATGTACTTCCGCCCCTGAGCTCCAGAGCTGAAGCTATTTCTAGAACGGCGTGTTCTGTCCTTTCTCTCAATTTAAATTTGCTTGCTTAAGGTAAAAATCAAAATCCAGACAGAAGATTGGAGCCAAAAAAGGGCTGTCACAGGAAGTATGGGGGTATCGTGTGATTCATGGCAGTTAGACGGGTTAGGGTATCAATGCTGAGGGAGGGACTCACGTGGACTGAGAAGCGTTTTCCTCAAACCAGCGGGCATGTCGGATGGCTGCTAAGGCACTCTGCAACACCTTGATGTCCACTGGAAGACAAGCATGACAGGCCAAAATGACACTCCTGTTACTGAGCAAGCAATTCAATCCCACTGCCACAGGTCAGTATGTTGGAAAGAGGACAGGATAATCTAATTCCTTAAAACCTCCCCATGTTCAGATCAGCACATCACTTGTCCAAACCTCACTCCTCCTCCCCCAAACGACATCTAGAAGCATACAAGATGCATGATTTGCTCCCAAAGCCCACCCCCTCCATAAACATTTCCTCAGTCCTTTTGAAGTTCTCAAGCTGGCCATCCTGTCTTTGGCAGTTTCACTAGCAAGCTGGCAAAGCTGTCTCCGAGTGACAGGAGACAGCACAGTTGGGAAAACAGGTCCCAGTAGGTTTCATGTGCTGAAGCAACACGCTAAGGAAACTCCATAGAGACTTGATACCACATTCTGAATTTCCCCCGTTTCCCAGCAATGGGGAAAAAAGGACTAACAGTGGAGTTCTGGGTCCAGTTTCCGGAGATTGGGTGGCACCGTCGTAATGAGAATCTTCACGGTGGCATCCGAAGAACTGATCTCAAAGCCAGTTTCATTGGTCAGCATGGTCAAAACTGAAAAATAAAAACCAAAAACTAACTCGTACATGTCCGTTAGGTGACCAAAGTAAGGGCAGGCTGGGGGACAGATAGGTTTGTAAAAAGCAGCACAAGTACAGAATGAGGGTTTAGAATGGAGTTTGAAAAGGAAGGGAGATAATTCTGACCGCTGGAGATCCCCCAACAGAAAACTCTGCATTCACGCTTCCTTCTAGCCTGACCTGACTTTGTGAAGAGTGCACTTATAATTACAGACCTGGCTCCTATGACCACTAAATACAAGTCCAGCAACAAACGCAAACCTTCAGAAGGATCCTGTGCTCTTAGGCTTTCCACGACTTTGTTCCCTAGGGCAGCAACGGCTTCCACTTGAAGGACAGAAAAGGAGATAAAGAACATCATTATTATTATGCAGACTTTCTATACATCTGTAAGCTACTCTGCACTGATATCTGCGCCATGTTCAAGGCTGGAGCAAGGGCAAGTAATAGAAAAGGGGAAGTAGCCAGGACTGAGAAATTGGAAGGCTCAGCATGGGACACCTCCTGTACCCACAACCCTTTTCTACAGTAGGGTGGCACTAATGCCATTTTGAGCTGGATAATTCTTTATTTGGGGGTGAGAGGTAGGGTTAATCCTGTGCCCTGCAGGATGCTTAGCATCCCTGGCCTCTATCCCCTCGATGTCAGTAGCCCAAAAATGGCTCCAGACTTCCAAATGTCCCCCAGGGGAGTGGGGTGGTGGTGGTGGTGGTGGTGACAAAATTACCCCTAGTTGAGGAACACTGCCCTATAGTTACTGGCCAGATATTCTTTCAGACACAGACTACAGAATTTGTCTCTTATTACCCCCAAATATTAAAAATATAAATTTCCCATTTATCTTCCAAACAACCTTTCTCAAAAGAAATTAGAGCTTTAAAGATCGCTATGCCCCAAGCCCGAGCGCTGTGTCTGTTCCCATGGCCAGAGAGGGGCACACTCACACGTCGGCAGAATCTTCAGGATGACCACCAAGTCAGCCACATTGTGTCCTGTGGTCATTGTTCCCTTTTTATATGATCCCACCTGTCGGACTTCTTCAATTTGCTGTTGGAAAAAGGATTTCAGGGGGGAAAAGACTGCCTAGTTCTTCTCTGAACTCGACAACACAGCTTCTTATTACCCAGACTTGGACGTTGCAGAGGTCAAATCATATTCCCCAAACCACCACATGGAAAGCCTGATACATCATGGCTAGCCGATTATAAGTCTTGGCTAGCTGATAACAATGACACAAGTCTTGTCCCAAGATCAGTTCCACAAAGAAATTCCACTGTACTTTCCCATTTTAGGCTTAGCTTTGGATAATAGATAATAGAAGAATTGAGACAGGAGCCAATGAAATTTCCACACTACCAAGGCTGCCCTACGGCTAGACTAAGTCATCAGAAACTCACCACTTCAAATGTCCCAGGAGCCACAATCAAATTGTCAATCACATTGTTTATTTTTGTCACCAGAGAAAGGATAGAGGCCTGAAAAACAGCAGGAAACAAAAACAAGCTAAGGTGAAAAATTATAAGCAACTTCTCTGAGTTTGAATATCCCCCCTAATCCTTTCCATACAGGCCGAGTCTATTTCCACATAGTGCTTTGAAAACACTAATCTTCTGGCCTTGAATATGCCAGAAGACAACAACTGTTTGATATCATTGACACCCCAATAAAAATATGAACACATCTGTAAATCTGTTTCTATAATCATCTGGCACTCTCCCTCCAGCCACAGTGAGAAGCAAGGAGAACAATTAGTCATCCCCCCTTATCCAGCTTTGCTTTGCGTGGTTTGTTACCTGTAGTCAACTGTTGTCTGAAAATATTAAAGGGAAAATTCTACAAACAAACAGTTAAGTTTTAAATTGCACGCCGACCCCCTCGGGACGTGAATCATCCCTTTGTCCAGCATAGCCACACTGTATTTGTTACTCGGCCAGTAGCCCTCTCCCTCATCGTAGCCTAAGGCCATGCCACGGTGCCTCAGTCATTCACCTGGCTTCATTTCATCCCTTAGGCATGGTATCATCTTACGTCATCACAAGAAGAGTAAGAATAGTACAATAAGGCATTTTAAGATACCACAGTCATGTAACTTTTATTACAGTTTAGTTACAATTGTTCTATTATTAATCCCTTACTATGCCTAATTTATAAATTAATCATAGATATGTATGCACAGGAAAAAAAACAATATATACAGGGTTCAGTACTATCCGCGGTTTCAGGCATCCAGTGGGGTCTTGGAAGGTATACCCAATGTGTAAGAGCGGACGACTGTAAGCCTCTGTGGACTTCAGGCTCTGGTCACAGTAACCTCACCAGTAGTTATTCACTTTTCCAGCTTTCTTAGCAAAATCTCAGGAAGGAAGCCAAAAGAATATACCTGTTCAGCAGAATTCGGAGCAAGGTCCTGATTCCTCTTCAGCAAGGCCTCACTGAAGGAAGTTTCATCAGGCGCTGGCTTGACCCGGGGGAAGGCCATTTCACACTACAGCAGAAACAAACAACTGTATACTATACAGCAAAAATAATACACAGGAGAGGTGGTTTTTCTGTTGCTGCAATAGAAAAAAGTAAAAGTAGAAAATCCTACAACACTTGTTTTTACTCTTTAAGATGTTCAAACAAGGATCCAAGCTGGAAGAACAGCCATAATAGAAGCTGTCACTATTTTCATAGTAACAGATAAGCCAAGAAGGCGTACAATTAACATTTGGAACAAAGATTACAATCATGTCACCGGCCACAGTAGCCAAAGAACTACCTTACCCACCCTGCGTACACTGTTTTTGTACGTAGAGCAACATACAGCTGACTCAAAACCCCAACTCCATTCACCAATCCCTTTTCCAACTGCAACCACCATCTGACTTCGTGAACAGGGAGATGCTGGGCTCCAGGAAACTACAAGTGAAAAGAGTCCAGGCTCCATTTCTATGTCAACGGGTGACCAGGGGCCATGGTACTCACCAAGTAGAAATCAAACGGGATGTGTGGAACAAATGGCCTGAACCTAAAACCAGAAAAACACCCAAATTATTCACCACAGTAATCGGGCGGCTTAGCAACTCATTTAGCTTTGTTTCTGAACCCACAGCTGGATCGCACAAAAGCAGGTAACATTAGTCAAGGCCAATCTCCTATTCACAATAGACGACTGCAGTGGAAGCTAACCGATGATGCAAAGATGTTAAAACTGGCACTCACCCTCCTCCGGGGCCGCCTCTGGACCCAAAGCGCCCACCTCGACCTCGGCCTCTGTCACCCCTAGAAAACGAGTAAACAGACTTGAACTTGTTTGGGCCTCGTTAAAAGTATCATTCTACCGTACCGGTCAGATCATTTCAGGATAGCCTACCGCCATCGCTCTAAACTCTCCTTTGGAAGCCAAGCATCCCCACTCCGTGGCTGGCGCCCGCCTTACGTGTCCCCATTCCAGATGCCCAGCCTCACCCCCGGGACCTCCTGGTTCGGGATAATTTAACCACAACCTACACCACGTGGTGGCGGGGCCCAAACACCGAACCCGGTAAGAAATACTCCATAATCCAACCCTAGCACTTCAGAGGCTCAAGCGACTGCTTATTCGTTCATGAACGCAGCAAAACGTTTATCGGGCATATCCAGTCAAGCGCTTGGCCTTGAGGATGAATGAGTGCGTT
>NW_017732079.1:577176-579916 GCF_001890085.2 Hipposideros armiger | reverse complement strand
ATTAACGCTTATTAATTGAATGTGTGGTCCTTTAGATGTACCATTTTTAACGTTCTTTATTCTTTCCTGCAACTCCAACCATTCATCTGGAATGATATTCCTTCTGCTTGAGAACAAGTACCCCTAACTTTCTTGGTTTTGGTTTGTCTGAATATATCTTTATGTCACCTTTGTTTTTGAAGGACATTTTTTTCTCTGGGTATAGGTTTCTAAGTGGGAGTAATTTTCTTTCAGCACATGTACAATATTTTTTTTACTGTCTATGACTTCCGTTTTTACTGTGGGGAAAAAAAGTTGTCAATTTAATGGTTGCTCCTTCAAGGATAATCAATACTTTTTTCTATTTTAAAGACTTTATTTTTTATTTAATTTCCTGCAGTTTCACTCCGATGGGTCTAGTTATGAATATTTTTTTATCTTATTTGAATTTTGTTGAACTTGAATCTGTGGCTTGATGTAGTTCACTCACTTTTTAAGTTTCTCAGCCATTATCTGTTCACATATGGCTTCTATTCTATTATTTCCCTCTTTCCTGGGCTCCAAATAAAGTAGTTTCAGACTTTCTCACACTATCCTCTATGCCTCTAACCCTCTCATATATTTTTTATTCCTTTTTATCCATACTTTATTCTGGGTAATTTCTTCTGTCTTTCCTTCCGATTCATTACTCAATCCTTAGTGGAGTCTAACTTGCTGTTAAACCCATCAATTGGTTCTGAATTTTGGTTTTTGAATATTTTGGAGCTGGATTTTCTACCTTACTCTCAGGTTTTCCCTAGGAGTGCAGCCTTCCAGGATCCTAACCCCAAACAGGACAGTGGTTTACCAGGGTTCTCACCCTTGGGGACACCTGGACTCCAACTTTTGTCTCACTCGCCCCACACAGCCTGTTTTCTGCCGTCCATTGGGATCAGCAAATGACCCCAGGGTAAAAGCAGCCCACTGCTGGTCTCACCTCTCTATTTTCCGGTCCTTTCCTGCTCTCACACCAATAATTCCTCACTGTCTTACCAATGCTTTGATTTTTAAAAGTATTTCATCCAACATTTTAGTTGTCTTCAGCTCAGGGATTAGACACATTATTTCATCCACCATTGTTGATGGAGGAGCTCAATTACTAAATGAGATTTTTAGCCCAGTCTTTTCTCCTGAGCTCCAGCTCCACTAATTCAAGGACCTACTGGACACCTCCATTTAGCTATCTACAGGCACCTCAAACCCCGTAAACTACAATTGTTATCATCTCCAAAAACCTGCTTCTTCCGCTTCTCAAAGAACCGGTCAATGTCACCTTGACTTCAGTTATTTGTATTCTATCTTCTCTTCCTGAAGTCCAGTTGATTCTACTTACAAAACATGTCCCTATAGTCAATAATNGCTCAGTTCTCAGATAGCAGAGTGGCGCAGCGGAAGCGTGCTGGGCCCATAACCCAGAGGTCGATGGATCGAAACCATCCTCTGCTATCAAGTGTTTTTTTCCTCCCCAGTATAAAAATGTTAATTTCTTTAGTAAATGTGAACACCAGTTTCTTTTTTTTTTTTCTCCCTCTAAAAGGCAGTCTTGAGAAGCTGCTTTTGCCATTATTAAGCGAAATGGGGGGAATAGGAGAGAATTAGGCAACAATGAACACTAACGCAGAAGAAGCGGAGTTGAGGAAAGAGAGCAGTGTATTGACTGAATCAGAGACGGGAAAACACTGATGGTGAGGGACTACTAAAAGGGAAACTGAGGCAGCTTTGGAAACAGGTCTCAGAAAAAGAGAGCAATGGAAGTAGTAAAGAGAGAAGGGCCAGACCCATCCCCGTTGCCCAGTTTCACACCATCTGTATTCTTTCCTCTCTCTACAAACTGGCGGATTTTACCCTTCTAGGACGTTTCAACAACCACATTTACGAATATAGTGTATTTGCATTCAAATCAATCATATTACTATGTGCGCTGTCCTCCTATAATCCTCTCTGCCCTACTTGCCTTCTTTTGCACTGATAGTTTATAATTCCCTCCTAGCCTCTGTTAATTGAAAGTTACGCACTCTTTTTCTCCTCTTTTAGTGGTTACCCTAAAAATTACAACGTGCATCCTTAACTTAGCAAACTCTAGTTTTATGTAATACTTTCACCCTCTTCGTGAAAAATGAAGGAATAATTTAATTTAATCCCATTTACCACCATTACTCCCTCCAGAATTATACTATTGCTGTTGTGTAATTCTTTTAAATACGTTATTGATGTATAATTTACTACAACAAAATGCACAGATCTTAAGCCTACAGCTCGATTAATTTTGAGCAATGCAGTCCATCCATGTAACCACCACCAGATTAAGGTAAAGAAATTTTTATCCCTTCAGCAAGTTGGTTCATACCTCCTTGCCTTGCCCACAGAGACAATCACTGTTCCGATTTCTATTATCATAGATTAGTTTTGTCTGTTCTGGACCTTCACATAAATAGACCCAGAGGGTTTGTACTCTTTTTTTGCCTAGCTTCTTTTGCTTGACACGTTTCAAGATTCTTCCATGGTTTTGCATTTATCAGCAATTTATTTCTTTTTATGTATGAGTAGCATTCCATTGCATAAATATACCACAGTTTGTTTGTCCCTTCTCCTGTTGATGAATTCAGGACCTCCAACTGGCTGAGACACAGGCGAACACTTTTGGGTTGTTTCCAGTTTGAGGCCTTTATATGAATAAAGCTGCTATGAACATTTGTGTACAAGATTCTTGTAGTCAGACGCA
>NW_017732079.1:547644-574561 GCF_001890085.2 Hipposideros armiger | reverse complement strand
AGAATATTCAAAAATCTCCTACAATTCCATTATAGGAAACAGACTTCAGTATTCTGCTCTCTCTGCACAGAATACCTTTCTCATCCTTCTACCCCTGTTTAATTACTTCTCTTTGGAGATTTTCCTGGCTCCGATACAGGCAGAATAGTGCTCACCTGGACTCCGTAGCAACGTATCAATCTCTCTGTTTTTGGTGCTAAACGATATTACATTATGCCTATTTATCCCAAATAGAGCTCCTCAGAGGTACGGACTATATATATTTCTCTCTTTTGCCCTCAGCATCTAGCTGGTGCTTAACGCGTACGAGGTCCCCTGGAACCGTTTGCAAAACCGAAGAAAGCTTGGGGATCTAGGGTCCTCCTCCCTGGGCGCAGGGTTGGAGAGGTTGGCGGCAAAATACCGTCAATGACGCCTGTTGACCGTTAGAGGGCAGACGGATTCCACAGGGGTCCCGCCCAGCGGCACAGCAGTCAAGTGCCCCCAAACCTTCTCCCCAAATGACGCCTCTGCGGGTCATTTTCAACACCATTTCCCACCACCTCCACGAACCTCATTTTAACAATCCTTCTCAACACAAAACACACATCCACACAGTCACACTCCCGGAGCGGCCCTGAGGTCACTCACACCTCTGCCCACCTCCAGGCCCCCGCATGCTCTCCCTCCCCTGTCTACAACCATTTGGGAACTAAAGAGTTAACTTCATCCTTCCACCTGGTCCTTTTTCTCCGCGGATCCGCTCCACGGGGCGGGAGGGTGGGGTGGGGCCATCCTAGACGGACTGGATCACCGGGTCCCTGGGCTCACCTCCTTGAACGCCTTTTCCAGAAACCCGTGACCTTCCCGCCCCACCGCCACGCACACACATCCACACACTCACACCTTTCCCCGCCGAGAGATCCCAAACCAACAAGTCTTTCTCTCTTCCCCAGACGGAACCAGGTAGGAAGGGCGCGACGTGGGCGCCAGAGGCCCCCGGTGGCTCCCAAACCCTTCTCCGTTCAGGCCTCCTTCCCATCCCGGCGAGGGAGCCGGGTCCGCGAGGGCCGCCTCCCTGAAGGGGCAGACGTTGGGCGGCCGAGAAGCGGGAAGAGGGTCTAAGCGGGCAGCGCGCGGGCTGTGGGCACCGGAGAGCCCGCGACTTGGGGGCAGGAAGGAAAGAGTTAAAGATCCGGGATTGGCTCTGCTGTCACCGTTTCTGGGAGGGGAAGCGGCCGGGAGGGAGGGTTCGGAGCTTGGCTCGGGTCCTCCCCAGTCCCCCCCGGACAGCCGGAGACTTGGGCCGGCCGGACGCCCCTTCTGGCACTCTCGCTTGGGGCAGCGCTCCCGCACTCAGGCGACACGCACTCCCCTCTCCCACCTTCTCCCCGGAGCGCCCGCGAGCGCTCGCTTTTCCTCCCCACTCACACGCACGCACACGTTCTCGCTCGCTCGGGTCCCCGGGGCTGCCGCGCTCCCCTCCGCGCGCCCACCTGCTCCGCCAGAGCCCTCCGCGCACCTCGCCTTCGCGCGCCCCGCCGGGGGGTCCGCCCGCCCTCGCGCCCGCCCAGCGCCCCCTGGAGCTCCGGGCGGCGACCGTCGCAGCTGGAGGGGTCGGCGTGCCCCGGGGTGGGCGCCACCGGGGCGCGCCCGGAGCCCGAGGGGACCGCGGAGGCCATGGTGGGAGCGCCCGCCTGCCGCGGTGCCCGCTGAGGCCATGCCGCACCCCGGGGGCCCCACCGGCGCCCGCCTGCGCCTGCCGCTGCTTCTGGCGCCGCTGCTGCTGCTGCTCCCGGGCAGCCACGCGGCCGTCCTGACGGTGGCCGTGGTGCTGCCGCTGGCCAACACCTCGTACCCGTGGTCGTGGGCGCGCGTGGGCCCGGCCGTGGAACTGGCCCTGGCCGGGGTGAAGGCGCGGCCCGACCTGCTGCCCGGCTGGACGGTCCGCACGGTGCTGGGCAGCAGCGAGGACGCGCGGGGCGTCTGCTCCGACACCGCCGCGCCGCTGGCCGCCGTGGACCTCAAGTTCGAGCACGAGCCGGCGGTGTTCCTGGGCCCCGGCTGCGTGTACGCCGCCGCCCCGGTGGGGCGCTTCACCGCGCACTGGCGGGTGCCGCTGCTGACGGCCGGCGCCCCGGCCCAGGGCTTCGATTCCAAGGACGAGTACCAGCTGACCACCCGCGCCGGGCCCACCCACGCCAAGCTGGGCGACTTCGTGGCGACGCTGCACCGACGGCTGGGCTGGGAGCAGCGGGCGCTCGTGCTCTACGGCTACCGGCCGCACGACGACCAGCCCTGCTTCTTCGTCGTGGAGGGGCTGTTCTTGCGGGTCCGCGGCCTCCTCAACATCACGGTGGAGCACATGGAGTTCGCCGAGGGCGACCGCGACCACTACGCCAGGCTGCTGCAGACGGTGCAGCGCAAGGGCCGAGGTGACCGCGCCCCCGGGCCCGCCGCTGGGCCGCAGCGCCCGCAGCCCTCCGAGCCGCCGAGTGGCCCTTCTCTCCCCCCGGCCTGTCCTCCCCCTCTCCCCCTCCGCGTCCCCGCGGCTCCTCAGTCCCGCCTCGGCCTCCTCGGCCCTTTCCACCTCTGAGTTTCTATTTCCCTCTCCTTCTCCACCCGCCTCTCCAGACGTCCCTACGCTCCCCTCTCTCCTCACCTCCCCTACGGCCCCACCTCCTGCCCACAGGTTCTCCCGGGGTTAGCAGGAGTGGGGCCATGCCCGCTGCCACCCTGGCGCTTAGTAGGTCCCGGCTGCGTGCCCATCCCTTTTTTCTCGCCCGTTTTCTGCCTCTTCCCCTCAGCCTTCTCCCCTCCTCCACCTCCTCCTCCGCTGACTCCCACACGCCCTCTGCTCTCCAGCTGGCCCTCCTCTCCCTCCTCCACCGTCCCGACCCCACCATCCCCACCTTCCGCCCTGCTGCTGCCACCGTCCTGATCTCTGCTCCTTCTCCCCTCCCCCCGCCTCCCCCCACCCATCGCCACCTTTCTCCTGCCACAGCCTGGACCGAGGCAGGAGTTCCACTGACTCGCCCCCAGGGTCTCAGAACGTCCCCCCGGAAGCCTCACCTCCTCTACCCAGAGCTCCCCCTGCCCCCAGGACCCAGGCGGCTCTGCCTGACCGTCTTCTTCCTCCCCAGTTATCTACATCTGCAGCTCCCCAGATGCCTTCCGAACCCTGATGTTCATGGCCGCGGAAGCCGGCCTGAGTGGAGGGGACTATGTTTTTTTCCACCTGGACCTCTTTGGGCAAAGCCTGCAGGGTGCACACGGCCTTGCGTCCCACAGGCCTTGGGAGAGAGGGGACGGGCAGGATGTCAGAGCCCGCCAGGCCTTCCAGGTGAGTGTCCAGGTGGGTGGCCCGGGCTGTGGGACTCTGACCTGGTGGCACGTGGTGTCTGGACGGTGGGTGCCTCACTGTCTGAAAGGATCCCAGAAAAGAGACTCTTGGTGCGCATAGGTAGTTGGGTGACGAAGGGCAGGGGGCTGGGGCCAGGGGGTATGAAGGGCAGGGGACTCAGAGCCAGGAGGCGGAAAAAGAATCCGGAATGGGCTTGAGGTGGAAGGATGTTCAAGTCCCTCAGACTGACAGGACTTGAAGAAGCTGTCCCATTGGATCTCCTGCTTTGGAGCAGGCAGCCCCTCACCTAAGGCATAGGGTCCAGGGTGAGCGTGAGCTAAGCCATCGAGATGCAGCTCTGGGAGGTGGGTCCCAGGGTCCCGGGAGGACAGGTGAGCCCCCAGCTCACCAGTCCCCACTGGCCCCTTCCTCAGGCTGCCAAAATCATTACCTATAAAGAGCCGGACAACCCTGAGTACTTACAGTTCCTGCAGCAGCTGAAACATGTGGCTCGTGAGCAGTTTAACTTCACCATGGAGGATGGCCTGGTAGGAGAGGGTCCTGGGACCCTCCAGTGGACCTCCAGCCCCTTCTCCGTGGCCCTCTGCCATCCCAGTATTCCCAGGTTTCCCTTCCCATTGTTCCCGTATCTCTCCTGATGATGGGGGGGGGGAGTTAACAAGTTGTTCAACCTCTGAATCTCATCCTCATAAGTAAAATGGGGGTGCTATGTCCTGCCTACCTTGCGCGATTCAGAAACGGTGGAAGTGTCTCATAAGTAGCAAATTCCGTTACACGGTTTCTCCCATCTTCCTCCCAGCTCCCAGCGCCTCCATTCCCTCCCCCACAGTGCCCACTCGGTGCCCTTCCTGTGCTCACCGCCCCCCCACCCCCAGCCAGGCTCTATTCGCCCCTGCAGGTGAACATCATCCCAGCATCCTTCCACGACGGGCTCCTGCTCTATATCCAGGCAGTGACGGAGACTCTGGAACATGGGGGAACGGTCACCGATGGGGAGGGCATCACACAGCGGATGTGGAACCGGAGCTTCCAAGGTCAGGGCCTGGAGGTGACAAGAACGGGCTGCCTTGGGCTGCCCCAAGCAGGAGGCCACGAGGAGCCTCTCGTCCTGCCTGCCACACAGGACTCACCCACGCCAGTCTTTTCCTGTCTTCTACAGGGAACCTCCACAACTTCCTCTGGGCCCTCCGGCCTCTCCCTTCTCCCTAGCTCGGTCAAGAAGTCCTTCTAAGTGTCCAACCCCAATCTTTCCTGCTGCTGAAATATCTGTCCCTTTTATTATCATTCCATATATGTATATGTTTGGAAGGCAAGGCAGCGATGATCAAGGGATGGAGATGACATGGGGGGTGTCCTTGAACTTCCTTCCACTCCCTCAAAACACAGCCACCTTCTTCCGTGCCCCCAGGTGTGACAGGATACCTGACAATAGACAGCAATGGAGATCGGGAGACCGACTTCTCCCTCTGGGATATGGAACCTGAGAATGCCAGCTTCAGGGTAAGGCTGTGCCCCCAGAAGGCAGTGCTTCCCCCACAGCCTGCTAGGGCATCTATCTATTCTGTAGTCACCCCACCGTGATGAAGAGCCCTGCATAAAAGAGACCCAACTCCTGTCTAGGGGAGCAACCAGAACGATAGGGACTAACATGCAGTCCCCTTAGCTCATGACTGCGGAAAGAGCATGGCCTGGCCGTAGGAAGTCCGGTGTCTTCTAAGGTGGGCAGGACGCATCCCAGCAGGGACAGGCCACCGAGGGCCGAGATGCATGCACATTGTGCATCCAAGTGCAGACAGGAACAGGAAGCAGCTGAGCACAGGCGCCAAGGGGCAGATCATCCAGGGAAGGCTTCCTGGAGGAGGGGTCCATGGATTAGGCCCTGGAAATGTGGACAGAGAACATTGCCTTTTTCTATGTGCTTCAGCCCAAGATTATAAATTCCCTGAGTGCAGGGCTGGGTTCTAGATGGAGTTTTCTTGTGTTTTGTTTTGTTTTGTCCCCCTTGAGGGGTTTTCAAGTTTTCCCACTCCGATGACATGGGGCATGGGTATGGGGTCTCTCTGTATCCACTCACAGCAGGGGCTTGGTAAATAGTTGACAGCCCACATACAGGCTCCGGAAGCAGAGTAGGGGGTAGGTGGGGTAGGTAGGAGGCAGGACTGCTCCATTGGACGGGAGCCTCCCCCCCAACAGGCCTTGCCCGCCCACCACTCCTGCCGTCTCCCACAGGTGGTCCTGAACTACGATGGGGCTTCCCAAGAGCTGGAGGCTGTGTCAGGGCGCAAGCTGAACTGGCCCCTGGGGTACCCGCCTCCTGACATCCCCAAATGCGGCTTTGACAATGAGGACCCAGCCTGCAACCAAGGTGCCTGCCCCTTGCCATCCGGGCCTCCAACCTGGAGATGCTACTTCCCCCCAGGGGGATACAAATGGGTGGTCCGCTCCCACACTGAGAATTTTCTGGAGAGACCCCCTCCTCCTGCTCGTCTCCCCTTTGTCCGTCATCCTGCTTCGCTGGTTGACTGTGAGAAGTGTCTTCCTCCTGCTGTCTAACCAAAATATCTCTTGCTGCACTTTGAACTCTCGCAGCCCACTTTTCCGTCCTCGAGGCGCTGGCTTTGGTGGGCAGCCTGTCCCTGCTCAGTATCCTCATCGTCTCCATCTTCATCTACAGGTGAGCTGTCAGATGAGGGTGGTGAGTGAGGCTGGGAGACCTGGAGAAGCTACAGCAGGGGAGGTGGCAGAGACCCAGAGGGAAGGGAGAAGGGGAGAGGAGACAGCAGGGTAGGAAAGGAGGAGGGAACAGGGATAGAAGTGGCCAGGGAGGGCATGGGGACCAGAGAAGGAGCAGAGAGGTTGCGGGAGAGGCATCATGGGGCTGTGGATGGTGGCAGTGGGCTGACTCGTCCTCTCTTCCTGCTTCTGTGGATTGGATGGGGAGCAATGGTTCATTCAGACCCTTTGGGGTTGGGCCCCTGTTAGCTGAGCAAGGATGGTGAGCCCTCCAGAGAGATAAAGGAGCCCGTCCTGCCTTCCAGTAGAGCTAAAAAAAAAAGTGCAGAAGTTACCAACTGAGGGAAGGAAGGAGGGAGGGGAGAAAACCAGTGCTGGTCAAGCATATACTATGTGCAGGCACCTCCACACACAGCATTTCTTTTCTTATAAGTGTATTTTTATAACAACGCTTTGAAACAAATATCGAGGTCCCCAGTTTCCAAATGAGGACATTTGGACATGAAGACATGAGACTCAGAAGTGAAGTGACTACCCCAAGGTCCCTGTGAGGCAGGATTTCACCCAAACCTCCCGGCTCTCAGCCCAGGGGACAGTCCCCCATCTGCCTCTTATGATAGCAGTGGGGTTGTCTCAGCACAAGCAGTGGTTCCAGGGCTCCGAGAAGGGGCTGCGGGCAGAGCATCCCTGGCCTGGGTCAGGGGCTCAGACCAGCTCAGACGCAGGTTTCATGCCCCAGGAAGATGCGGCTAGAAAAGGAGCTGGCCTCAGAGCTGTGGCGGGTGCGCTGGGAGGACCTGCAGCCCAGTAGCCTGGAGAGACACCTTCGGAGTATGGGCAGCCGACTGACCTTGAGTGGGGTAAGGACACTGGTATGGGGGGGGAAATAGGGGAGAGCTGGGTATGGGAGAAAGCGCAGTACCTGATGGGTAGGGGAGAGAGAGGGAGCAGGTTTCTGGGACCTCTCTGAGACTACCTCCCATAATGATTCCCTCTACAGAGCCTCCCTTGGGGCTCTTTCAAAGGTTGAAGATAGTGTATGTGAAAATACATTAAAAAAAAAAAAGTAAATGAGAGGATTTCATGGTGTGGAATGAAAAGCAAAGTGACACAAAGATAAGGCAGGGTAGTGAAGATGAGCGCTCAAGCCACCAGGAGGGACAGCCGGGCCCAGGGAGATATTGATGCTGTATGCTGACCTGGAAGATTGAAGGGGCTGACCATCCCTCCTGCTCTCCACCCCTTCAGAGAGGCTCCAATTACGGCTCCCTGCTCACCACAGAGGGCCAGTTGCAGGTCTTTGCCAAGACAGCGTATTATAAGGTGGGCCTGGGGACTGCGGCAGGTGTGTTCTGACAGGACTGGGGAGGGTCCGGGAGTTGGCAGTGGGCTGGCAAGAGCAGCTGGAGTTCCCCGGGCACTGGGCCACCTCCTCACAGTGACTGTCTGCATTCCTTGCCCAGGGCAACCTCGTGGCGGTGAAACATGTGAACCGTAAACGCATTGAGCTGACCAGAAAAGTCCTGTTTGAACTGAAGCATGTAATGTGGGGGAGTGAGGAAGTGGCCTGGGGAGGGGTCCCAGGGAAACACAGGGGTTTGGCGCACAGAACTGGTTATGGCGGGGACTTCAGGGTTGTCTGTAGCCCTGGGAGGGGCCCTTGCATATTGTGGGTGGGAGTGGGGGGAGCACAGGTGAGGGAGGACTGGAGATGTCCTGCAGGAAGGTCCTCCAGGGGCCATCCTCGATGCCCTTGCGGGTGGAGGGCTGAGGAGGCAGAGAGCAGGGAGCGGATTGTGGGGGAAGGTGGGCTAAAGGACATGGGTGCGAATCACCATGAAAGGTCCTAGGACGTTTGTGGAGAACGAATGGGGAATTAAGGAGACTGAGGGGTCCTTGAGGAAGGGAGACAACTTGGTGGATAGTGAGGTCCCTGACAGGCTCCTGATGCTGGCTCCCACCTGCAGATGCGGGACGTGCAGAATGACCACCTGACCAGGTTTGTGGGTGCCTGCACCGACCCCCCCAACATCTGTATCCTCACAGAGTACTGTCCCCGCGGGAGCCTGCAGGTGAGGGGACAAGGTGGGGGGTCAGTAAACCTGGGTCTAGCCCTGACCATGACCCTGACTGGCCATCTGACCCAGGCAAGCCGCTCCCTCTTTCTGACCTTTACTTGGCCTGTCTGTCAAAAGGGAGCGCAGTGGCTCTAGCGTAAATCCAAAGCTTTGTCCTGCTCTGCCAGCTGAAGGCAGTAGGACCCCTGCATTCCTCCTCCGGGGGACTGCAGGGCACATGTCTGACTCTCAGCGCCCAGCAGGACATCCTGGAGAATGAGAGCATCACCCTGGACTGGATGTTTCGGTATTCCCTCACCAATGACATCGTCAAGGTATGTCCAGGAGAGCCACGGCATGTGGGGGAGGCGTGCTTCTTCTCCGGCCGGAATTGTAGGCCCCTCCCAGAGCCAACGCCCTGACTCCCACATTCCCCAGGGTATGCTGTTTCTACATAATGGAGCCATTTGCTCCCATGGGAACCTCAAGTCATCCAACTGCGTGGTAGATGGGCGCTTCGTGCTCAAGATCACCGATTACGGGCTGGAGAGCTTCCGGAACCCAGAGCCAGAGCAAGGACATACCCTCTATGCCAGTGAGCCGCTGTCCCCAGCCCTGCCCCCGGCCCAGCCCAGCAGGGAGACTGATACCTGGCCTCTGATGGGCTTGGGCACGCCTCTCCTGACTCTGTTCATTCATCTCCAGTCCTCTTCTAGCTCTAACACTCAGTGTGATGTCTCCACATCAGCCCCGGTCGGTCTGGTCGGTCACATCTGTAGCCACCTCCTTGTTTCCCTTTAGCTCTGGGGCCCTTCACCCTGTGACTCCTGACCTCTGACCCGCAGAAAAGCTGTGGACAGCCCCAGAGCTCCTTCGAATGGCCTCGCCCCCTGCCCGGGGCTCCCAGGCTGGTGACGTGTACAGCTTTGGGATCATCCTTCAGGAGATCGCTCTGAGGTGTGGCGTCTTCCATGTGGAAGGTTTGGACCTCAGCCCCAAAGGTGAGAGGGCCCTGCTGTCCCCTGGCCTCCCCACCGTCTCCACTAACCCCAGCCCCAGAGAGAGGGACCCCTGGAAACGCCATAGCTTCCTTCTGGGAACCTCAGCCACCACCCTTCGCTCCATTGCTGCCAGTGGCCCTGACACGTGACTGGCCCCGTTCCCTGCAGGGCCTGCCTGCCCCATGCCTGGTCCTGCCTCCTCACACTGGCTCTCAGGGCCTTGGCTGACCGTGCCCCTCAGCCCCTCTCCCCACCACACAGAGATCATCGAGCGTGTGACTCGGGGCGAGCAGCCCCCCTTCCGGCCCTCCGTGGCCCTGCAGAGTCACCTGGAGGAGCTGGACCACCTGATGCAGTGGTGCTGGGCTGAGGACCCGCAGGAGCGGCCGCCCTTCCAGCAGATCCGCCTGATGCTGCGCAAGTTTAACAGGTTGCTGGAGCCCCCTAAGCCTCCCCCCAACTCCATCACCGCATGCCCCCCTTAAGTTTCACCCAGCAGTGGGAGAGGGAACCACTCAAAGCCCCTCTTACATAGCCTACTGCAGCCACCAGTCTCAGTCCCCTTTGTGAATACCACACAAGCCAGATGTCCCCACAGCCCCTACATCTCACACCCTCTCCTCCACCAACACCGCCACCCCACACCCTGCCTGCTCAGCCCCCCACGTTTCAGTGGTGTGCAGAGTCAATGGGGCCTCCCTGCCTTCCACAGGAGCTCCCCCACTTTGAGCCCCCGCTCCATGTGTCCCCCTGAGGCCCAGTGCCTCCACACACACCACTGATAGCCTCCCTCCCACTGTCCCCAATTGATCCCTGTCCAATGGGGCCTCCTCTGCCTCCTCCTAACTCACTGTGTTCAATCAAGTTGAACAAAATAGCCAGTATGCCCAAAGCTTCTGGCTTGACACTGGTGTCTCAGAGGTGAAGCCAACTTTCCTCCTACCCTTTCCCCTGCCACCCCATCCTGCTGTGCCTCCCACCCCCGACCTTCTCCAGGGTCCCCACCGAGGCAGGGGTGCTGACCTTCCGCCTGGGGAGGGTGGGGTGTGCTGCTCTCCTCACTGTCCCATCCGCCCCACCCCCGCCCCTGGCCTCCAGGGAGAACAGCAGCAACATCCTGGACAACCTGCTGTCGCGCATGGAGCAGTATGCCAACAACCTAGAGGAGCTGGTGGAGGAGCGCACGCAGGCCTACCTGGAGGAGAAGCGCAAGGCGGAGGCCCTGCTCTACCAGATTCTGCCTCAGTGAGTGCGCGCGCATGTCTGCCCCTGCCTGCCCCTGGCCGGCTTGCCACGCCTGTGTGGCCCCCACCTCACCTGCTGACCTCTGACCCCTCAGTTCAGTGGCTGAGCAGCTGAAGCGCGGGGAGACAGTCCAGGCCGAAGCCTTTGACAGCGTCACTATCTACTTCAGTGACATTGTGGGGTTCACAGCCCTGTCTGCGGAGAGCACGCCCATGCAGGTGAGTCAGGGAGCAGCCGCAGGTGAAGACCAGGAAGGTGCGCTTGGCTTAGCATCTCCACCCCTAGAGGCCTGTCGTCTGGTTCCGCTGTTCCCACCCAAGCCCAGGTGGGGTCCCTTACTCCCCGCCCAGGTGGTGACCTGGCTGTCTTCCCTTTCAGGTGGTGACCCTCCTCAATGATCTGTACACTTGCTTTGATGCTGTTATAGACAACTTCGACGTGTACAAGGTGAGGGTGGGAGTAAGGATGAAAAGGGACGGACAGACTCCTGGGCAGGGTTAGACGAAGATGCAGGGCAGAGTGACATAGACGCTTTAAGAGAAGAGACCAAGGGACGTGGACAGAGACAGTGTCAAGGGAGACTGAGCAGGCAGAGAAACCCCGCAGGAGATGGGAGATGAGACAGCAGCAGGCTGGTGGGGGCACAGAATGACAGTGCAGGAGGTGTTGGGGGCGGCACAGGAGAGACCAAGTTCCAGCCCTCCAGTCCTGCACCCTCTCGCCGCCCTCACAGGTGGAGACGATCGGCGACGCCTACATGGTGGTGTCGGGGCTCCCGGTGCGGAACGGGCGGCTGCACGCCCGCGAGGTGGCCCGCATGGCCCTGGCGCTGCTGGACGCCGTGCGCTCCTTCCACATCCGCCACCGGCCACAGGAGCAGCTGCGCCTGCGCATTGGCATCCACACAGGTGCGGCGCCGCCGGCGCGGGGAGGGGGCTTCGGAAGGCTGGAGCCCAGGAGGGCTGGCTTGTTCCCTCCCACCGGCCTCAGGTCCCACCTCTCCAGGAACGCCCTAGCCCCGCCCTGCGGCCGCCCTCCATCCGCCCACCTGTCTCCCCTAACACCCTCCCACCTGCCTCCCTTAACACCCTCCCACCCCCTCGCTGATGGGCTTCCGCCCCTCCAGGACCCGTGTGTGCCGGCGTGGTAGGGCTGAAGATGCCCCGTTACTGTCTCTTTGGGGACACAGTCAACACCGCCTCAAGAATGGAGTCCAATGGGGAAGGTATGGTGGTCGCCCCCTAGACGGGATGCCTCAGGGCACAGTAGCTGGAGCCCAAAGCGCCCAAGGCCCCTTGTGTCTGTCTGTCCAGCCCCTGTCCCAGCTCCTAGCCCTCTCCCTTCCCGACCCCTGCTCCTAAGGACTTAACCTTGGCAGATCACCTTGAATCTAATCTTTGACTCAGATCCTAGCGGCCTTCTCTTGACAAATGTTTGGAAAGCCTTCCCAGGCCAATGTTCACCAGTTCCCCGGAGGAATTCCACCTTTCGGGCCCCTCTGCTCCTCTTGGCTGTGGAAAGAGGGCTCAGGGCAGCCCACTTGGGCGTGACTCAGCTCTACAACTGACCCAGCTGGGTGTCAATTTGCTCCACCTCCCTGAGCCTCACCTGTAAAAGGAGAACAAAATATCGACCTCACTACTGTGAGGAAGCCAAGTAACGTGACGAGCACATAATTGTCTTTCAACTTTCCTGAGCCTCAGCTGTTTATCCACAAAGTGGTGCCTGTCTCAGGTTGTAAAAAAAAAAAAAACACCTAGCACAGCCCCTGGCACACAGTAGGCACCTAATAAATGCTTGTTTCCACCTCTCCCCTTGGCCTTGTTTCCTGTTGCTCTGCCCTCCTGCTGCATTCAACACAATTCAATCCAGGAAGCGAGGCACAGAGAGTGTAGTTACTTCCCCAGGCCAGCGTCCAAGCTGGGGCTCGTACTAGGCAGAGCAGGACCCAGCCTGAGCCCCTGACCATCGTGCCACACTCTGTCTAGAGCCTGGTGACACACTCTCAAGTGCTGTCCAACAGAACTTCCCGCAGTGACGGGAATACCCAGTCATCTGTGCTGTCCAGTGTGGTAGCCTCTGTCACAGGGGGCTATCGATCGCTTGAAATGTGGTTGTGCCACTGAGGCACTGGATTTTTAACTGTACTTAGTTTTAATTAATTTAAGTTGAAGTAGCTCTGCATGACTCTTGGCTACCAGGATGGAGGGCACAGCTCTCGAGTTCTAAGGGAGGGGTTGGTATGGTCGACGTGGAGGGGGTGGGACTCTGAATTAGGAGGCTTCCTGGGCCAGAAGGAAGGAGGGCGAGCGCCTTTCTGCCCCCACAGCCCCTGATTTCCCCTGCTCCCTTGTCTTGCATCCCTCACCTTGTCTCCTTCTTCCTTATCCTACTCAGCCCTGAAGATCCACTTGTCTTCTGAGACCAGGGCTGTTCTGGAAGAGTTTGGTGGATTCGAGCTGGAGCTTCGAGGGGATGTAGAAATGAAGGTAGAGAAGGAATCCCTGCCCTCACCGCCCCTTGGGGCCCCAGAGGGGGTTACCTTCCCCCGGGACCCTTTCAAGCAGCCAGCCCCACTCCCATCATTTGGGAAAGTGGGCTTTCCACGCCCTACCCCAACTTCCTCCTCTTTTCCTTCCAGGGCAAAGGCAGAGTTCGCACCTACTGGCTCCTGGGGGAGCGGGGCAGCAGTACCCGAGGCTGAGCACCTCCCCTCCTGGCCTTCCACACCTCCCTCCAGTTTGCCTGAGGTGACAGAGAGGTGTCAGGCCTCCGCCTCACCCACAGCAGTCCCCATCCCCGCCTCCATTGCCAAAGGATCGTCGGGGAAGTGGTTTGAATAGGTCAGGTGTGCTGACCTCAGTGGGCGCACCACCTATTACCTCTGAAAGAGGACTGGTGTGGGGGAGATGAGGCACCCAGGACCCGACCAAAGCACACGGTCACGTCCAGGGGCACAGGCGTAGGCGCACGAACCCGCTGTCCACCCTGACTCAGGCCAGGCTGCGGTGTGGAGGCCTGGGCCCTCCTGCCTCAGCCTTGCTACACTGTGACTTTTATGGGGAGGGGGACAAGCCACCTTAGGGGGATAGGAAAAGGGAGTAGAGGTGAACCTAGGGCGTGGGGGAGTCCACACCTGGTCTGGCTCACATGGGCACAAACACCCCCCCTGTCTCCCACCACTCAACACTGGATACAGTGCACGGGGAGAGGGGTGGCACTGCAGGCCTGTATATGCCTTGCTTCTCCCGTCAGCAGGCCTGTATATGCCTTGCTTCTCCCGTGAGCAGAGACCATTAAAATCTTGATTCCAGTGCGAGTCTCTTCTTGAGGGGGAGAGGGTTGCTGGGAGACACAGCCATGTTCTCCATCCTTTATGTCAGATAAGACGGTTTCTCAAGCCGGGAAAGCGGTCCCTGAAAAGGCTGCAATTCTCTTTCAACACGGAGGACCCAGTGTCACAGCCTAGGAATCACCCCAGCAGGGCCGGCACTTTTGGGCTAAGGACCCATTTACACCCTTAAGAGTTACAGAGGGCCCCAAAGAGCTCTGGTTCATGTGGGTTATATCTATCGATATATATACCACATTACAAATTCAAACAAGCCCTATTCACTCATTTAAAGTAACTATAATAAACCTAGCACATGTTAGTAACCTTTTGCTGCTTTATCAAAGGACATTCTTCAGAGAAGCTGGCTTTTTTTATTTTTTATTTATTTTTTTGACTGCCAATATGTGGTGATGAAGATTGCAGGGACTAGTCAGGTGCTACTGCCTTGATTTAGGTTAAGACACCAGCAGTTTTACCCCCCCCCCCTTGCTTTCGTACCCTCAATGCGAATATCAACACGATTGACAAGGCACATCATATATTAGTGGGAGGATGAAAATCGTTTTGGCCTCACCCAACCTGAGAGGGTCTTAGGGACTCCCAGGGTCTGTGGACCACGCTTGGAGGAAGGCTGTATTACCCAATGCCTGGCATACAGCAGGAAGGGGGTGTGGACCGAATGGAGAGTTCTGGCACCTTTCATCCTAGGAGGTCTGGGAGCCAAGAAGAAGAAACGAGGGTGGGGACATATGGGTCCCCCTTCACCTCAGTTGAGATTTGGGGATTGTCCACACGCCCCTCCATTCCCATGCCAGTGGAGACAGATGTGAGTGATCTTTGCAAAATGACTCTCAGCCAGCGGGGCAAAGGGCCCTCCTGTCCCAGCTCCAGCGGCCCACCCCACCCCCTTCCTGAGCAGGCAGGCAGGAATGCAGAGGGGGAGAGGTGGCTGCAACTTCACCTCCCCCATGGGGAAAGAAAGTGCCAGACATTGCTTCAGTACCATCCATCAAGTGCGGACAGGCCCCACCTCCCACCTCCCCAGGCCTCTTCCTGGAGTCCACACCCAGTAGGACCCAGTGGGCAGCCGGGAGGTCTACCTTCTGGGCTATGCTTCCTGGTCCACAAGAGGTGGTCAGGGGTGAAGGAAGGATAAATTGATCTCTGGTGTCCAATGACCTTTCTTGGTGTTCTGTGCTCCCTGTCCACCCATTTTGGCCTCCGTCAGATTTGATTTATTGAGAGAGGGAGCTTGCCTGGTCAAGTCCTCACCCTCAGCTGCTGCGGATGAATAGCACTGGGTAGGCCCAAGGCAGGAATGGTTGCCCTGGTAACCACAGCACACTCAACTACCTGGGGCCCCTGGTGGCCATATTGATTGCCATGCCCCAGTTCCTTCTCCCAAGGCTCGTAGAGAGCCCCCAGGAGAGAGGGGGGGTGCTAAAGAGAACTGAGGGGCCTAAGGAGTTAGATGGCGCTGGGGGCCGGCCTATCTAGAGACTGGGGCTTTGGGGAGGGGCGGGACGAGTTGAGGAAGGTGGGCGGGGAGCTTCAAGGAGACAATTGCAGGAAATTGTGGGTCAGATCCTTCCGGGGCAGCCTGGCTCCACTGCGGAGACTCGGAGGGGAGACCTTGCTGGGCGGGGGGCTTGAGGACAGGTCCCTCGGAGTGGATGATTTCAGCAGCTCGAGAACTTTCCCTGGAACTGAGGAGGTTTCCTTGTGGAGGAAGGCCCCTGAACCAGGAAGAACTGGGAAAGCCATTACTGAGTGGTGGCAGGGTCCGGGGTAGCCATAGCGCCTGTCCTCCAAGTCGGGGAGACGGATTTACGCCAGGAACCGCCGCCCACGTGGGAGGGGTAGTCTGGCCTCGCAGTTTCCCCGGCTGTCCTGCTGCGTAGGTCTGGGAGGGGTGTGTGTGTGTGGGGGACAACGGGGGTTTCCCTGGAGTATGATAAGAATAATAACAGTAATTGTTGGCATTCGACTGTGCCTTGAAGTTGACAAAGGCTTTCACATACATTATCTCATCAGCCCACGTGACACCCTGGGAGGTGGGGGCCGGCGGCAGCTGGGGGTAGGAGGGCCCAGATGAGGTCCAGCTGGGGGTAGGAGGGCCCACTGTTGACCGTGTGCAGAGGGAACCCCAGCCCAACCAGCCCCGCACAAAACCAGGGCCTGGAAAAAGCTGATGGAAGAAGCCAAATATCCTCTCCTCCACCCCCTCTTTTTTTCTACGTCAAGAGCTTGGGTAATTTATTTAGCATAGCAGTACTTTTAGTAATAATTTTTAAAAATGATTTATACCTTTCAGGACAGATCCGTGGAATCGAATTAGCAGCGGAGGCCAGTTTTGCAGCCCGAAAGTCATTTTTTAATTAAATTTCAGGAGCTGTAAAAATATCAAAATAAATAAATTAACCATAAAAACAATACCTAATGCTGTCCAGGGAGATTTAATCTCATTGAGTGGGAAGGCAAGTAGGGTTTACAGAGAAGGTGTTTACCGCCAAGATGAAGGGGTAGGATGCTGATGAATTTGGTGGTACACAAAACAAAGCAGAGGCAAGGATGCTGGGAAAGGGGGAGGCCACAGGAAGAGGGGGTGGTGGGGGCAGGAACCCACTTGGCTGTCCCACTAACCCCAGCTTTAGTGAGGGGGTCCAAATAGGGAACACCCCCACCCACCCAGGTCCCTATCACACTCCGCACCACCGCGAGTGAGTGGCTGGGCTATGTGCCCTTTAAGAACATTTCCATAGCGAAGATTCCACAACCAAGTACATCTGATAATCCCTGCGAGAGCCCTTCTGAACTTGATGCAACTATCCCACTGTTACTCCCCGCCTTGGGCTTTCAGATATGGCCTACACATGGCATACTTTGGCTGCTGATATGTCCCATGATCAAGGTCAGCCTGTCTTGCCTCAGCCCACCGAAGTCCCAGCAGGCCAGAGCCTGGCCAGGATACCACAGAGATCTCAGTGTTCAGAACTGGGGTGGTTTCAAACCTCTCTCAAGTGAGAGGCGGCGTGATGTTGGTTTAGAGGCTAACTCTGGAGACAGCCGGCCTGGATGTAAATCGCAGCTGTGCCCCTCATAATCTGTGTAATCTTGGGCAAATCCCTCAACTTCTCTAGGCCTCAGTTTTCTGCTCTGTAACACGGGAATGATCCAAAGACCTACCTCATCGAGTCGCTTTGAGGATTACATAAGTTCCTTCTTCCCAGGGCATGCTTAGAACGCTGACTGGCAGGCATTAAGAACTAGATAAGTGTTTGCTAGTGTTATCAAGAGCCCACATTATGCAAACCATAATGCTACATATAAGGCATTCCTGCTGTTCAGAGAAGAGCTGGAAGTGACATACAGCACACGCTCCACACCCCTTGATGAAAGGTACTACTCTTGAGAACTAAAAACCTTAGAACAAAAAGTAGAAGTTGTGCGTCCAGCTGCCAATCCAGGGTCAAAACCTTTCTAAAATATCTGTGTATTCCATTCTCTAGTGGAAAATTTTCGGGGACTTAGAACTCAGACCATTCTATTTTTCATTGGTTGTCATTGGAATGTTCTTCCTGACATAAGAAGATGGAGATATTTCCATCAGTAGAATTCCTTTTGAGGGAATCAATTTGTTTGTTAACAACGGGGCTTGCCCCTTTACCTGCCACCTAAGGAAGGTGCATCTTTGTTTTGCTGAGCTTGGAACTGAGCTTTTATAGAAATTGGGATGCTCAGGGTGCAGTAAATCCACTTGTGTGATAGTTGAGAGAAGCAGCAAGGGGAGAGGTATTTCAGTAGCTGAATTGGGGCTTTGGAGATCAGATCTATTGAATAGAGACTTTTTTGTTTAAAGACTAATGTCATTATTGTTTTCTAGAAATGACACACACTTATACAAACAGGTACAGAGAAGAACTAAAAGTCATCTAAAATTCTGCCACTGCAATATTAACATTTGATGAACATATTTCCAATGTGAATTATATATTGCTTGATGTGGGTGTTTAATATAACCCCCCTTTACATTTATTGAAAAGCCAGTCTGCCTCTTACCGCTTCCACTCATCCTAGGACTGCCCTCCTAGCTACCCACAAGGCTCTCTCTTCTATCAACAGTGCCTGCTACTCCATGTTGGACTCTAAACAACATAACATCTCTAGTTTCTTTAGAGATTTCTCCAAGATCTGACTGCAGACTCTTTACCATTCATCCTGAGTGAGCGCCTGTGGGCTTGCCCTAGCGTGTCAACGTCCCTTTGACAACCTGCCTCCGTATCTGGAGCAGAATCTGTCCAGGTGCAATCTGAGGACAGCAAAGAGCAGGCGACTGTCACCTCCCTGCCTCTGTCACACAATGGGCTATTATGGAACGTGTGGCCACACATACACAACCCCCACCGCCTTCACTCTCACACAGTTGCTCTCACATTGCTGCCCTTAATCCAAGTCTCTTCCATTCTGGTCTCTGTTAAATTTTATAGTGAAAATGCCTATTTTACTAAAGATTTCACACAGGAGTTGGGGAAGAGGAGGTTGTGTCACACAAAGCACAGTATTTCTATCTAAAAACTCCATGAGACAGGTTTACCAGCTCCTCGATGTCCATCTCCAGCTGGGCCTCAGCCAGGGTGGATCAGCTTTTGTGAGGCCTGAAGCTTATACAGTTTGGTGGGTTCTCTTTAAGAAAAAGAATACAGAATTAGGTAAGAAATAAATATTAGAATGTGAAAAATTACAACAAATTATAAATTTCAAATTTCAAAAAGCTGACAAGGGGTGACCGGTTAGCTCAGTTGGTTAGAGCGTGGTGCTGATAACACCAAGGTTGCCGGTTTGATCCCCACATGGGCCACTGTGAGCTGCGCCCTCCTTAAAACAGTGAACTATGCCATTGTAGCATGAAAGCAATATGTAACCAATGACTGGCTGTTCCCCAGTAAAAAATATTAAAAAGGGTCCAGCCGAGTGGCACGTTGGTTAAGAGCTGGCTTGGGATGCCAGAGGGCCCTGGTTCGGATCCCACATATGAGGGCCAGTGGCACTACCCTCTACAGCTAAGATGCTGAACAACAGCTCAACCTGGAGCTGGGCTGCCGTGAGTCGCATGCGACGGCGTAGGCTGCAGCCCCTGCTGCAGTGGGTTGCCATGGACTACTGTGTATAGCCAGCAGCCAGCGTGAGTGGCCAGCAGCCACCGTGAGCGGCCATCCAGAAGCCGGCGACTGATCTGCCTCGCCCGGGAAGAGCGCAATGATGGTGCCAACTTGGGCCAGTGAAGCAACGTCCTCCACAACTAAACTGAAGAACAAAAGGACAGCAACTTGTCTGTTCCCCTTCCCCCAATTCCTCAGTGCTGTTCCCATCCCCCAATCCCCCAATAAAAATCTTTAAAAAAAAATTAAAAATAAAAAAGCTGACAAATATCCAAACATATCAAAACCTAAAAAAATAACATTATTTTTCAGATTTTGTTGACCCATTCAACCATCTATGGACACAGAGGTCACTTCCATGTCGTTTATTGGTGTAGAATTACCCCCTGGTCATTTGCAGAATGTGAAGGAATTCACAAGACTCAGAAAAGTAGGAAAGCAAGGAAAGTTTTATTGAAGGTCAGGCAGAAAGAATGCCCATGACAGTGTCTAAAGAAGACAGCTGCCGCAGGTAGTAAGGAGAGAAGCACCAGCAGAGGAGTAGCTGGGGGTAGTAGACAGCTGCAATGGGTTGCTGTTTAGCTGGGTTTTTTATATTTTTCTATGTAGGATGCAGAGGGATAGTCATCTTGCAGTTTACTGTTGCACTGGCCCCTTCTGAGAACTATTGTCAAGGTTGGCTTCCTCCGAAAATTGTCCTGGTGTTTTTGTTAGTCTGCAGGTGGAGTGTCAGCCGGGGGACTCAGAGCTAGCTGGCTAGTCTTTAAGCCTATTCCTGTTAGCTCTCAGACTCGTTCTTCTTAACTCTTTTTCTGACTCATAATTGGCTATTGTAAATAATGCTGCAGTGCACGGAAGGTGCAGATTTTTTTTTTTTAAGATATTTTTATTGGGTAATTGAGGAAGGGGAACAGCCAAGTTGTCCCTCAATCTTAGTTGTGGAGGGCGTAGTTAGCTCAGCTCCAAGTCCAGTTGCCATCCGGCTGCCTGTGGGCAGCTCGCAGCAGCTCAGCTCAAGGTGCCATGTTCAATCTTAGTTGTGGGGGGAGGTGGGGGGGAGGGCGCGCAGCCCACCATCCCATGCGGAAGTCAAACCGGCAACCTTGCTAGGAGCACGAGCTCTCACCAGCTGAGCCATCCTGCCACCAGTTGGCAGCTCAGCGGCAGCTCAGCTAGGGCACAGTTCACTGGCCTATGTGGGAATCGAACCGGCGACCCTGTTGCTCAGAGTTTGTGTTCTTAACCAATTGAACCACTCGGCCAGCCCATTGAGTTAGTGTTTTCATTGGCTTTGGATAAATACCCAGCAGTAGATTTTCTGGGTCATATGGTAGTCTATCTCTCTTTTTTTAAAAGATTTTATTGGGGAATTGGGAGAGGGAAACAGCATTGGGGAATCAGGGAAGGGGAACAGACAAGTTGCTGTCCTTTTGTTCTTCAGCCTAGTTGTGGAGGGCGTTGCTTCACTGGCCCATGTTGGTATTATCATTGCGCTCTTCCCTGGTGAGGCAGCCCTTGGACGGCCACTCACAGCGGCTCACTGCAGCTCACAAAAGTGCACGCCAGGTGCCGACCAGCCCCATTGCAGCCTACACTGTTGCCGGCGACTCATGGCAGCCCAGCTCCAGGTCGAGCTGTTGTTCATCATCTTAGCTGTAGAGGGCAGTGTCACTGGCCCATGTGGGATCTGAACCTGGGCCCTGCAGCTCAGAGGTGGCGTCCCAAGCCAACTCCTAACCAACGCGCCACTCGGCTGGCCCAAACTAACTTAACTTTAAAATCAGCAATTACACAGTTCAAAAATAATATACATAAATATATGAGAGATACACAATGAAAAGTTTCCTTTGCATCTACCCTATTGTCATCTATAACTATGTACACACAAGTAAGTACTTTTTAACCTTCTTTTTGGCCCTTCCCGGTTTTCGTTATGTGAATATGAGCACATACAAATATATACTGTCTTTCCCTTTCTTACACAAAAGGTGGTGTCTTGCTTAGCTCACTTAATAATACGTGTTGAACTCTCCATATCAATTTGGAAAGTGCTTCCTTACTCTTTTTGCAGCTGCGTAGTATTCACTTAGTCCATATCCACAATAAATTAGCCGAGTTGATGGACAGTTACATGTTTTCAATCTTTTGTTATTGTAATCAGTGCTGTCATGTTTAACCTCATACCTATACCAAACGTGTAATGTCACACCTATGTCATGTTCCATGCAGTAAATCTGCAAGGTAAGCTCATAGAAGTGGGATTGCTGAGTCAAAGGGTATATGTGTTTCTAGTTTTTATACCCATTCCAAAGTGCCCCTGTAAAAGAGCTTCCCAACTTGCACACCCACTGGCAATGCATGAGGGTGACGCATTCCCTAAAACTTTGACAACTGTTTTCAAACTTTGGGATTTTTGCCAACCTGACAGATGAAAAATGGTGTCTCAGTTTCGTTTTATTTACTCCATTTTAAAAAATTGAGGTAAAACATACATAGAGTAAAATGAATAGCTTGACAAATTTTAACATACGTATGCCATCATTCAAATAAGCCATACAACTGTCACCCCAAGTAAAGATGTGATTGTTCCCAGCACAGCAGAAATCTCCTTCATGACCCTTCCCAATAATTACCTCCCCCAAATCCTCACCCCTCAGAGCTAACCATTATTCTTACTTCTATAGACATGGATCGCTTTCAGTGTTCTTCAACTTTACATACATGAAATGACACAATATATAGTCTGGATTCTTTTTTTTTTATTTTTAAGACTTTTTTTTTTTCAGAGCAGTTTAAGGTTCCCAGAAAAACTGAGAGGCAGGTAAAGAGATTTCCCATGTACCCTGTGCCCCCACACATGCGTAGACTCCCCCATTATCAGCATCCCTCACTACAGTGGGACATTTGCCACAGCTGATGAACCTACATGGACACATCATAATCTCCCAAAGTCCATAGTTTGCATTATGATTCATTCTTAGTGTTGTACATTCTATGAGTTTGTATAATGTATAATGACATGTCTCCCTCATTATAAAATCATACAGAGTGTTTCACTGCCCTAAGAGTCCTCTGTATTCTGTTTATCCCTCCCTACCCCTTCCCCCTAAGCAACCACTCACCATTTTATTGTCTCCACAGGTTTGCCTTTTCCAGAATATTCTAGAATTGGAATCATACAGCATGTAGCCGTTTCAGATTGGCTTCTTCCACTTAGCAACGTGTACTTAAGTTTCCTCCATGTCTTTTCATGGCTTGACAACTCTTTTCTTTTTTGCACAGTGTCTGGATTCTTTCAGTTAGCATGTCTGTGAGATGAATCCAATGTTGTGGGAGTTAACTGAGTTTGTTCTTTTTTTACTGCTACATACTATTCTATTATGTGACTATATCTATAATCATTTATTTTAGCCTTTCTACTGTTCATGGGGCTTTGGATTGTGTCTAGTTTTTTTTTTTTGTTGTTGTTGTTTTGTTTTTGAGAAGTTTTAGGCTCACAATTGTTTCTAGTTTTTTACTGTACTAAATAATTCCACTACGACCATTCTTATTCATGCTTCTTTTAGTGGACGCACATACTCACTTCTCTTGGATACATACTTAGAGTGGAATTGATGTGTCATGGCATAGGCATTTGTTTAGCTTTCCTAGGTATTGCTCAACACTTCACTAAATGAATTAGTCTAATTTCCACTCCGTCCAGCAATGTATGAGAGTTTCAGTCACTACATAGCCTCCCCAATGATTGATCTTGTTGGTCTTTCAAACCCAGCTATGCTAGTAAGTGTTTAGTGGCATATTATGGAATTTTTTTTGAAATTTAAAAATTTAGATGTAATTTCAAACTTAAAGAAATGTTGTAAGAAGAGTATGAAGAACTGTGCACTTTCGACCATATTTACCAGTTAACATTATACCATATTCTCTCTCTCTCTCTCTCTCTCTCTCTCTCTCCATACACACAAACACACACACACTCACACACACACACACACACACACACGCACTGGTTACAAGTCCTTTGTTAGATATGTGCATTATAAATATTTTCTGCCAGTCCATGGCTTGTCTTTTACTGTCTTAATGTTGTCTTTAAATGGACAGTTCTTAATTTTAACTAAGTCCAATTTATCTAAGAAATCTTTGCCTATCCCACTTCACTAATTTTTAAAAATTAATTCCAGGAACTCACATTTAATGCTGTTTGCTTTAAATCCTATCTAGAATAAGGCCTAGGCATGTAATATAAATAAGCACATTTATCACTATAAATAACTTCTTGTTATATTTAGTTAATTCTGTTATCCCATCAAGAACTTTTTTTTTTTTTTAAGTAGTGGAAGAGCAGTTTATTAGAAGAAAAAGTACACTTCAAAAAAAAAGGAAGCTCAAAGGCCCAAAGGGCCAAGAGCAAGGGCCAGGGTCAAGGGCGTCATTATTAGGAGAAAAAGTACACTCCGAAGAGTTTGGAGCGGGCGAGCAGAAGGAGGAACTCAAAAGGCCCATCAAGAACTTTTTCAATGCAATCTGATAATCCAGTCTATCAGCTGGTAGTCTCAGCTTTATGTTTTCTGTAGATTTTATAAGCATGGCTTTCTAGTCTTCACCCTGATCCTTTGTTTAATTCATTATTCTGTCTGAGGTAGGGAGAGTCCTCCATTGTCACAGCCCAAAACCACTGAGGATCACTGGGTATTGGGTTGTTCTTTGATGGAGGAACTTTCTGCCAGCATTGTGAGTCCTTTGTTATTTGATTCTTATTAATGATAAAACTGTAGCCTCCCTCCCCCCAAAACTTACAACTTGCTATTCGTAACCTCAATTGTCTTCTAGATAGGGTGGATTTTGACCTGGAAGGTCCTTTGTTCTGGAAATCAACTGGGTAGGGACAGGATCAGAGAAGAACTGAAGTCCTCAAAAGGAGAGGCGGAAACTATTATTAAGCTATTAAATATAATGAAGTAGATCGCTATGTTTTGACTTGGAAAAAAATGGCCAAGATATAAATGTTAATTTTAAAAAGCAAGAAGTAGAATTTATAAGACTATCATCTCGTTTTTGTTAAAAAAAAACAAATAAAAATAACCAACCAAAGAAATAAACTGTGCACATGTGGATATGTGTTTACGTATGTTTGAAAAAGTAGAGAAGGATATTCAACATATTGGTGACACCGATGATGCAGAAGTGAGAATGGGGTGAAGGAGGAAAAAGAGGGTTCATTTTTACTTTAATGTTTGAATTGTCATAATGAGTTTTTATTACTTACATAGTTCTTTTTAAATTAAAGAAATTAAAATAAGTCTTGGGAGAATATGTTGATTAGGTAGGGGTGAATCAGATAAGATGGAGGATTGGGAATTTAGACGGTGTCTAAGAGGGTAGTTTAGTAAAATTAGAGAAGTGGCAGCATGTTGAATGATTTGGAAATCCATTGTAATCCCTAAGGAGAGATATATGTATATATAGTATTGGCTAGAGAGGAATAAATTCCAGAGATATTTCTAAGAAAAAATCAAGAGGCCTTTAGTGACTCATTGAATCTGAGAGAAAAAACAGAATGAATGTCAAAAATAGCAAGCTTCTGCACTTGGGTTGCTGAGGACAAATACTGACACTAACTCAGATAAACCAATTAAAAGGACACTATAGAGCTTCCAGAAACCTTTCCAATAATGAATAGTGAATCAACATTCCCAAATGCTTATTCACTTATTTATAATTATTCAGATTATTTAAGATTTCACGTGTATTAGGTTTAGGACTAGGTGCTTTGAATTAAAGTGTTAATCAGTTTTGGGGAGTTTATTACAGTAAGGGTACTTTTATTTATCCATACCTCTTTTTTTTGTTTTTGACCTGTTTGGATTTTTTTTAATTTAAAAAATAATACATGTACATTGTAGTGAGTTTAACAAAAACAACTAACAGAATAATAAAAGTTAAAAATTTCCAAATCACCATTCCATTTTCTATTTGTATTAACAAAAAGGCAGTATGATGTAGGGGTAAAGTGTGCTTGCCTTGGGGGCAGACTCCGTGGGTCTTGGATCCTGGCTGTATTATCTGCTTGGGCTACCGTAACAAAATACCATAGACTGGGTAGCTTAAACAACAGACATTTATTTCTCACAGTTCTGGAGGCTGAGAAGTCCAAGATCAAGGTGCTAGCAAAGCATATAAAGTGTAGGTTTCTCTCCCACTCCATCTCCCAGCCATCCAGTCTCCTATCCAGAGACAACAATTACAGGGGTTTGCTTCCAGAGACAGTCTCTGTATTCACAAATATACTTATATATTCCCCCGGTTCCCACTTTTAAAAAGCCACACATAAATAGAAGCACAAATATGGAGTTCTAAACCTTACTTTTCCTTTTTCACAATATATCTTTGTGTTTCTAGTGACCCATAGTAAAGTTATTGTAATGGCTCAAGTTTGTATTCTTCATGGCTAATGCAGTGCTTTGACTTAGGAGGAATTCAAAGCATACTCAACAAAACTTTCAGAGCTGGAAGATTTAGAGATCAGCCAGGCCACTTATTTTACAGGTAAGATAATTTACAGAAAGTCAAAATGACTTGCCTAAGGTCTTACAGCTAACATACATAATAAAGGAATGAATGAGAATCAACGTAAAGGATCACTTGCAGCACTTCAATGAAAATGTCTGTATAGTTAAAATGTTAAGCCAAGTGTAGAAATAAATAGGATCACCTGTAGTGCTAACATCTGTACAGTGTTTTCCAGTTTAAAAAGTGAGCTCACACCCATTAGCCACTCAAAGACCTCGTTTCCATTTTATAACAAAGTATGAGATACGGATTTTAAAAAAATAGTGAAATTTGATGTCTTTGGATCCGTAAGGCAATCCTATAGTGCTCCTACAAAAGTGGGAAATGCTATTGAGATGCAGATAGAGAACGAGAAAGTATAAACAGACTCATGCAATCAAGGCTACACTGCACTCACAGTAGATCACTTTCCCCACTGGGTTATGGGTGAGGGTACACCGTCTTCAGTGCCAATGGGTAAGTACCAGATACTCTGTCACTTAGTGAAATTTTGCAAGATCTAGTGTTGGCACAACTATAATAATTTGCACAAGTGGGTCCATGCATTTCTTTTTTTCAACATCTAGCTAACAACTGCACACGTGAGCACATACACTGTATGATGCACTCAGCTCTGAGTCCATAATATCTGATGGCGTTTGCTCCGGGACTGCTTAGGGTTAGAGCTCCGCTCTCTCGCCCTACACTGCCAATTCGTGCTTAGGCTTGGGGGTTCCCAAAGCCAGCCATGGAGAGTTCCCCGATTCCCCTACCCACCCAAGCTCCAGGTGGAAAGAAGAAACAAGGACAGACGCCACCGCCGCGCATGCGCGTCAGCGAGCGCAAGCGCAGCCTCGCTCGTGCCTGATCACCTCGCACTCCCACCCCACCTCCGGGAAGTCGGCCTGTCCCGCCCCCCCGAGAGCAAACAAGGGATGCGATTGGGCATTCTGGCTGTCCATCACACCGGTCTCTCCTCAGTACCACTGGCAGCCGGGGAAAAGGCTGTCGCCCGCCTCCTGCTTTGAGACTCAGCGCCACCGCGGAAGCCGCTATTGGCGGAGGCCGGAGACGGCGACTGCTGACTTCCGGCGCGGGCCTGCGCGATTCCTCCCCTCCCCCGCCGTGGCCGCAGCCTTCCCACCCCCCGCCCTTCCACCATGGCCGCCTCTGTGTGGTGTAGGGAGAAGCTGGTCCTCCGTGCCCTCCTATAGCGCTTACTGCCTCACCCCACTCCCCCGGGGCCGGACCCAAAGGAACCTCGCTCCCCAGCCCTTGAGGCACCAACCAGGAAGGTTTCCCACCCTGTACTTCGGGGCACGACTGCTCTCTCGCCCACCTCCTGAAGCAGAAACTTAAGGTTTTCCCTACTTCTCTTAGGGTCAGAAGCCACAAGGGGCTCCCCTTCCCCTTCCTCAGGGCGGGAAGCCTCCCTCCCACCCCCCCGTAGGGGCGCAGACCGTTACCCCAGCATACTTAGGAGCTGACGGCTT
>NW_017732079.1:538936-546159 GCF_001890085.2 Hipposideros armiger | reverse complement strand
GATGGTGGAACATACGCACAAATGGACTTTGTGAATTTAGAAGTGGCTGGGTAGCGATTTTGCAGATTTATGTCCGCAGATGTCTACTCGCAGACTGGCTTCCTATGGTGCTTCTCCCCCCTAACTCTGTGTGCGTCCAGATAAATAAGTTTGTTTTCTGCTGTTGTTTTTATCAGCTAAGGTGGATATAATTAGGAACCTCAACAATGCTTCTAAAAATAAGGTATTCCCAAAGCAAGTAAAAGTGACTTGAGGATTGCCTGACAGTTTGAATTATCCACTTTTTTTGGAAATGGCCACTGTCATTGTCAAAGTATTTATCGAGCCCTTTGTTCTAGTGGCTGGAGCTTTAGAATTGTAGCAAGAAAACAGCTGACTGCCTTTGATCCCTCCACCAGCTTGGGTGGAGGGGAAGAGACCCCAAGGGCTGGATTTCCCACCCTGATGGCCCGCGGGGTCATCCTGCCCCGCTCTAATGTGTGCCACAGAGCAATACAGCATCCTGTTCTTCTGAGCAGTGACGCGTGTGCTAGTAAACGAAGTGATATGGCAGGAGGGGACCACAAAAGAGAGGAAGCATTTATTTTCTTGCTTTTTTGGACTGTCTTGAGAGTGAACTTTCAACTGTTTCCAGGGAGAAGGGGAAGGGAGGGTCTCTTTTCTTCCTGCTATCCTTGGTGTTGCGTTTTCCCAGCATGTCTTCGGCTCTTTGCCCTTTGTCCCTTGCATTTGAGTTTTCCAGAAAGCCTTGCCATTCTGTTTTTTATCCGATGTGTGTGGCTCCCTTTAGACCAGAGTGTCTCTTAAGGGCAAGACTCACTGGCTTCTTCCTCTGCGTCTCCCCACAGAAGTTATCAAACCCTGACGTTGACTGACTGACCTCTGCTTGTTCTGGCTTGGTGGTTTTCCAACACGGGCCTGTCTGTTGCGCAGGAGCACAGAGGTAGCTTCCCGACCTTCCTGTGTGCTGCTTGATAGGAAAGCAGGATGAGGGAGACCCGAGGTCTGCCTTCCAGAGCTTACCGTCTAAAGACTGAGTTAACACGCCCGTAGGAAGGTTAAAAAAGCCCAGCTGGTTAGGGCAGTGACGAGCCTGGGTCATTGGAGTGGGCATGATGAGGAAAGGCCTTTTAGGGGTCAGGAGGACGAAGCTCGGGTGGGGACGGTCCCAGGCAGGGACCGTGACTTCTCCCCAAGGGAGCGTGTTGTACCCTTTCTTCTCCTTGGCCCTGCTCCTCTCTTTGAAGAGGGACTTCTTGTCCATCCCCATCCCGATTTGGGGAATGAGATAAAAATAGTGCCAGAGATTGGAGGCGTTTAGAACACGTAGCTCTTAGTCTCATGAGTCTTCACAGCTCTTGGCCATCCCTCTGTCGAGAAGGACCCGGTCCACTGGGAAGTCAGCTGAAAGCGGGCACTGTGGCCCCAGCAAGTCAAAACTTGCCTGTAAGCTGTGGACAGATCTCAGGGCTGCCTTTGGTTAGAGGTATGTCCCTCCCAGCTTTTCTCCAGGGAGGAATTCCTATCTTGCCTGGGCGGGATCCCTAAGGAATGTGCTTTGAGTCAGTCATCTCTAATTTTTTTCCTCCCCTTAAACCCTCATTTCACATACAGGTGACTCTAGGTCGTGGACTGCTTAGAACCCAGCGTGTTCAGTAACTTTACTAACTGGGATTTTGCAGGTTGGATCATACCTTCTTTCTCTGAAATGGTGGGATTTAGTCTTTCAGGTCCCCTCACTTCCCATAAGGGGGTGGTATTTCATACACACTTTTTACCAGACTGTATATTCACCTGGCTGAGGGAGGGGGACTGAGAGGTTAGAGGACATCAGGCCCTTGGCTTCAGGTGTCTATGTATGTATACTGGCAAACTGGAAGGTCACCCCCACCGCCTCTGCCCCTACTCCACCTGCTGCTGCTGTCATGGAAACCATGGCCAGGTACTCTTAGTGCTAGAAAAATGAATTCAGAAGCTCCTAGAGATGGTAACTATTTACTCAGCTCACTGAGGCGCCGTGTGGAGGGCTTACTCAGAGCAGAGCCGATCCACGCAGGTGTTAGCAACTGCACGGCAACTCCATCTTTACTAAGGGCCTCGAGACGGGGGACGAGGGGTGCTGCTACTCGATTGTGGGGATCTGGCCCCCGTGGCCCTCTTTGAGGGGGTGCAGTCCTTCTGTCTCCCCGAGTGACTTGTAATGAGCTCTCCCATCCCCTTTTGGAAAAGTAGCTGGGGAGAGCCATGTCTTTTGTGCTCCTGTTGCCTGGGAAGGCCTGGCCCGCACACTCGCCCGCTGCTTTCATCTGTGCACCCAGCTCTGGACTCGCCCACTTCCTACCTCCCTAGCTGGGCCTCCCACTGCTTGACTGGGCAGTGACCCACAGAATTGCCTCAGGCCTCTTGAGTAGAGCTTAGAAACCTGGTTCAGTCCAGGGTCTGTGTTACATCACAGCTGAGACTCGGCCAGCCTCTAGTGCTGTGTGGCTGGCTTTGCACAAGGATCGGGGTGGGGGTCCACCGGTCAGGCCTCCTTCCCTCTTCCCTACCCTGTTCTCTCCTAGAAGGCGAGAGTTTACAGAGGGTAAGGGGGAGAGGGAGCTCCAGCCTGGACAGCGATTTGACCCATGCCCGATAGTAGCAGGGGTCAGTTTCCAGGAATCTGGAGACAGAGCCATTAGCCGCAGAGGCGGGTGGGGGTGAGGTGCTCTGGCCCTCCTAGATTAGCTGTGCACTTGCTGAGCCTCCTCACAAAGGGAATCGGCTGTAATTCCACGGAGGCTGTGTGCTAGGGTCTTTCACGGAGGTTACCTCCTGTAGTCCTCAGCAAGCTCCTGATACAGGCTTTATCTCTGGGCGCACATGACAAAACCAGGGTTTAGAGAGGCTGGAAACTCACCCCAAACCCGCCCAAGGCCGGCAAATGGTGAAGGGTTTCCGTTGGCAGTGTGTTCCCTGGCTAGCTGCTGTGTGGCTGTGTCTGTTGGTTGAGCAGATGCCTGCCTTCGAGTAGGAAGCCACATCTGGAATTCTAGAGCGCTTGTGCTTCCCGCCCATCTCCCTTCGCTCTGACACTGCTCGTTAACCCAGGCTGGGCAGGCAGGTCCCCCCAGAGCTGCCCGCTCAAACAGTGGCCCTTGTTGCTGCAGGCACTGAAGCCCCTGATAAACATCTTCGGCCGGGAGGGCTGAGGTTTAGGAAGAGAAAATCCAACCTGGGGGTTTTCCCCTTAGGACTTAGGAGCAAGACTGGGCAATGATGGATCTCAGAGCTGCGGGTGGGGTGGGTGCAGAGTCACAGCTCAGCTTCATGTGATCGACCTCACAGCTCCTTCTCACAAGTCCGTAGGTGCTGTGGAGTGAGGCCAGGCAGCGGGTCTGACCTAATTTGAGGGGTAGCCAGACCTGCTGTTGGCGGTGAAGTGGAGACACCTCCAAATCCAAGTGGCTTCGGGCTGCTTTAGGTTGACATGTGACTGGAGGAGTTCTTGGCCTTAACTCACTTCTCCCCTGTGCCACCACTCTTGGGGGGGGGGTCCCAGGAGAAATGTGACCTTCTCATCCCTTTGTCCTTACCTGTCCTCTTGAGTGCTGTAGTAAAACCCGGTCTCAGCGAGATGTTTTGGGATGACTGCTGAGATCGGGGCAAGTAAATCGCAGTTTGTCCCCATTCTGCCACAGCAGCATCACTGGGAAGTGGGAAGTGATTCTCCTTAAAGTTTGTGAGTTAACGCTCAAGATGAAAGGCTCAGGAAGTAGTTTAGGTGGTGATCGTGGAGAGGCCCGCTGACTTAATATGAGATCCATTTTGTCAACATCTTGTCGGTATTTAGCGTTAAGTACGACTTTGGAACGGGGACCAGTGACTGACGTCTCCTTCAGATGTCGAGCACAGGTCAGAGCACAGGCCGTGTCAGAGCTGGCCTGTGAAGCCAGCGTGGCTCCTGGACGGACTGTACTGCAGCTGCCCCTCACCCTGTTTGACTGGGGACGCTGCTGGCAGGTTTTGGTTTGGCCTTTTGAGCTCCGTTAGTCCTTTTCTTTCCTTACACTCAAGCTTTCTTAAGTTTGTTTTTAACTTCTTTGGGGAGACATTTCAAACATTAAAAAGTAGAGAGAGGGCCAGCTGAGTGGCTCAGTTGGTTAAGAGCTTGCTCAAGAGTGCAAGCTCAGAGCAACAGGGTTGCCAGTTCAATTCCCGGCCCAAGCTGAGCTGCCAACAGGTGGCAGGATGGCTCAGCTAAAAAATAAATCAATAAATAATTTAATTAAATTAAATAAAAATAAATAAAACATAGAGAGAATAACATGACTCCCATGTAAGCATCACTCTGTTTCAGTGCTTATCAGCACATGGCAACCTGTTCTGTCCCCCAGTCTGGGCTATTTTGAAGCCAATCCAAGATCCATTATTTCATCTGTAGGTACTTTACGAAGTATGTGCCTGTGAGAGGAGTTTTTTGTAACACAGCCACAAGACCGCACCTCAGAATATTAACAGTAATTCCTCAATATAATATCAGTGCTCGACTTTCTCTTGATTGTCTCATCAATTCTTTTTATATAATAATTGGTTTCTTCAACTCAGTAATCAGACAAGGACCATGCATTGCATTCGGCTGATATGTCTCTTTAATTTTTTAATAACTTCTTAAAATAATTGCAAGCTTAGAGAAAAATGATAATATATAGAGCTCTCACATGTTCTTCACCCAGATTCACCAGTAATTCACATTTGCTCTGTCATTGTCTCTCTCTATGGACAATATTATCTTAACCTTTTGAGAGTAAATTGCAGCCACGATGTCACTTTAGATTTAAATACTTCAGTGTGGATTTCCTAAGAACAAGGGTCTTCTGTTACTAACCACTGTTCTATCAAGATTGGAACGTTTTACAGTGATATGTTACTGTTACCTAATTTATATCATGTATTCAAATTTTTCAGTTGTCCCAATACTGTTGCAGCAGCCCAGGATCACATGTTCTGGTGTGGTGGACTGTCTCTTTAATTCTTTAATCTGAAACAGCTCTTAGTCTAGCTTTGTCATTTATGACCTTAAACACTTTGACAGGCCAGTTCTTTTGTAGAATAGCTTTCAGCGTGGATTGTCTGAAATTTCTTCATGATTAGACTGAGATTCATGTTTGGCAAGAAAACCCCAGGAGCGATGTGACAGTCTTTTCAGTGCAGCCCATCGGTGGCATGTAGTGGCGAGTGTCAGCTTGCCTCATTCCTGGGGATATTAGCTTTGGTCCCTTGGTTAAGGTGGCATCCTCCAGGATTCCCTACGGTTCCATTTTCCCCTTGTAATTAATAAGTGTTTTGAACCCGCGTACATATCCTCTTGCTTGTGAAAGCTTTACTTCTGGTTTTAGCGTCCATTGACGATATTTGCCTGAATTGTTTGTCATTCCCTCTGCATTTATTAGTTGGCATTCCACTGTAAGGAAGAGCTTTCCCTTCTCTGTTTGTTATGTAGTTGTTCATCTATCAGCAGGAACTCATGGCTTTTTATTTTATTCAGTGAGTTATAATTTTAAGTCTTTTAATATATGGGCTCCTCCCTCTCTGTTTTTTTTCCTTGCAATTTATGTGTTAAAGAAACCAGGTCAGGGCCGGCCGAGTGGCGCGTTGGTTAAGAGTTGGCTTGGGAGCACGAGCTCCAAGCAGCAGGGCNGTACTTCGGGGCACGACTGCTCTCTCGCCCACCTCCTGAAGCAGAAACTTAAGGTTTTCCCTACTTCTCTTAGGGTCAGAAGCCACAAGGGGCTCGCTCCCCTTCCCCTTCCTCAGGGCGGGAAGCCTCCCTCCCACCCCCCCGTAGGGGCGCAGACCGTTACCCCAGCATACTTAGGAGCTGACGGCTTGTCCTCTGCCACTCAGAGGCAGGACCCAGAGGGCCGTCGCCTTCGCCTCCTCCACCGGCGCGGCCTTGCGGGGAGGAGGGAGCGGTGGAGCGGACAGGGACCCCCCTCCCCGCTAGTCTCTCTGGCCCCCCGTCCCTGACACCCGAGTTCCTCATTTCTAGGATTGCCCACTCATCCACTCCCTGGCCTCCCCCCGCCTCCTGGCCGCAGCCATGGAGTTACAGAAGGGAAAGGGGGCTGCAGCAGCAGCTGTTTCGGGAGCAGCGGGAGGTGGAGGAGGAGCGGGCGCAGGAGCCCCAGGAGGGGGGAGGCTGCTACTTTCAACCAGTTTGGATGCCAAGGATGAGTTAGAGGAGGTAGGTGTGGGGGGGCGGGGAAGGGAGTCAAGGAACTGGGGTGAGGAGGGATGCTGGAGCGGATACGGGGGCGGGGGGGGGGCGGGGGGAGGAGGCCGTCAAGTTTTTTCTAAGGCAACACAAACACTGCTCCAGACTTCCTGCTCCTGGAGGAAGAAGTGTGGGCCAACTTCCTGGACAGGTTGTCTTGGCAACAGCAGCCGCGCGTATGAAAATGGGTGTGTGGGGGGTGTTGATGAGGAAGGGGTGCAGCATCAGGTCTGCGGAATTTAACGTTGACATTCTTTTCCACACACAGGCCGCAGCTAATAATCTTAACGTTGACGGTTGCAGACTTAGGTCATATGTTGAGTTGAGAAGTAATATGCGTGTGTAGGTGTGTATGTGTGTGTTGGGGGGGGGCTGACAGGGTCTTGCCGCAGACCTTGGACCCCCCTGTTTAGAGAGTATTGACCTCAGGTAGACACAGCCGATTACCAGTGATGTTAACTGGGCGTTTAGAATGAGCGAAGTCTTAGGGAAAGTGAGTGCGTGTTTGGTTAGCGCCAACTACAGCAGTGGGGTGAGGGGGGGGGGGTGAATGGGACCTAGCGGACTGTCCTTCAGAACCAGAGAGCACACGCAGCGGAGGGAATGAACACACAGATGCTCAGAAAGAGGGTGGAGCGAGGCCATGAGAGCGGACCTGAGCGCGGATTTTAGACGGGGGGGTGGCCGACCCTCCGCTGCCCTCGCCCTGTCCCTGACAACCCAGAGTTGATCATGCATGTCTTTTCGCTGCCACACACCAAGAGACATACTTAGGAACGTGCGACCCAGACCTGGGTCCTGACTCGTGAACTGTTCTAAGACCTAATACATTCAGCTTGGTGGCGACCGAGGGACAGGCTAAGCAACGTGACGGGCTCTGTCTGGCTCTTCACTGGCCGTTTCCCTGTTTCTGACTTTGTCACTGCCCCGTATCAGATACTAGAGAGGGGGCAGGCAGATAGATGGA
>NW_017732079.1:516283-532708 GCF_001890085.2 Hipposideros armiger | reverse complement strand
GAAGTTGGAATTTTTAAAAACTTTTTTGGGGCCAGAAGTACTTCATAGGTAGTGGCATGATATACTCTTTTTTTTTTGTCTTTGTTTTTTCTTTTTTACTGTGTGAAATTTGTTTTCTATTTTTAATGGTGTGGTACGCTCTTCATTTTTTCTCCCCCTTTCACAGAGGTTGGAAAGATGTATGAGCATCGTGACATCGATGACGACTGGGGTCTCAGAGAGAGATGCCAATGACGCCCTCAATGCCTACGTGAGTATAACGCCCTCCCCAGCCCCACGCTTGCTTCTTTCAAAGCTCCAAGACGTGATCTGCTAGATGAGAGACTTAAGCGGCCAGGAGTTAGGGGACAGAGGTCAGTGCCTGGGCTCCCCGAACCAGACTTCCAGACTCCTCTCTCCCACGGTGGGGGTCCATCTCCTGGAGCCTGAGAAGTCTTTCAATAACAACTTGAAAAAATAACTCATAGTTCTATAGTGACTTTTTTCCTTGTAAATCCTTCTCACATATTTGATCTTTTACATTTCCTAATCAGTCTGTGAGGTTGGAAGGGTTTTAAATAGTACCTGGAAAGGACTTAGGATAATAGCAAGGGATGACTGATTGGTAAGTATGACCTGTTACCAGCAGTCAGCTGTTCTCCTTACATCCCCACCTTAACAGTGTCAGCGGTTTAGCAGTTTGCCCCAGGTCTCGGCCGTGGGTGTGCTTGGTACCCCATGACTGACTCTGCAGCTCCCCATCTGCCGAGGGCTCTTACGGCCTGGTCAAGGGGTGGAGGAGGATTTTTCTCTCATTTTAAACACTTTTGATTGTCTGCTCTTGGCCTGCGTCTAGCCTTGGAGAAACCAGTAAGGGTCCGTCCTTCCCCTCCACCTCTCCCCTAAAACAGATGGCTTGTCCTTTTTAAGAGAAGGAAGTCATCAGATTTGGGAGCTGATGATTCTCCTTTGCAGGTTAGTCAGGAGTCCCCGTTTTCTGGGGGAAACTGCTTGAGAACTTTGCTGCTGTGACTGATAGTTTTTCCTTTCCCCCGGCCCAGGTCTGCAAAGGCCCCCCCCAGCATGAGGAAGTCTGCCTGGGCCTCTTCACCCTTGTCCTCACTGAACCTGCCCAAGCACAGAAGGTAAGGCGCCCTGCTGGGGACTTCAGGGCCTTCTCAGGATGATCTGGGAATATGTGGCACTTACGGCTTAACGGGCATCGTACCGATCCTGTGAGCAGAGCTGGGCTACCTAGTTCTCCAAATGTGGTGACAGCTCCCTGTCTACTCAGCGAGCTGGTCACTCTCGGACTGAAGTTCTCTGTCTCTCTCTGGATTCGGAAGGTGAAGGGCAGGAGAAGGTGGTTGTGATGGTGAAAAACATTTAAAGGGTTTCAAATTTTAGATTTACGAGTCAAGGCAAAAAAGCTGGGATTTAATCCAGAGAACAGAACAGCTGTGACCAAGTCCAATGGCAGTTCGTATCCAGAGGAGTTGGCAGGTCCCATCCTGGCAGGTGGTGAGAAGACAGGCTTAGCGTAGCCGCAGGTAGAATCTGACCGAGCGGAGCGTTCGCTGACGGGTGCAGTGACAGTGCAGTGACGAGGGGACAGCTGGAGTACCCGGATCAGACTCCCAAGGAGCGCTGTTTGAAAATGCGTCTGGGGTGCTCCACAGACACAGTTCCCTTTGTGTGGCATGTTTTAAGTGGGCTCCTTCCTTGAGGTGAGGGATGATCTTTGGATTCTGTTCTTCTGTAATCAAGTAGCAAAGTTCTGCCTTTGGCCCCTCTGCGTTTCCCCTTCTCAGTCGTTCTGTGTCCTTGGAGCCTTGGCGTGATGGTTTAGATGTGTGTGTGGCCTCTGGCATTAGCGGTATGACACGAAGAGAGAAGAACTGGGAGTGGGCAGTTTCATATTCTCACTGGCCCTTCCCTGAGCACTAGGACACTTTGCCTCCTTTCTGCCCCGTGACAGCCCCATGGCAGTGGCCTGGGCCCTCACTGGGGTCTGGTTGCTGGTCGACGGCTGCACCAGGATTAGGTTCACCTGCTAAAGGTTTCCAAGCAAACCCCCTATCTGGGAGCCTCTGAGGGGTCAAGCCCCCAGGTCAGGCCTCTTCAGACGAAGTGGGAGGACATGGGGAAATAGGAGAACACAGTTTTCGGCAGGTGAGGAAGTCTCGGTGACGGACTGAGAGACCGCCAGCCAGCTCCGGGGATGGTGGGAATGGGTGACGGTCTCCGCAATGCTTTGATCCTTCTCCCCAAAAGGGTGGTGGTGGTGTGAATACTTCTGTCCCGCAGGAGTTTCAGGTGGCACTTACTCATGAGGACTGATCCTAATGCATTGTTTTAGGCTTCAGCTTAAACAAGGGGAGTGTTTTCTAAGGGATTCTCTGAGGTTACTTCTGTTTCTGCATTGAAACCTCAGGATGGATGGAGATTCACTTGTTCCTGCTCCTTCACAGGGGCCGATGCAGACGGTGCTGGCAGAAACCGAGTCTTGAACACATGAGAAGTTTACTCAGGGCTGGCATGCAGGCTCAAAGGGCCTTCTGAGTGGGTGGGACCAGGGTGGGTTGAGCAAGAGAACTCAGGAGGAGACAGGTCAGGTATTGGTGGAGAGTGGGTTTCGTTCCGTTTGCACCCGCTTGACTTACGTCTGCTCTTTTGGCATCTCCTACGAATGTTTATATTCTGAGAGTTTATTTATTTCCTGTTTGATGTCTGAGTAGCTGGGAACGGGCCTGTGGTGAGAAGGGAGGCCGTAGCTTTGCATAGAGGGAGGGGTCTGACATCAATGCCAAGGTCTCTCCATCGAGGGCTCAAGGACCCAGGCCCCGGCCGTTCTTGATCCTGGTACTTCTGTCAGCAGGCAGCCCCGGAAAGGAAGTGGGGGCTGAGAGGGCCTAGGCTGGAAGACCACGTCCCCACGCGGTTGCATTCGGGACGGGTGCTACCACAGCACCACCCTGTCGTCACCTGTCCTTTCTTTTGAGACTCTGCTTCTCTTCTCTGTTCCCCACTGAGTTTTTTTCTCCATCCGTGTATCTTCCAAGCCAGTCAGCAAACTGGCACAGAGGTTGGTGAGACCACTGGCAGCTTGAGGAACGTGATACTCCTGGTACCCAGCTGCCATGTGTTACCAGCAGTTGCGGTTGACGAGGTCCCAGCTGGAGCATGAAATTGGGCGGACGGTACCTGCTTCCCTCACCTGACCCTGTGTCTCCTGAGAGACACGTCCCCCTACCCCGCTTCCCGGTCCTGGGTCTGTTCTGCCTTTCTGGGATTCCTGCTTTGTTTGAATAGATGGCGCTCCTCTGGTTAGTGGTGTCTCGATCTTCGGCCTGGCGTAGATTTTCCTTCTGCCTCTCCCTCCCTCGTCGTCTCTGGGTCCCCTTATCTCTCCCGTGTTCCCTTGCTTGTACTTTTGATCTCCCAGCTGCCCCCCAGATGGAGTCTGAGGATAATGAAATTCTCCTCAGCCTATAAAAAGTTTGTAACACACGGGAGAATCTCAAATGCTGGTATTTTCATCAGATTAATTAGTTTGACTTAAGGACAGTAAAGGCAAGAGGAAGTGACAGCCGCTAATCTCCTAGGAGTCCCTAGTCAGCCGAGGCCGGGGAGCAGCTGGTCTTGAGGAGCACTTCTCTTCCCACCGCTGAGGATGAAGGAGTTTAGAAATGCTGTGGCCTGAAGGCCACCAGAAACCTGCCTCCGTCCCGGCAGCCCCGCTTTGGGCTGTTTTACCTGTGGTCCGCGGGTGTTGAAGAGCATGGAATCTAGAATTGGACTGTCTGCACTTGAACCCTGGGCCTCTCTCTCGTCTCTTATGTGACCCGGGTCGAATTATTTTAACCTCTCTATGCCCGTTTCCTCATCTGTAAATGCAGAGATAATAAATAGTAGCTCTTTCAGAGAGCTGTTATGTGATTCAAATGCGTTAGTACGCATGCTAGAAAGTTCCTGCATAATGCCAGTGCATTTAGCCGTCATAATTACTATTCTGGTTGGTGCCACCCTCGTACCAGCCTTCCGAGGTCGTGGGGTGCTGCCTCCTTAATTTCGCTCTTCGTGCTGAGACCCTGACAGCACAGAACTCAGCAGGCTAAGGAGGTCGCTAATGAGGTCCCCTCAGGTGTTCCTCCAGGAGGCTGGTCTCCAGAGGGACAGTGATCAAAGCCCTGGGGGGAAGGGAAGCAGAAGCCCTCAGAGGGAACTGCGTGTCCTCCCTCACCTCCCCTGGGGCGGGCAGGCATGCTTGAGGACCCTTCCTTTTTCAATACTTGGCAGACACAAAGGGCGACCCAGAGAAAAGGAGGAAGACATTTTGTTAAGGAAGCTCAGTGTTGTTCTGCCCTCTCTTTCCGGGGCCTAGGTCCCTGGGTTCCCTTCCCTTCATACCCCTGGCCCGTTGCCTCATCTGGCTGGGTCAGTACAGGTTTAAAATTTTCTTTGGGAGAAAAATAAAAAAGAAATAAAAGAACAAAATAAAAAAAAGAAAAAAACCCACCAAACTTCTTTGGCGTCCTTTCTGGCCTGTTTAACCAAACCCATTCTATGGTGACCTTTCACTAGCAGATGAAAAGCAGATGGCTTCCACCTGGTTTTGCTCAGCTTGTGGCATCAAACAGTGTGACGCTTCTTAAGAAGGGAGGTAGGGGGACAGGGAGGCTTTTTTATTAGGCTTTTCTGCTTTATTAGAGTAGCTCAGTCCCTCCCCCCATGGGACGGAGCAGGGGTAGGTTTGGGATGGAGGAGTCCTGGGAAGGGTGGCGTCCAACATGGAAAGTCTTTCATTGCTACTCGTATCCCATTGGTGTTGGCTCAGTTGAAGGGGACGGGGGCCGATCCGCAGCTCACAAACCTCTCTCCTCACAGTGTTACCGGGACTTGGCCCTGGTGAGTCGTGACGGCATGAGTATTGTCCTGAATAAAATCAACCAGATACTTATGGAGAAGTACTTGAAGTTGCAGGACACCTGCCGTACCCAGGTAAGGCCAGAAAGAAAAGAGAGAGCAGCTCAAAGATGTCGCAGAGGGTAGGTCGGGTCCCGAGGGAGGGGAAGGAGGGACCGCTGGCTGCCAGACCCCGCCTCTGTGCACCTCAGCTGTAATGTGATTGGATTAGCCCCGTTCTCAGGTTCAAAGGCCCTTCTCTTCATCTCTTTTCCTCTCTCCTTCAGTTGGTGTGGTTGGTACGGGAGCTAGTGAAGAGTGGGGTTCTGGGAGCCGATGGTGTTTGCATGACATTCATGAAGCAGATTGCCGGTGAGTTTGATGGCAGGAGCACAAAGAAGAAAGGACAGGAGCCCAGAGACTACATCCAGGCCACGGGCGTGGCTGGGTGCCTGAGGGACTCGATTCCTGGGCCACACGGCAGACTCCTCCCAATGCAGGCCCCCGCTGGCCGCTTACGTGGCAGAAAGAACTTGGAAAACCACCGAGGGCCTTTTGAAGCAATGGGTCCTGCCTCATTTTCCTTCCGGCCAGACTCGGGGCCTGATGCAGAATAGTTGGCCTGTGTTCGCCAGGCCTCACTGTGGGGTTGCATGGTGTATTGGATCAGGAAGGGCCTGGAAGGAATGGGAGAGAAGTGAGGGCAAATAATTAGTCCCCATTACATTATGCTCTCAGAAACCCAGTCATGTTCCCTGGCTCCACCCTCATTTCTGAGCTCTTGCTCCCTGATAACTGTGACATCTGATTAGGGCCAGTCTGAGGGACGAACCAAGTCAGAGAACAGACCCTGACATTTAGGCTTTATTATCTTCTTGGCATCGGTGGCGCCTGTCGGAGCCGTGGCATACCCCGGAGGCCTGACCCTGCTGCCTCTCCTACACCCCGGATTGCATGTGTGTGCCTGAAAACGGCTCTGGCTCTCTTTCCCCATCGCCCACTGGCTCTTTGCTTCCTGTTTTATATAAAGCTGACGCTCCTGTTTTGATGTATAGAAGCCCTAATCTATGTGATGTGGGACTATGTGAACATGGAATTTTTAAATTACGACCTGGGGCAAGAATATAGCCTTGCGCTGGCTATTTTTATCCATCGTCCTGGCATTTTCTCCCCCGTTTGGCACTGCCAGTTCCCACTTTTCATGCTAAGGCTTTGGTCTGGCGTTGCCGCATGTTAATTCTGCTCCAGAAAGCTCCCTAGCAAGCGCCGAAGACTGGGATACCTGGAAACAAGAAATCCTCAGCCTGTCAGGAGCCTGACACGGATTTGAGGCATGCAGAGGCTGCACCTCTCGGGCCCATCTCAGAGAGCAGCCTTTACTCCATCCGTGGGCTTCTCACATCTCCGTCCCAGACATTCCCTTTCGAGGGTCACAGTAATCCCACTCCACACCCCAGTCTGTGGAAAAGCTGCAGCTTTGGTTTCTGGAAAAATCCAGAGCCTTCCCTTGCAAAGAGGGAAGCTTTAAAGCCTGGCCGAACAATGGGCAGCTTTTCCAGCACAGAAGGTCAGAGATGGGATAACAGTTAGGATTAACCAGCAGGACCAGGGAGAAACGGATTGGATTACCGGAGTTGCTAATTAGGTCTTTCTGATTCTCTGTTTTCTCGCCTTGTGATCAGGTGGGGATGTTACGGCAAAGAATATTTGGTTGGCAGAGAGTGTTCTGGACATCCTGACGGAGCAGAGGTACAGCCCACCGTGAAGGGCGGGGCGAGTGTGGGAAGTGGGGCGAAAGGGTTGTGTGAGGACCGTTAGGTGGCCCAGAACACCTTAGGTGGAGAGGCCGGGGCGGCCGAGGGAGATGAGAGGAAGAATTAGTGCCTGGTGTGGCCCCAGGGAAGAAGGGTGAAAAGAAGGTCTTCCTGAAATATCTCAGAGCCCAGGAAAAACTCATTTCATCTGATAAGGGTTTATTTTTGATCCAGACCTCCTTGGAATGTTTATCTTTGGGGGGAGCGGGGGGAAAATGAGCTCAGCAGAGTGGGGCCAGCCAAGTACACAGGCCTGGCAGGTACCCCTTTTCTCCCTTCCAAGACTTTCCATCCATCCCCTACTCCCCTTTTGTCAAAGTGGCCCCGGGGGATGGTGGGAAGGAGGAGGTAACGGAGATCTGCTAGAGCTTGGAGTCTCTAGTGGGGGCGAGGGCACAGGGGGCCCTATTGGGTTTTCTCGCTGATTTATCCCCTTCCCCATCAAAGGACCAGAAATTTGATGAGAGCTGTTCCATGTCTGAGCTTGTTTGGGGGTAAGGCCTTCCTCCTGGTCCCATGGCCTCAGACTTCCAGTTGCTTGGTTTCAGAGTTCATTCCCGAGTCAGGACCCCACAGTGGTCGAAGGATCAAGAGGACTAATAGTGTCCAGCCTGCTGCGCTTTAGAAGGATGGCTCCCTCCTTAGTCACGCTGGTGGGAGAGAAGGCTGTGTTCTGTGCTTTGCCCAAGCTCGAGAGCTGTGCCAGGGCCGCTCTGCAGTGCCACCTAGTGCCCTGGGCATGGACGTCCCGCGGCAGCTGAGGCTGGGGACATCTCTTCCATAGCTCAGCACGAGAGCCTAGCCATTTCCTGCCAGGCCTCTGCTTCTCTGAGGTCTCGGTGCCTTCCTGGTGTCCTGGGTCCGGGGTCTCCCTTCCCTCTCTTCTTCATTACCCCATCCCAGGATTCAGATCGCCCGTCACCTCTGCTAGCAATCGTCCTAGAAAGTGTTTGTTCTCATTTTTTTCCTCGTGGCTGATACTTGTCCCCGTACCTTAAAGCTGAGTTTCCCTCATTTAGGCAGGTAGGGTGCAGCGTCAGTGTACAAGTGTCAGGTAACTGCCCTACCTTGTCTCCCGTCCTCCAAAACATCCCGTCCTTTGGTGCAGGTGAGTCCCTGGAAGTTGAAAACTGTCCTCTGCCACGCCCTCTCTCTCCCTCCCTCCCAAGTGTGTCTAGGGCTGTGGAATTAGAAGGTAGCCGTGGGGGAGGGGACCCCCCAGTGTCCTGACTGCTGCTTCCATTCTGTGAAAGGAAAAGGCCATGGTCTCTTAATTAGGTGGCTCGAGCACTTTTCCGGAATCAGGATGTTGCCTGGTTGGATTAATTAAACTTTCTTCCTCTGGTTCCCTCCTTCCAGCAGCGGTGCCAAAGCCGTTACAAGCTGCTTGCTTGGGGGAGACAGCGCCCCAGTTTGGGCACTTTGAGACAGCATTGGAGTTTTGGACGCTGCCCACTGCGTCCTTCTCCCCTTTTAAAGCAGCAGGGCACACACAATTCTTTCATTGCCCCCTTTTCCCCAGGGAAACTGCAACTCCTGGGAAAATGGGCTTTGCTGTACCAAATCACGTTCTTTTCAGATTGTGATTTAGGGCAGGTGACTCAGCGTCTGGGAGTGGAATCAGTGGCTGGAGAGAGCCAGGGGAGGTTGTGGCATAGTGGGCTGTGAGTGATCAGTATGGTGGAAGGGCCGACGCAGTGTGTGTACAACCTCCAGGGTCCCCAGCGGTCCTCAGACCTCACTTTAGGAACCGCTGACACAGGGACACTTACAAACCTTTCCCCACACACGTATACACACAGTCTGAGCCGGGAGGAAGCTCTGGTTTATTTCTGTCCCTGGTGCATGGCACAGTGCGTGCCATCTGAGAGGTGCCCTCAGTGTGTGAATGCATGAGGCCACACACAACTGTTTTATGGAAGCAGGTAGCTGTGTGGCAAAGAGAAATCGCTTCCGTTCAGCATTTACCTTTATATGGGGCACCTGGGAGAGTAGCAGGAAGTTGTCCCCAGCCTAGCCAGCCCATAGCCCTAGATGGTGACAGCATGAGCGAGCTTCCAGGGAACAAAGAACCCCTTCCTGTGCTGATGGCCAGCGCCCTCAGGCCCCGGAGGAGCCGGAGGAGCCGGGGTGGACGAATGGGCGGGCAGGGCAGACGGTGCAGGCACGTCCTCTGTCCCTGCAGGGAGTGGGTGCTGAAGAGCAGCATCCTCATAGCAATGGCCGTTTACACGTACCTCCGCCTGGTCGTGGACCACCACGGGACCGCCCAGCTGCAGGCCCTGCGGCAGAAGGAGGTGGACTTCTGCATCTCGCTGCTGCGGGAACGGGTGAGGACCGCAGTCTGGGGGTGCGGCCCAGCACAGGCATGTCTGTAGGTTCCTTGCAGTGACCTGGCCCAGAGATGTCCCGCTGGCAAGATGCGGGTGCCCAGGGCCCGGTGTTTTCCTAACAGATGAGGGCGGAAGGGCGGGGGATCAGCGTGGAACGGGCTGCTTCCCAGAAATGCCGCCTGTTACTCTGGCTAACCTAGGGGCTTTCCTGCTCAGCTGCATGGACACTTGTCACCACAGGCACAGGCTGTCCTTGTGTGCCCAGTGTGGTCTTCCTGTACGCCTACCCCCCTGGGTAATGGCCCTGGTCAAGTGGGATCATGAACGGCCCGCTATCAGATCTTCCAAGGGTGAATGACCCTCGGGCTAGGCGTTGTCATGCAGTAGACACCAGCCACATGTGGCCATTTAAATTGAAATTAAGGTCAGATAAAATTTTTACATTTAGTTCCTTAGCTGAATTAGCCACATTTTAAGTGCTTATTAGCCCCATGTGGGCAGCACAGATACAGATCATTTCCATTACCACGGAATGTTCCGCTGGACCGAGTGAGTTTTGGGGTGAGATGTCTGGGGTTCAGCTTGCCAATCCTTGCCCTTTAGGATCTTAGTCTCTTCTGACTTGGACGGAAACGGCTCTGGGAGGAGAGGGCAGTGGGCTAATGTGAAAACCCCAGGCCTTCAGCAGTTCCCAGCAACTTCTCCTCCTGACATCAGCCCCCAGCTTCCAGCCCTCTTCCCTGAGCAGCCGGGAGCCAGTCGCTTGGTTCCAGAAGAAACCGTATAACCCCTTCGACCCTCTTCCGTCGCCTCCCTAGAACATGTTGTCCTTTGTCCTCCCTGCAGCCGGTAAACAATCCGTGTTCTCACTCTCTTTCCTGTCTGTGCCCCCCACCCTCTCCATCCCCCACCAAGTTCATGGAATGTTTGATGATTGGCCGGGACCTTGTAAGACTCCTTCAGAATGTTGCCAGGATACCAGAATTTGAACTGCTTTGGAAAGATATCATCCATAACCCCCAGGCCTTGAGTCCTCAGTTCACAGGTAAGCGAGGGCCTGGCATCCTGTCCTTGAGAGGCGGGAGGTCCGTATGTTTACCGCTTGAATCCAGAGGGCCGAGAGGTTGGCGGGCAGGAGAGGCTCTGGCAGTCAGATATAGGAAGCCTGGGACCGGGCAGCCTCTGCCAAGCACAGCTGTACGTGGGAATGGCAGACGTGCAGAACAACCCGTGTGGTTCCCAGACAACCCCTACTTGGCAGGCCCCAGCTGTCAGTACCCCTAAGAAAAAGTGAGGCAGAGAACGGACCTCCTCCTCCTCCTCCTTGCCGGCAGCTGTTTGGCTCAGGAGGTGAGCTGATGACCAGCTTCCAGCAGGGGAGTCAGAGGTCAGCTCGTGAGCCTGAGTCAGCACAGGAGCTGGAATTAGTCCCGTAGAGAAGGCTCCTTCTGGGAGCCGTCTTGCCTCTGGATTCCAAAGGTCCAGCTGGGTCAGAATCCCCTCGGGGGGAGAGAAGAAGGCCCTGTGTGCCTCCCCTGACAGGCTTCTTCCCCCCTCCCCCTCCCCTTCCCCGGGTCCTGTTATGGTCTGAACAGTAAAGGTACAGCTTGACTCCCCACGCCGCCTCCAACGCGTGTGTGTGCGCGCGTGTATGTGTGCGCACCCAACACGGAAGCAGCAGCCCAGGACCTGGGGAGTCAGGAAAGACAGGGCAAAGCTCCACCTCACCTCCACTTAATTTGAACGTGGATCGAGTTGTTTGGAGGGCCTACTGTGTGCTAGGCACGTGTATTAATGCACTTAATCCTTAAGGCTTTCCTGTAAGATGGACATTTTACTTTCCACATCTACACATAAAGAACATGGCTCAAGGAGATTAAGTAATTTGCCCAAGGCCACACAGCTAGTAAGTGTCAGAGGCAGGATTTGGACTCCAAAGCTTGTGCTTAGGCCACAGCCCCACACTGATCCCAGGACCCAGTGAGGGGACCATCAGGAGCAGGAAGAGAGGCTGGGGTTGCCCGGATCCCCCCGTCCCCCACTCCCCCACATGTTGCCACCTGGAATAACACGAGTGGGGTCCCTGGCTGGCCAGCAGAAGGGAATGAACACGCCTGGCTCCTGGGGATGGTGGCTGGCTGGAGCAGACACACAGCTGCTGGTATAGCCCCACCGGTACCTAGGCTCCCCCTCTCTCGGTTTTAGAACTTCCCCATGAGCATCGGTACCTGGTACTCGGCCATCAGTACCTGGCCCAGGATCCCCGCTGCCATCCCTCCCTTCCGGTCGTCAGGCTTCTCTTTTCTCTTCCCCTCCACGCTTGGTCCAGGTATCCTGCAGCTGCTTCAGTCAAGAACGTCCCGAAAATTCCTAGCGTGTCGTCTGACCCCAGACATGGAGACTAAACTCCTCTTCATGACCTCCCGGGTAAGCTCGGCCACGCAGCAGGAGAAGTGGCAGGTGCTAGCCGGGCTGCCGCCGTCAGCCTGCCCGCCGGTCCCCATCAAGTCCTGATGAGTGGGGGGGCTGGTCAGGCGGGTGCCCCGCTCAACCTGGCATCGGGCGTGGTGCTCAGAATGGGGTACATACACCTGAGACTAATATAATATTGTACATCAACTGCAATCACAAAATAAAAAATAATTTAAAAAACAAAGAACGGGGGATACAGTATGAGGAGAGAGACAGTTCCATCTCTTCTGCAACGTCAGTCTGTCTAAAGCAGCCATTAAACCAGTAGCTGTGTACAAATAACTCACTGACGAGTGCGAAATGTGCCGAAAGGGGAGTGAGGGGTCCATGCTGAGAAACCCCCAGTTTCCCCGGGTGAACCATGAGCTCAGGACAAGCGCTGTCTTTTGGTTTCTAAACGTGGCTGACTTGTGTCAGAATAGCGGAGCATGTGAAAAATACATCTTCCAGAGAATCAGACTGGCGAATCTGTCTCTGTCACAGAATTTCCAGGCAACAGCTCGCAGCCAGTCTGGCACTGGAGAACCACTGCCCTGGCCAGCTTTGGGTTTCCTGAGTTGTGCAGGAGAACCGTCGGGACCTGTGCTGTTCCCCGCGTGGCAGCCCCGGCCGATTTAAATAGTTCAACTAAGTAAAATGAAAAACTCAGTGCCCCGGCGCCAGTAGCTACATTTGCAGAAAGTTCTTTTGGACAGTGTTGGTCTAGATGTTTTCTTGGGTTTTGTTTTTACCCTTCTGCTGTCTGTTTTGGTTGAATTTGGGGACCAGAAGAGGAAACTGTGGTCCTTCATTCGTGCTGCCCTGTGTAACCACCTAATGTCCTTTGGGGGAGGACTTGCTGAGGGAAGGTTGGGAGAGTCCGTGGACCTCAGACAACGAGCCCGTTAGGTCACTTCTGTCAGAAAGCTTTCGGTCAGTGCTGAGTGGTGAATAGGCTCAGCGCTTGTTCTCAAGGAACATTCCTTGCTGTTCACAAGTCGCTCGAGAAAATAGTAGACAGCTCATAACTGGAGAGTTAGTGACCAGGGTGGGAGTCAAGAGCCAGGAGTGGACTGCACGAGCGTTTGTGGGTAAATGTGACATCAGGTCGGTGGCAAGAATGAATACACCACCAGCACGTGGCTTTCAGCACCTTATTAAAATCCAGGAATATTTTAATCAGGAAGTCTTGAGAGACAGTATGAGTTAACGGATACATTGTGGGAAGACGCTGAGGTCTAGTCAAGCTGAGAGTTGCATGGCACTCGTTTTGATCTGCCCGGAGAGCCCAGCCTCCCTTCCAATGTCTCCTCCCCCAGGTGCGGTTTGGTCAACAGAAGCGGTACCAGGATTGGTTCCAGCGCCAGTACCTGTCAACCCCAGACAGCCAGTCTCTGCGCTGTGACCTCATCCGCTACATCTGTGGGGTGGTGCACCCTTCTAACGAAGTGCTGAGCTCAGACATCCTGCCCCGATGGGCCATCATCGGTTGGCTGCTGACAACATGCACGGTGAGAGGCGGGGCCGTGGGTGGAGGCTGTTGGGTTTCTCCCTCGCGTTGCCCGGACCTCCGTGCTGCTTCCCGACGCTCCAAGTCCCCTGCACCAAGGGCCCTCTTCACGCCCTGCCTCCTGAGAGTCGCAGCCTTTGCCCCATCTCCCTTCCTGTCTAGAATAATCTCTTGCACGCATTTCTTCCCATCTGGGTTTGGGGTTGAACGGGTTCATCTGCGCCTTTACTGCCAGTCCCCAAGCCTGGGCTCCCAGGCGGCCCTGCTCCCAGAAACCACGTGGGCTCAGGTCCAGGCCTGTGCTCCTCCAACCTCACTGCCATGTCCTTGGCCCAGCTTTGGATACGTCCCTTCTCCAGTCGTAGTGAATCAGCAGTGGAGCTGTTTTTCTTCCTGGTGCCCGGGGTGGGCCACTCTGCTCTCTGGCATCTAGTTGCCCTGTGACCTCTCTGGCGCTCCCCTCTGACTGGGTCCCTGGAATGTGCTGATGCAGCTGTAACAGCAGGCTATTCCTGGGGTCTCTCCTCTCTCCTTCAGGAAGGTCCCTGGGGAGCCCAGCAGGGGCTCAGACCAGTGCTGTCTCAGCTCAGGGGTGACCAGGGACTCCCAGGCCCAGGTGTGTCCCTTCTGGGACCAGGGTGTGTTCTGATATGAGAACCTCTGGGTTGGTGAGGCCACAGGGGACTCGCACTTGTTTACAGACTCGGCTGCGCCGCACCCCATGGGGGTTCCACCCTGTCGCTCTAGAGCCTGGGTTTTGAGATGGAGCAGTGTCCTGGGCGCTGGGACCTGCCTTGGGCCTCTGAAGGGAAGGGAGCTGGTTGATGCAACTCGCCCTCTCTGGCCCTCTGTCTTCCAGTCAAACGTTGCTGCCTCTAATGCCAAGCTGGCTTTGTTTTACGACTGGCTGTTCTTTAGCCCAGAGAAGGACAGCATCATGAACATAGGTACGTGACCGAGACGGGGCTGCGCCTCCCCCACCCCGCGCCCGCTGCTGGGCGCAGTGACAGTGGCATAAATCACAGGGCAGCGTGGCTGGAGGCCGCTTATCGCGAGCAGTTCCGCTGTCCCCGTCCGCGCTCCCTTGACCTAGAAGGAAAGTTGCTTTGATGAGGCCCAGCGGTCCTGCACCCTCCTCCCCGTGGCCTGATGCTTGGACTGGGGGGGGGGGTGTCTGCGCGGCGGGAAAGGCTGCCCCACATCCTGCCTCCTCTCCTGCTGCCTCCCTGCTCCAGGCTGAGCGCTGGGACCGGGGAGATGAGCGCTGTCAGCTGCTCGGGGGCTTGTTCTGTGGGAACGGGGGAGGGACAGGCACGCTCTCTGCAGCCATTCACACACTGATGGCTTGGCTTATGGAGCTGGGAACAGACTGATGCGGGGGCCCCCACCTTGAATTCCGTGTTCGCAGAGCCAGCCATCCTGGTCATGCATCACTCCATGAAGCCCCACCCCGCCATCACTGCCACACTCCTGGACTTCATGTGCCGCGTAAGTGCCACCAGCCTCTCCTCCTCGGGCCTGGCTGAGCCGCTGAGAGTGTCCCCTCTAACCACTTGACTGTGGGAGCAGAAGTGGTCGTGGGTCCCATCCGTTCCTCATTCCCACGGCTCCACTCAGTCTTGCCATGTCTCCATGGGGCTTGTCAGCCTCAGGGGTGACGACTTCACACAGAACCTCGTCTCCCTGAGAACAGCCGGGTTCACTCCGTTTCCCATTAGTAGCCTAGAATGGTCGGGAACGTTCCAGTCCTTTCTGCAGCAGCCACACTCGCTGCTGTTCCCGATCAAAACCCACGCAGCTTTCTGGCCCTAGTTCCGCAGGACACTGGATGGAAAGCCCTGTGCTCTCTCCCCCACCCCCCCCTTCCAGATCATCCCCAACTTCTCCCCACCTCTGGAGGCCCACGTGCGGCACGGCGTCTTCTCTTCCCTCAACCACATCGTGGAGAAACGCGTGTTGGCGTAAGCACTGTCTGTGTCCGAGGGCGGGTGGGGTGTTGCTCATGTTTCGGTAGGTCACGCTCGTCCAGGTACTGCCATGCCACCGTTACCCCGTACCTCGAGAGGTATAAAAAGGACTCCTGCCTCTCAGAGGATGGTTTTTCCTGCCACCACATTGTGAAGGGCTTCGGTTGCCTCCTCTGTGGCCTGGTGACCCGGTCCATGGATCTGCGTGTGGTCCAGGTGTCCTGCCTGGGCCCAAACCTGTCCCGGTACCTCCGCTAAGTTCGTAGCGCGGAGCTGTGATGTGCACCTTCCTTCCTGCCCCCGCTAGGCATCTGGCTCCCCTCTTCGACAACCCGAAATTGGATAAGGAGCTGCGGGCGATGCTGAGGGAGAAGTTTCCTGAGTTCTGCAGTTCACCCAGCCCCCCTGTGGAAGGTACGGAACCCTCCCACTCGGGCACCGGCCTCGCGAGAGGGTGGCGACGGTCAGGGCTGAGACCAGGGCCCCACGTAAGCCCCCTTTCTGTGCAGCTCTCCGCCTCTTGGACACTGTCCACTCGGTTCTCCTTCCCCAGTTCTCCTATGTGCGTTTTTGTGTCGTCTTCCTTGGTTCACCTTCTCTAGCTAATCTTATCTGCTTTTCGCTAATCTCTCTCGCTGCCTTAACCCCTGTTTTTTCTCGTATTAACCTGCCCTCAGTCAGTAGAGGCACCCGTGGAATGTGTTTACCTCCCGTTAGTCCCCTCTCCCCTTCCCAGCCCTGGGCCCTGGCCCTGGCGAAAGGTGACCATGCCGGGTCTCAGGTCTCGCTCCCAATTCCGGACACACACTTGTTGTTTTAGGGTAGGGGTTAAGCCAAGCCAAACTTCCCAACTTGGTTTCAAATTAAAGAGTGCTGGGACTGTCCTTGGTCTTATCTCCTCGCTGATTCTGAGCTGAGCACAGAGGAGTCGTGGCCTATGCTCTTTTCTTCCCAGCAGAATCCCCCTGCCCGTCCTGGAGGGTCCGGAGGATAAGACCTTCGTCCCTGCAGGGTCCACACACTGCTTAGGTCGTGAACTGTCAGTCCCTCACCTAGCCTGGCGCCTCCTCTTCCCCGAGCATGGGGTGAGCTAGAGGACACAGCAGGCCATCAAATGCCTTGTCTTTCTTGACTCCCAAGTCAAAATTGAGGAGCCAGTTTCCATGGAGATGGACAACCACATGTCCGACAAGGATGAGAGTTGCTATGATAACGCAGAGGCAGCCTTCAGTGACGATGAGGAAGACCTCAACAGCAAAGGTGAGACTGGCAGTGAGGGCAGGTCAGGGCACGTCAGCCCCTGGGGACCTGTTGGCAGGGGCAGCCTCTGTCACCCTCGCCTCTGTCAGTGAGCTTTTTTTTTTAAAGATGTTATTGGGGAATTGGGGAAGGGGAACAGACAAGTTGTTGTCCTTTTGTTCTTCAGTCTAGTTGTGGAGGACGTTGCTTCACTGGCCCATGTTGGT
>NW_017732079.1:509744-515153 GCF_001890085.2 Hipposideros armiger | reverse complement strand
CGGAGGAGAGGAGCCTCTGAGATCCAAAGCAGGATGGGGGGATGTCCCTTCTCTGTGGGCAATGTGGGGGGATGTCCCTTCTCTATGGGCAGGATGGGGGGGATGTCCTTTCTCTATGGGCAGGATTGGGGGGGGAATGTCCTTTCTCTATGGGCAGGATGGGGGGATGACCCTTCTCTATGGGCAGGATGGGGGGTTGGATGTCCCTTCTCTATGGGCAGGATGGGGGGATGGCCTTTCTCTATGGGCCTCTGCCCAGAGCGCAGCAGACTGTGCCCCAAGCCCGGACCCCCAGAGCCCCTTTGCTTTGCCGTGTGTGTGTGCATGTGCCCGTGCACACACTCCTGGGTGTGCATCCTGCCCTCCGCTGTCACTTACGGCCTTGACGCTTCCTCTCACTTGTGCACAGCGACACAGAGGCCCAGTGTGAGGTCATGCAGGAAATCGTGGACCAGGTCCTGGAGGTGAGGACGACAAACCACCGCCTCGGGGAGGAAGCGGCCCGGCCTGCCCAGCTCCCAGCTCCCCAAGCTGCTGACTTCCTCCTTCCCCTCGCCCACATGGGTCCCCTCTGATGGGGGAGGGGCAGGTTGATCCTGGAGGTGCACCCTGATGGGGCTCTGGGCATTGTGGGTAGTCAGGCTGGGGCCCGGTGGTGACACCCCTCCGTGTGTCTCCCTACGCAGGAAGACTTCGACTCGGAGCAGCTGTCTGTGCTTGCATCCTGCCTCCAGGAGCTCTTCAAGGCCCACTTCCGAGGGGAGGTGCTGCCCGAGGAGGTCACAGAGGAGTAAGGCTCATCCCCCGCTCCCCTTTCCCGGCCTCCGTGAGCCAGAGCTGCTCTCAGAGCCCAGGCCAGCAGGCCCCTTGCTGTGCACTTGAGAAAAAGAACCTGTTGTCCTGTTTCTATTCTGTGTCCTGATGCATTTAAACAAGGCCTGCTGAGCGTGGAGCTTACTGGGGCAGTGCGGGGGGGGGGGGGTGATGAGCACCCCACTCTGTGTGCCCTGGACCCGCCCTGCAGGGCAGGCATCTCACTTGAAATGATGGTGACAGCCCAGATGTGGCTCCAGGCTAGGAAGCTGCCTTCTCTGTGACCAGCTTCCTGGGCTGCAGGGTGTTCCCCTGTGGTTTGGAAAGGAGCAGGCCAGCCCTCTGCCTCACGCAGGTCACCACGCTGCCCGCCCGCAGCCCAGCCTGTCTGCTTATGTGCGCTCTCACGTCACCTTCCTCTTGTAGGTCCCTGGAGGAGTCTGTGGGCAAGCCTCTCTACCTGATATTCAGGTAAGCGCCCTGCTGCCGGGGGCACTGCTGTGCCATCCGTCCCCTCTGTGGCATGCACGTGCTCCTGTCCTGGGGTGATGGGACCCCCTCTCCAGGAAGGACGGGGTGTGCAGCGGCACGGACATCCCCGCCCCCCGACACTCCCTGGGAGAGCGTGCCCCAGGTAGCTGCCCCCTGTCCCCACCCCCAGGAACCTGTGCCAGATGCAGGAGGACAACAGCAGCTTCTCTCTGCTCCTGGACCTGCTCTCTGAGCTGTATCAGAAGCAGCCCAAGATTGGCTACCACCTGCTCTACTACCTGAGGGCCAGGTGGGTACTACCTCAGAGCCCAGGTTGGGGAGCACCCGGGGAGCACGTCCCGTGTATGCTGGCTCCTCACCCTTGGCTGTTGTCACCAGGGAACTCCATGGGTTCTCTTAGTAACAGCTTTAACGTGTACAATGCAGTGGTTTTTAGAATATTCCTAACACTGTGCCACTGTCACCACAGTCTAAGGTAGAATATTTTTATCAGCCTGCAAAGAAACCCGTGCCCATTAGCAGCCACTTTCCCGTTCTCCCTTCTACCCAGCCCTGCAGCCACTCATGTACTTTCTGTCTGTAGATTTACTCATTCTGGGTATTTCACATAAATGGAATCGGCCAGTGTGACTTCATGACTGGCTCTTTTCACTCAGCATGTCTTTGAGGCTGCGCCCCTCGTCGCGTGTATCGGTACTCTACTCCTTTTTTGGGACCGAGTAGTACTCCGCTGTGCGGACGCACCGCAGTTTGTGTTACCCATTCACCTAGCGATGGACATTTCGGCTGTCCCCACTTCTTTGTCTCTTGGGAACAGAGCTACCGTGACCGTTCATATACAAGTTTTTGCGTGAACGTATGTTTTCAGTTTTCTTGAGTATAAAACCCAGCAGTGGAATTACTGGGTCAGATTGGTGACTCTATTTTTAAATTTGTGAGGGACGGCCAAACTATTTTCCGAAGTGACTGCAATAGTTGTACATTCCCACCAGCAGCAGCGTGTGAGAGCCTTACTTTCTCCACTCTCCCCAACACTTCCTGACGTCTGGCTTTTTGATGTCAGCCATCCTCGGGTGTGGAGTGGTGTCTCACTGGTTTCTCTGGCTCATGATGTGGGACATCTCCTGTGCTTCTTGGCCATTTGCGTATTTCCTTTGGAGAAATGCTGAAATTCTCGCCTGTTTTTAATTGGGTTATTTGTCCTCTTAATGGTTGAGTTTTAACAGTTCTTTATATATTCTGGATTCAAGTCCCTGATCAAATACATGGTTTGCATGTATTTTCTCCCATTTCGTGGGTTGTCTTTTCACGTTCTTGATGGCATCCTTTAAAACACAAAAGTTTTAAATTCTGATGAGTCCACTTTACTTATGTTTTTGTCACTTGTGCTTTTGGTGTCGTGAAGATTGACACAGTGTTCTTCTAAGAAGTGTATCGTTTTAGTTTTTTTTTTTTACCTTTAGGCCCCCAACCCATTTGAGTTATGTTTTGTACGTGTTGTGAGGTAGGTGCCCTCCTTGCTCAGAGCGCAGAAGGCAGGAGGGAAAGCTTCCTCCAGCCTCACCTGAGCCCGCTCCTGTTCTGTCACCGGTCAGAACCCTGCCAGGGGCACGGGGGAAGGAAGGGCAGGAAGAAGACAGCGTCCGTGGAGTAGATCAGCCCGGGATCTCAGGCAGCACGGGGATGCTCGGGGCCCTGTGGGGAAGAGGCCGGGTGCTGGCCTGGCGGCTGGCTCAGACCCGGCTGCTGGTCTTACAGCAAAGCTGCCGCAGGAAAGATGAACCTGTACGAGTCGTTTGCCCAGGCCACCCAGCTGGGCGACCTGCACACCTGCCTGATGATGGACATGAAGGCCTGCCAGGAGGACGACGTGCGGCTGCTGTGCCACCTCACCCCCTCCATCTACACCGAGGTCAGTGCCTCTGCCCGCATCCATGGGGGGCAGCAGTGCCCCCGTCTCAGTGCCCCGCTGGACCCTCCCTCGCCCACCCTCATGTTCTTGGAGGGTCGTTTCTTCCCACAGCAGTTGCCCTCCCTTCCACCTCTCATTAAAGGTGGGAAAATGTCTGAAACCTGCCAAGTTCCTATGCTGTGCTTTGCCTGTGCCTCTCCGCTTGGCTTCTCGGCTTTGGCCGCCGCCTCTGAACCTAGGACGGGTCCCCAGACCAGGTCCATGCTCTCAGATCTGAGCCCCGCGGCCAGCTGAGGGCTCCCCCTAGATTCTCTCGAACAGTCGCCAAAGCCCGGGGCCGGAGCGCACTCAGCTTTCGCTTCCCCTGCTCACTCGCAGTCTTCTCCAGGAACTGGGACCAGAGGACGGAGCTGCTCTTCCTCCTCTCGGCGAAAGTTCCCCGGAACTGGGAAATCAGGGCTCGGGGTGTGGGTGTGGCGGGGACTGTGATCTCAGCCAGAAACTGCAGGGAGGAGAGGTGCGGGTGCCCAGGATGGCAGTTTCCTCCCCGTGGCCTCCCCAAAAGGGGTCCTGCCCACATCCCTCACGCGCCCTAAACACTCACTCTCCACACCCTCTCTTGGCGAGGGTCAGTGTAGAACTGCCACGCGTATTGTCACCGCTCCCACACACAACGCACGGTCACGTCCAGTCTCTTTGGGCCCCGGCTTGGTCCCTGCCTAGGTTCCCCTGCTCTCCTCATGCACGCACTGCCCCCAGCGTGCTCAGACCACAACCCGGGTTCTTCAAGGGCCAGAGCTGCCGGGAGTTTGCCTAGGGGTTCGCGCTGGGCTCTGTCTGGCTGACCCAGCCCCCCTGAGGCAAAAGCAGGGGTTCTGCCCTGCACCCCTGCCCTAGCTCCCCTCTTTCTCTCCAGTTTCCAGATGAGACCTTGCGCAGCGGGGAGCTGCTGAATATGATTGTGGCCGTCATCGACTCCGCACAGGTGAGCGCCCAGCTGTCATCGGAGGCCTGGAGGCGGGACTGGGGAAATGGGGCCTCAGACGGGAAGCCCCTTCCGCTGTGAGCACATTAGGCCGTGGGGTTGGGAAGGACAAAGGAGCCCCAGAGAGGCAGGCCGGGCCGGCAGTCCCGCTGGGGGTCCCCCTTTTCCTCCATATTCTTTGGGTGCTCCTGTTCCATGGCAAAAGCAAAGGATTGGATTTCGCTCTCAACCGGCCTTCCCCGTGACTCAGGATGAAATGGCCACAGCATGTCTGTGTGACCTTTGCACCACGCATAGGTCCCTAAGAGGCTGTAGCTTGGCTTGTGTCCTCTCAGGCCTGAGCTGGCGTCCCATTTCTGTCCCTCCTCGCCGCTCAGCGGCTCCATCCATGAAGGAGGAAGCTTAGCACTCCCGTCCTTCCCTGCTTTTCTCTTCCTCACGCCTGTAATGCTCAGCTCGGCCTCGCGCGGCCGTCCCCTCCTCAGGCACAGGCTGGACTGGGCCAGATGCCCAGCCCGTGGCATGACAGGTGCTTTTCTGTAACTCTCTGCCCCAGCAGGCCTGTGGGTACCACTCAGGCCTGCCGCTGCGCCCCAGGCCCTTTATCCTTCAGAGGCCCCGGCATCCATCACCCGCGGTTTCCTCCCCATCCCTTGAAGCGAGGCTTTCACTTCCCCCGATTTCTCCGCACGCGCCTCCTGCTTCTCGTTCCATGCCAGCCTCCTGGCCTCGTCACAGCCAGTGGGTCTTCCTCCTCCTCCTCAGCTCCAGGAGCTGGTCTGCCATGTGATGATGGGGAACCTGGTCATGTTTCGAAAAGACTCGGTCCTCAACATCCTCAGTAAGTGAGCAACCCGTCGGGTACCCTGGGAGAAGGGGGTGGGGTGGGGGTGGGGCAACCTTGTGGATTTGCTGGAAACAGGAAAGCTGGTTCTGGGGCCGAGCGTGGGGTAGAGCTGCATTGCACCCCGCTGTGCGCTCCTGGGCTGTGTCTCCCCTGATGTGTTTCTCGCTCTGCAAAATGGAAAGACCCCCTTGGCCCTGCAGCCTGAGGGCTGGTGGGACTGCAGAAGCGTGCGAAGGCTTTCGATGTGCTTGGTGTGGAAAGGGACCGTGTCTGTAGGCTCAGGAAGAATCGCCCACTGTACCAGCCCCGCTGTCCCTGCTGGCAGCCAGTGGATCAGCCGTGGGGGGTGGACGGGGGCGG
>NW_017732079.1:500951-509639 GCF_001890085.2 Hipposideros armiger | reverse complement strand
GGAGAGAACGCGTCTTCTCTGCCCGCAGTCCAGAGCCTGGACTGGGAAACCTTTGAGCAGTACTGTGCCTGGCAGCTCTTCCTGGCCCACAACATCCCCCTGGAGACCATCATCCCCATCCTGCAGCACCTCAAGTACAAGGGTGAGTGGGGCCGTGTGTGGGGAGCGTGGGGGCGGGGTACCCCAGTCCAGCTGAGGCCTCTAGGCTTCTGGATGAGCCCAGAGCCACTGCTCCGCTTCCCACCACAGGGCCGTGCGGGAGGGGTTGGGGGTGCAGGCTCCCCGTCACCCTCACCCTCCTGCTCTTAGCTGAGGCCTGCAGGCCCACTCTGAGCCAGGAGCTGGGGGTTTACAGGACCGGTGGGGAGGGGACCGTTCTTCCTGGAGGTGCACCTTCTCCTGAATGGCCTCTCCCTCCCCCACAGAGCACCCGGAGGCCCTGTCCTGCCTCCTGCTTCAGCTCCGGAGAGAGAAGTGAGTTCCAGTCCAACACACCAGGAGACAGCTGCCTGCCTGGCGGCTTCAGGCCTGCCCCTTTGGCCCCCGGCTTTTCCTATTGTGGACAGGGGCTTATTCCGCCCTCCCCCAAAGTGGTTTACAAATAGGCAGCTCCCCTGGGACCCGGGCTTCCTCTCGACTTGACCCCCCTGCCCACCAGGAGCTGCCCTGGGAGGTGGGGCCGGACATCCCTGCTTCCTGCTGCCGCAGCAGTTCTCATCCCGGTGGCTCCCGGCTCCTCCTCCCCTCCCCCACACTCCTGGGGCCATGGGGCTAATCCAAGAGGAGAAAGGGTCAGATCCCAGGGCTCAGGCACCACCCCCTCCCTGCCGGGGGCGGGGCGGGGCGGGGAGAGGAGGCGGCCCGCCCCTCCCACCGTCGCTGGTGCTTTTCCAGCCGCCACATAAACGGGGCAACAGCTGTGTCTCCTTTCCTTCCTACCTTCCTGCCTTCCACCTTTTCTCCCCTCTTGTCTGAGCTGCCAGACACGGTATGGTCCAGAGCGTCCTGAAGGAAGGGGGAGGTTCGGGGCCTCGCGGGCTGGGTCCTCCCAGCCCTTCCCTGTGCCAGGGTGGCCCACGGCCTTGCTGGGCAGCGCAGCGCTCAGGCACCACGTGCTGTCCTTTTGCCTCCCTGACCCACTTTGGGCAAAGTAGGGGAGATTTGGTGGCCTTCCCCTCACGCGCACGCACCTTCTAGCACAGAAACTATAAAGAATCTCACTTCTTGTCTCCTGGCTTCCGCAAAGGATGAAACCAGGCATTCCTGGGCGCGAAGAGAAGAGGGAGAGGGATGTGAGAGCAGGAAGCTACCGCGGGACCCCGTGGGGCAGGGGTGGGGCGGGCCGGGTTCGGGAAACAGCACCCGGGAGAGAGCCTGCGGCCCCTGTGCCCACGGCCCCTGCCACGCCCCCAGGCCCAGCGAGGAGATGGTGAAGATGGTGCTGAGCCGGCCCTGCCACCCCGACGACCAGTTCACCACCAGCATCCTGCGGCACTGGTGCATGCGGCACGACGAGCTGCTGGCCGAGCACATCAAGTCCCTTCTCATCAAGAACAACAGCCTCCCGCGCAAGAGGCAGAGGTGGGACGCTGGGCACCGGCAGGGCAGCCCCACCATCCACCGCCCGCCCGCCCTGCCTGGCTTTGGGCGACATCTAGTGGTCTGAGGCTCCTGGCATGCCGGACCACTGGCACTTGCCCTCTTCCCAGTGCCCTGTCCTGGCTCTCCTCCCTGGCCCACCTGCACCCCTCCCCGTAAGGGCTGCCTGACTTCAGGAGGGACCCGGGGGTGTGTAGGGGTGTCCTGCACTCGTGGAGCCCTCACCCCCGGTTTTGGTGACGCCCCACAGCCTGCGGAGCTCCAGCAGCAAGCTGGCCCAGCTGACCCTGGAGCAGATCCTGGAGCACCTGGACAACCTGCGCCTCAACCTGACCAACACCAAGCAGAACTGTAGGCCCGGCTGCCCCGGCCCCGCCCACCGCTAGAGCCTGGTGGGGACGCAGGAGCTGCCCCGTGGGCGCTGCATCAGCTCCCAGACACCTGACTGCTCTCCCTTCCTGCTCCCTCTAGTTTTCAGCCAGACCCCAATTCTCCAGGCCCTGCAGCACGTCCAGGCGAGCTGTGACGAAGCCCACAAGATGAAGTGAGGCTCCTTGAACTTGGCCTCTGGGAGGCGGTGGGAGAAGGTCTAGGGGAGGGGCCTGCCCGGACAGAAACGTAATGGGGTTCAATGCAGTGGAGACCCGGGCATGGGGCAAAGGACCGGGCATCAGAGGTGGGAGGCGCTTCCGCTGACAGCTCGGTCTCGGTCCGTCAGGTTCAGCGACCTCTTCTCCCTGGCCGAGGAATACGAGGACTCTTCCACCAAGCCACCGAAGAGCCGGCGGAAAGCAGCTCTTTCCAGCCCCCGGAGTCGGAAGAACGCCACACAGCCCCCCAATGCTGAGGAAGAGTCAGGTTCCAGCAGTGCCTCGGTGAGACCCCCGCCAGTGCACAGGGGGACAGGGAGCGTGGGGTGCGGGGGCAGTGGGGGCCGCGTTTGTCCAGGCTGGTGACCCCCTCTCCGTCTTCCAGGAGGAGGAAGACACAAAGCCGAAGCCGGCCAAGCGGAAACGGAAGGGGTCGTCCGCGGTGGGCTCCGACAGCGACTGAGGCTCCTGGTTGGACTGCCCCCCCCCCTCCTTGGTGAAGCAGAGGTTTCAGAGGGGCTGCGGAGCCAACGGGAAACACCCTCTCCCCATCCCCGAACTCACTCACGCGGTGAGACGCCTGATAAGCTGCTGTGCAGCCCCAGCCCCTCCTCCCCTGCGGGGCCTCCAGCCCCATTCCGCGGCGGCTGCTTGGCTTCCACGGAAGCCAGAGGCTGTGCGAGGCCCCCGCCCCCTCTCCCGCCTCCCAAAGATCTGTTTCAACCAAAAGGAGAAACGGCAGAGGGGCAGCTGGCCTGAGGTCCTGGGATGAGAGGACAGCCTTGCGCGCGTGGGTGTCCCTCCCGACTTCCCCTTCAGGTCTGGGTTCGCCCTGAACAGGCGTTTAAAGAAATGGGCATTGAATGGCTGGCGCCCGTTCCTCTCCCTGGGGCACACGCCAGTGCTCAGGAAAGAACCTGCGAGGGAGGCCTCAGCCCCACCTGGTGTGCCCTGGAGGCTGGTGTTGGTCTGAGGTTGGCACCTCGGGCTGAGTCCCAGCGAGTCCCAGACACGTTCCACAGACTGTTAAATGGTCCCACTTTTTTGGTTGTTGTCTTTTTCTTGGCAGAGATAATCGTGTTTTAAAAAGTTGTTTTTAAATGACAATAAAACAAGTCAGAACCTCTTTCGTGCCAGTTGCTGCCCCCACTTACCCTGTGCGCGCGTCTGAATTTCATGGGCACCCCCTGTGGCTTCACAACTTCCCCCTTTTCCCTTCCCACCCACCCCGCTTCTTGTCTGAATAATGGGAAGCTTGGCTTTGCGCACTGGCCACGCCAGCCAGGCGCTGACCTGTCCAGGCAGAAACTGATGCTGAGGTCTCTGTCCTTACGCATCTCTCAAGAAGCTAGAGGCTTCCACGGGCTAGTACTTAACCTCCGTTTGGCAAGGGCGTGTGCTTTCTAACTACCAGGGGACCAAGTGCCGGGGAGAAGGCCCCTCTTCCAGTCCGGACCAGGGCTTCTGTCCCCCTGTCCCCGTGCGGACTGGGGGTTGGGGGGCCAGCTGAGGACGCGTGAAGCTGGGCTGACTGCAGACAGCTCCTACTCAGCGAGCAGATTTGTCTCAATCCAGGATCTCCCTCCCTCAAACCTTCTGTGTCTTCCTTTGAAAGTAAACCGCTGGAGGCGGCCTTTCCTTCCTCTCTTCCCGTTTCCTCTGCCCCAATTAAAACCGGGATGGAAAGCATTTGGCCGGCCTGCCCCGTTACTGCACTCTTTCCAAAGGGAGGAGCCTCCGCGTGGCCCCTCCAGAAATCTGGCTGGCTGGGCCTCCACCTTTCCCCTACTTAGCTCTCGGGCCCCCACCCATCCGCTGGGGTTGCTGCTGCTGCAGCTGGCAGCTGGCGGGCGGGCATGAGTCTGGCTACCGTGCTGGGACTTGCAGCATCAAACGGGCAAGGGGCCGAGTTCTTGGTCTCTTGGGAGACAGCAGTGGCACCCTCCGGGCCCGGGTGCAAATGGGGTAGAGGAGGGGAGAGATGGACTTCGATCCAAACGTCCTGGCTCTCAGACCTGGACGCCAAAGTCCAGCCAAATGCCTACAACCGCCCTTGAGGTGAAGGAACCTAAAACGCGAGATGACCCCGGGATCGAGGGGGGGCAGGAGCACCGCCCAGGACCTGGTGGGGTGCGGGCGCGAGCAGTCGGGAGGGAGCGCGTCCAGGGCGGAGCGTAGGGGTGGGGAGGCCGGGAGGAGTGCGGGGCCGCCCCCAGCCCCGCCGCTCTGCTCCAGGGGGGAAGGGGCGTGTGCCAGCGCACGCGCGCTCCCGGGAAGGAGCAGTCTCAGATCCAGAACGAGCGGCCCCAGTTTTTCGGAAGCGAATATCAGGGCTGGCTGCGAGCGGCTGGAGCCAGACGGCGCCGGGTCGCGGAAGAGGGCACATGGCCGCGCTCCTGCTGCTGCCGCTGCTCCTGCTGCTGCCGCTGCTGCTGCACCTCTGGCCCCAGTGGCGCTGGCTCGCCGCCGACTTGGCCTTCACGGTGCGCGCCCTACGCTGCAAACGCACGCTCCGAGCGCGCGCCTTGGCCGCGGCCGCCGCCGACCCGCAGAGTCCCGAGGGGGGCTGCAGCTTGGCCTGGCGCCTCGCACAGCTGGCCCGCCAGCGGCCCGAGCACACCTTCCTCGTCCACGGCGCGCGGCGCTTCAGCTACGCCGAGGCCGAGCGCCAGAGCAACCGGGCGGCGCGCGCCTTCCTGCGCGCTCGGGGCTGGGACGGGGGCCCTGGTGGCGGCGGCGGTCCGGGTGGCGCCCGGGAGGGCGAGCGGGCTGCCGGAAGCGGCGCGGCGCGAGCCGAGTGGGAAGGGGATGGCGCGGCCCCTCTGGCACCCGGGGACACAGTGGCGCTGCTTCTCCCCGCCTGCCCGGAGTTCCTGTGGCTTTGGTTCGGGATGGCCAAGGCTGGCCTGCGCACGGCCTTTGTGCCCACCGCCCTGCGCCGGGGACCCCTGCTGCACTGCCTCCGCAGCTGCGGCGCGCGCGCGCTGGTGCTGGCTCCAGGTAAGGCCGGAGCGCCCGGGTGGGGCGGGGCCCGCAGGATAGGGGCGTGTCGGGAGGGGCAGACGGGGTGGGCACAGAACTCTCCCCGGGGTTCGCAAAGGGTGGGGATGTGTTTCTGGATTACCCAAGGACTGAGCTCGGTCTTTGGTGCCTCCAAGGATTCCCTGGGCTCCAGGTCCCAGGCCCGCGATGGGACGTCCCATACTCTTCACTCTCATCCAAGAGCAGCAGGGAGGGGGTCGGCGGAGCCGGGGAGGAGGGTTGGCGGTGCAAATAAGCTAAGGGGTGGGGAAGGCTTCTGGGTGGCGGCAGGCAGAGCCGTGGAGCTGGGCTTTCCCACCGCATCCAGAGTTCGTGGAGTCCCTGGAACCAGACCTGCCGGCCCTGAGAGCCATGGGGCTCCACCTGTGGGCCGCAGGCCCCGAAACGCATCCTGCTGGAATCAGCGATTTGCTGGCTGAGGTGTCTGCTGAAGTGGATGAACCTGTGCCTGGGTACCTGTCTGCCCCCAAGAGCGTAATGGACACGTGCCTGTACATCTTCACCTCGGGCACCACCGGTGAGGGCGGGACACCATGCTTATCTCCCAGAAACTCAGACAGAGGAAGGGCAGCGGCCTGGGATGGAAACTGGGTCCTGCTCAGCTCCTAGGCCACCCCTGCCAAACCCCCAGAGGGGATACTGATCCCCGCGGCCATATCCCCACTCAACAAGCCTCCCACCTCCTGGGGCTTCGCACGTCTCCAGGACAGCCTGGCCTCCCTTCTCAGCTTCAGCCTTGCCTCTGCCTCTTTCTGTGGGAAACCCAGCAGGTGCAGAGGGAGGCGGGGCTCGCAGCTGAGCCCCCTTTCCTGGTCTCCCCCGCCCCCAGGCCTCCCCAAGGCTGCTCGGATCAGTCACCTGAAGGTTCTGCAGTGCCAGGGGTTCTACCAGCTGTGTGGCGCCCGGCAGGAGGATGTCATCTACCTGGCCCTCCCACTCTACCATATGTCTGGCTCCCTGCTGGGCGTTGTGGGCTGCTTGGGCATCGGTCAGTCTCCCCCCACACCCCCCTTCAGTCCTCGGGCAGGGGTTCCTTCCAGCAAACTGTAAGCACCAGCTGGGGTGCTCACCTGGGCTGCTCCTGAGTCCTTCAGGTGGACACTCCAGGGCAAGGAGGAGGCAGGCCCTGCTCTCCAGGGCCTCCTGGTACAAGAGAGAAGCGTCACCTGCACAGGCCTGCAGACCGAGCAACTAAGGAGGCCACCGGATTCCCTGAACTCCCGCTCCAGGGGCGAGGGGAGGGGAGGGCTGGGAGTGTCCGCCCAGGAGGAGGCAAATGGAGGAGAGGATTAGGACTTGGGGTTGGGGACAAGGATGGACGGATTGGGGCTGGAGAGAGGAAGGGGGCTCTGACCTTTGAGGCGCAGGTGGGAAAGGAAGAGACCACCTTGGCCTGGCCCCTGAATGTGAGACTGTCACATGGCAGCTGCAGTGCAGTGAAGGCTGGAGTCCGAGAAGAAGGGGGTCAGGGCCACCTGCGGCCCTTAACCACACCTCTTTCCTTCTCCTCCCTCCTGGCTTCTGGCAGGGGCCACCGTGGTGCTGAAGTCCAAGTTCTCGGCTGGTCAGTTCTGGGAGGACTGCCAGCAGCACGGGGTGACAGTGTTCCAGTACATTGGGGAATTGTGCCGCTATCTTGTCAACCAGCCCCCGGTGCGTGGGCACCCACGCTGGGCTGAGCCACTGAGGTGGGGTGGGGTGCGGGGAGGTGACAGGCAACAAGGGGAAGAAAATGGCAGGGTGGGTTGGGGGCCAGGACAGTGGGACCCCTGGCGACTGGGGCATGAGGGAGGTCCCAGTGAAAAGTGTTTCCGGCAGCGGGAAACGGGAAGGCCTTCCCTTTGGGGAGCCAGCATCTGGATGTTGAAGGCCCTGCCCCTCTCTGCACTCCTCAGAACCAGGCAGAACGCGGGCACAAGGTCCGAATGGCGGTGGGCAGTGGGCTGCGTCCAGACACTTGGGAGCGTTTTGTGCGGCGCTTCGGGCCCCTGCAGGTGCTGGAGACGTACGGACTGACCGAGGGCAACGTGGCCACTTTCAACTACACAGGCCAGCGGGGCGCTGTGGGCCGGGCTTCCTGGCTCTACAAGGTGAGGGGCGGGGAGGAAACGAAACCCAACCCTGGGGAACCGAGTGGAAGGTGGGGCTGGCGGAAGGGGGCTCAGGCGACTGAAATGACCCAGGGCCTGGGCCTCCCTTCCCCAGCATGTCTTCCCCTTCTCTTTGATTCGCTATGATGTCACCACAGGGGAGCCGTTTCGGGATACCCGAGGGCACTGTGTGGCCACATCTCCAGGTCTGTGCTCGGGTGGGGTGGGCGGGGCAGTGAAGCTGGCCCTGGAGGGTTGGCATTGCAGAGTGGGGGCTCCAGGCGAGGCCACCCGTGACCCCAGTGACTCTGCCAGGTGAGCCAGGGCTGCTGGTGGCTCCCGTGAGCCAGCAGGCCCCGTTCCTGGGCTACGCTGGGGGGCCGGAGCTGGCCCAGGGGAAACTGCTCAAGGACGTCTTCCGGCCCGGGGATGTTTTCTTCAACACCGGGGACCTGTTGGTCTGCGACCACCAAGGCTTCCTTCGTTTCCATGACCGCACAGGAGACACCTTCAGGTACTTGCCCATACATTTCTGACTCCTTCCTGGGCATCTGACCTCCGTGACCCGAGCCCCCCAAACCTCAGCTCCCTCATCTCCGGCCCCAGCCCAGCTCCTCATCTAAGCTCTCGTCTCAAACCTGCTGCCCCCCCTGTGGCCCAGGCACCCTGACCGCATCCCTGACCCTACTCTGCCCACCCACGTCACGAGGCCCTGACTCCTGATTGCCTTCACATCTGCTCTCCGGCAGGTGGAAGGGGGAGAATGTGGCCACGACCGAGGTGGCGGAGGCCTTGGAGGCCCTGGATTTTCTCCAGGAGGTGAACGTCTATGGAGTCACCGTGCCAGGTGCCCAGGCAGGGGAGGCATGGGAGGGCGCCCGGCCCACCTCCCTGAAGTGGTATGACGGGCGCAGGGAACATGAGGCCTCGTGGTGGTCAGCCACTGCCACGGAGCCTTTCCCCACCCCCCACCCAGGACATGAAGGCAGGGCTGGAATGGCAGCCCTGGTTCTGCGTCCCCCTCACTCTTTGGACCTCGTGCAGTTCTACACCCATGTTTCTGAGAACTTGCCATCTTATGCCTGGCCTCGGTTCCTAAGGCTGCAGGTAATTAGCCACTCCTGCTGTGACCCACACCCCACAGACGCAGCAGTTGATGGCTCCCCCTACCCCACAAAGAGCCCCCCACATAATACACTCTGAAGAGAAAGAACAGCCCCTTCCCACCTTCCCAGACACTCGCTGCTCATCCCTCGTTCTCTCAGCCTGGCCGTTCTCTTCCCTGTCACCCCCTCTCCTAGACCCTGACCCCTCATACCTGCCCCTGAACAAAATTCAGGCAACTCACCTGAGCCCCCGCCTCCCTC
>NW_017732079.1:497663-500836 GCF_001890085.2 Hipposideros armiger | reverse complement strand
CCCCCCACCCCCCCAACCCCCACCACTCCGTACGCCTTCCTTCAACTCCCTTTGTTGCCTCCTCCCCAGGAGTCTCTGGCCTCCACAGAGACCTTCAAACAGCAGAAGGTTCGGATGGCCAAGGAGGGCTTTGACCCGAGTGCACTGTCTGACCCGCTCTACATTCTGGACCTGGCCAGGGGCGCCTACCTGTCCCTCACGCCTGCCCGGTACACAGCCCTCTTGGCTGGGGACCTTCGCATCTGAGAGGCCTGCACGCCAAGGCTTGAGGGAGGGGCTGTGTGGGGTGTGCCCGGGGACTGTCAGGAATCTTTTCTCTACCAGATTTGTAATCATTATTTTGTAATAAATGGGGCTGGAGCCGGTCTGGCTGTCTTGCTGATCTTCCGTGTCTGTCTGTGGAACTGCTTTTCCCTCGGACGCTTGCCCCTGGCACGGAGCCCGGGCCCTCCTGCCCTGACTTCATGTGCCTGGACCTCGTGTTTTTCCTCTCGGCTGACCCCGGGTGATCCTTGTCCTTGGAGAACCCTGGTGACTGATGTCTGGCTGTGCTTGTGTGTATCCGGCCCCAGTTCCACTCCCTGAGTGCAGGGCCCCCACTGCTCTCTCTGGGGAATGGCAAGCCCCCAGGGGTTGGCTCAAATGGCAGAGATGGACCAAGGCACAGAAATGCTGGTCCCTGTGGCCAGCCAAACCGTCTCCGCCGGCTCAGGTGTGGTTGGGCCAGGGGAAGAGTCTCCACCAGGCAAAACAAAGGTTTGATTTTGGGGAAAAGGGTGCTCTGGTTGTCCCTCTTCCTTCACAGCTGTGTCTGATAAGCCAGTCAGTGAGAGGGGAGGTGGGCCACGCAGCCTCCCCAGCTCAGATGTTCCCAGTTTTACCTAATCTTAGTCATATGTTCCCAGAAGCAGCTGCCTGGGTTGGGGCCCATCAGGTTCTGGGGAGAGTTTGCCTCAAGCCCCTCCTTGGAGCTGGGCTCCGAGTGCATGTGCGTGTGTGGTAACAGGAGGGATGGCTGGATCCAAAGGAAGAAGGCAGCAAAAAGTTCATCTAAAGGCTTGAAGTGAAATAATGAAACTCCGACATTTTCTGCTACTTTCCCCTTGGGTTGTCTTTCCCCTTCCAAGGTTGCGGGGACAGGCCCCACCACCAACCTGGAATCACTGTGGCTAATCCTCCTATTCCAAAACACACACCTTGCCTCATCCTCCACTAACCCAACACTGTCGCATAGGTGATGTCGCCACACACCCATAAATGTGGGATTTTGCTCATTCTGCTCAGCTCTAATCTGCCAGGAAGAGTGGAACAGTTAGGGTCTGCCTGGGGGTGGCTGGCGTGGAGTGGGTAGCTTTGTCATTGGGCTGGCAGGGGGCTGCCCCCTTGCAACCTTAACTCACCAGGTTTCCCAGGACTGAGCTGAGCAGCCATCTACCTCCCCCCTTGTGGGGTCACACATTTCAAGCACTCAATAGGTGCTGTGGCTAGCGGCTGCCATGTTTTGGATGGATTGAGTTAAAAGAATATATTTAAATGAATTTCACTTGCTTATTTTTACTTTATAAACGTGGCGACTAGAACGTTTAGAGTTACATATGAGCCACGTTATATTTGCTGAAAAGCGCTGACCTAAACCCTGCCCCCACTCCACACTCTGCAGACCCACAAATCCCAGGTGTAACGCGTCAGTTTTGCTATATGACGCCTGTTCTAGGCACAGCCGCACTTGAGCAAGGACTGCTGGGAGGAGGGCTGTCGTGCAATGGGCGGGGCCAGGTGTGTGTGTGTGTGTGTGTGTGTGTGTGGCAGAGAGGGCGGGGGCCTGGCATTCTGCCCTCCAGACAGACCCTCAGTTCTCTGGACCAGATTTGTCAGAGGCAATAGCTAGTGGTAGGAATTGAGAGCTGCAAGGAGGCACACTTCTGATCCGAAAGAATTAGGTTTTCCAAATACCACAATGAAAAATAAAATACATTTTAAAAGAATTAGGTTTTCCTGCTTTAAAAAAAAAGTAAAATAAAATGGAATTATAAGCTAGTCTGCCAAGATAAAATAGGTTGGTCCTCGGGGGTCAGTTCCCTTTCTCAGGAGACTGGTCAACCACTTCGGGACACCGGGGTGGGAGGGCGGCGGAACCAGGGCGCTCTGTCTCCCCGCCCCGCCCTCAAATTCTGGCAGCGTTCTCAGCTTTGTGTCTGTGGATCCCCAGGGTACCTCGTCCACGTGTCCTCGACAAATAGAGGCGCCAGAAAAGGGGCACTGGGGTCAGCAAAACGCTGCCTGTTTTTGTTTTGTTTTGTTTGACAGCCAGCGGGCTAAGAATGGCTTGATAGTTTCATACGGTTTAAGAAATCAAAAGATGAGTGTTCATGACATGTAAAAATTATATGTGACTCGGACGTCCGTGTCCAGGGGTGGTTTTATTAGGACAGGCTACCCTCATTTCTTCGTACGTCGTCTTCCGTGCTACAAAAGCAGAGATGATCAGTGACAGAGGCCGCAGGGCCTCCAAAGCATGAAATAGTTGCTGGGTGGCCCTTGACAGAAACACCCTGTGACGCCTGTTCTAGGGCCTGCGCCCTCCCGGCCCGCTGGCTGCGGTTTCCGCGCGCACAGGGGAGGACGCCCGCCGAGGGACGCTTGGTGGCCGCTCCCCGCGGGCTCTGGCAGGAAGTTCCCGGCCGCGGGCGCCGCTGGAGACCACTAGGTGGTGAAAGGCCTTAACCCGCCCGCAGCCCGGCGCTTTTCCCAGCGCCGCCACGTCCGCGCGTGAGGGAGGCGGGGCAGGCCGGGGAGTGGGAGGGGTCATCCCGCGTGGGCGGGGCGAGGCCCCCTCGCCTTCCCAGCCAGGAAGGCGCCTGCGCACTTGGGCGCCGCTCTGCTCTCCGTGCTCCCGCTGAAACGAGAAGAAAAATGGAGGGGCGAGGCCAAAGTACCTGGAGTTCTCCTATTCCGGCAACTGGGGGGCGGGGAATAGTATTTTTTTTTTTGAGCTATAATTCATAGACCATAAAATTTACCTTTTTAAAATTTAAAGTTCAGGGGCCGGCCGAGTGGCGCGTTGGTTAAGAGCTGGTTTGGGACGCCAGAGGGCCCCGGTTCGGATCCCACATATGAGGGCCAGTGACACTGCCCTCCACAGCTAAGATGCTGAACAACAGCTGGACCTGGAG
>NW_017732079.1:494355-496158 GCF_001890085.2 Hipposideros armiger | reverse complement strand
TGTATGATAACACACCTATTAGGAGTCACTGTTTCCAGAGCAAGAAAATAAAAGCTAGAAGTATAAAATAAATGAAGTAAAAATCTTGTATTTCGCGGAAGGAGCCTAGATGCAATGGGCAATCTACAGCAATGAAATGTCCTGGGGCCCAGCTCTTTGGAGGAAGGTCGGGGGCAGGAAATACTCTGGATGAACCTTGAGGCATCTCCGTGCCAGAAAGCAAGGATATCAAAATATGGGGTAACAGCAAAAGGACACAGAGCTCCCACTGCCGAGGAAGCTGAATGTCAAAAAGGATTAATGAGTGCACTTGAAACACTGCAATACACAACATGTGGCAGTTCAGAGTGATACTAATGGGGCATGAGGATAAAGGGAGGCAGAGGGAGAGAAACTCATGGATAGAGCACCAACACCTTACTCTGCAAACTAGCAGTTAAGGCAAAGAACTAAGCACTTGTCCCTGTGTGAACTGTATTTCAGAGTTACCAAATTGTCCCAGTTGATGAGGGAAAGGTCTTTACAAAAGCCTTCCATTTAATACATGAGAAAGGAATGATAGAATTGGAAAATCACCATTCTGTGTCCCCTAATAAAATAATTGAGTCAATTATCATCATTGAATCAAATGATTAGATGAATTTTACAATGGAGGGATCAGGGTGTCACCACCCAAAGCCCCCACTCTATCTTAGAGTCACTAAAGCGGGACCACCAGACATTGTGTATCTCCTGACAAGATACATTGTGTGACACACAGCACCACCTGTACAGTTGTCCTCCCTGAATGGAGACTGAGTCCCCCCAGGGCCACCATCCAATTACAGAGGAACATAGCCGACAACAGCGGAGAAAGCAAACAACCCAGAGTCTGGGACATTCTGCAGGAGAACGTCTCCATCCTCTCCATCAACTCAGGGACATGTAAGGGGGGGGAGGGTGTTCTCAATTAGAGAATGGGAGGGGCTGTGCAGGGTGACAAGTGATGGGCACAGACAGCCCTGGGGTCTGAGACCCACAGGAAGGCAGAGGCCTTGGGTCTGCAGTGGGGTGACTGCTCTGGGTTTCAGAAAAGGGATGAGGTGCAGAGCGGAGCGAGTTCTGGGCGTGGGTTGCAAGGCGGTGGGCTCTCCTTCCATCTTCCGCTTTACAAATGTCCCATGCTCCGGGCTTGGGGCACACAGCAGGGGACAAGCAAAGTCCCTGCCCTTGTGAAACTCACATTCCAGTGGAGGGGACCCACAACACAAACCAGCAGGTGTGAAATGAAACGTCACGGAGTGACAGTGTTGAAACAGAAGAGAGAGGGACCGTATAGAGTTTTCTATTTGCTGCTGTGACGATGACCACAGATATAATGGCTCCAAACAACACAAATATATTATCTCGCAGCTCTGTGGGTTGGGCTTCAGACACAAGTGCCTGGGCTAAAATCAAGGTGTGGGCAGGGCTGCCGTCCTCCTGGGGGCTGCTAGGGGAGGATCCGTTTTTTGTCTTTCCCAGTCCAGGGGTCACCCCCATTCTTTGGCTCTCTGCTTCCTTCACCTTCAAAGTCAGCTGCAGCAAGGTGGGGGGGTCCTTCTCATGTCACATCACTCTGACCTTCTTTCTCTCTTTGACTTCTGCCAGTCTCTTCCACTTTTAAGGACACTTGTGATTACATTGGGCCCACCTGGGTCACCCAGGAGGCTCTTATTTTATTTTATTTTATTATTTATTTATTTATTTATTTATTTATTTTTAAAGATTTTTATTGGGGAATTGGGAGGATGGGAACAGTGCTGGGGAATTGGGGGAAGGGGA
>NW_017732079.1:483586-489844 GCF_001890085.2 Hipposideros armiger | reverse complement strand
TGGGCCTGGGCAGTGCCGCTTTAGCCATTAGGCACAGTGTGCATAGTGCCTGGGGCCCCGGGGTCCTTCAGGGGCCCACGAAAATATTTTAATTCTAATTTCTTTAAAACCAGCAGGGGGGAAAAATGAATGTAACAATGAACATATAATAAGGAATCCAGCTTGGATTATATTTGTCCTTGACCAATGCAATTGTAAAATGTAACTTTAAATGCTTTTTTATGGAGGACGGCAAAGTGCCAATGGCCCACAAAAGTCGCAGACACGAGATCGCAGGGCTGCATAGGAAGCGGTCAGCAGGAAGTGGCAGCCGTGGGCACCGAGAGGGCAAAGCTCCGGGCGGGCTCTGTGGGTGCTCAGCTGGTCCCCCGTGCCCTAGGTCTGTCCCGCTTCCACCAACACCCAGAGTCCGTAGAGGTGGAGCGGGGTGGCGTCGCCCGCTTCCAGTGCCTGATCCGGGGGGTGCCGGAGCCTTCCATTGCCTGGGAGCACAATGGCTCGGCCCTGAGCACTGCCGACCACCGGTGAGCACCAGCCAGGAGTGCGGTGGGGTGGCAGGCTGGGGGTCAGGGCACAGCATGGAGCCCTGACTTCTGCATCCTCAGGGTCACACTGCTGCCTGGTGGCATCCTTCACATCACCAGTGTGAGCCAGGCTGACGTGGGCACCTACCGCTGCGTGGCACGCAATGTGGCCAATACCCGCCACAGCCAGGATGCCTGGCTGACCCTGAGCGGTAAGCAAGGACCGGGGGAATCAGTGAGAACTGGGTAGAGAGGAGGGTGTGGCGGCCAGCGCCGCTGGGAAGTGGGTATGGCCGACGAGGTGCTCCGAGGCACAGAGACTTTGTAACGACGGACATTTGGAGCGCATACCATCTGCGAGGCACTGTGCTGGGTCGGGGAGGGCAGCAGTAAGCCCACCCATCAGCTTGGGCGCATCCCTAGCTTCCTGGAGCTCATCCTAGTAGAGAGGGAGGGGCTGTGGGTATCCGGGACAGCCTTGGTGTGGACCACGGGAGGTCTGGGGTTTCAGGAGGAAGGTCTCCCAAGCTGGGTGTTGAAGGTGAGCAGAGACAGGTGGCCACCGGCAGCAAGGTGTGAGGGTGGCAGTTCTGTCATTTCCTGTGCAGAGGCGCAGGGTGCTAATAGGACAGTCTGTGCAGGCAGCTCCATGCTGCTGGGCCACAGAAGGGGCAGAATGGGGCTGACCAAGAGTCCATGTGGGCCAGGCCCGCCGTGAAAGAAAAGGGGTTGGGACTTGATCCAGAGCCCTTGGTGGGATTAGAGTGGGGGGCTCAGAGTCAGCCTGTGTCTCGGCTGGGAGTGGATGCCTGGGTGCAGTTCTGTGTGTGTGTGCGTGCATGTGGGGGTGTGCACGTGTGTGTGCGTGTTTACATGAGCGTGTGTATGCAACTCTCATCGGGGGGAGGATAAAAATAGCTTTGTACTTGAGATGAAACACCCAGGACGACCCCAGATGCAGGCCAAGGGGAGTGGGAGAGTTTTTGTGCCCAAAGTGAGGGTCGCAGCAGAGCCTCTGAGGCGCTGGTGCCTCCCTCTCGGGACAGGTGGGGCGCGCAGCCAGTCTGCAGCCGAGGGCGCGCCGGAACCGTCCACGAGGGGGCGCCGTAGTAGAACTAACAAGTGAACCTTGGGACAGCCTCAGGGTGCCTCCGCGTAGACTTGCAAAACATTTCGGACACAATTTCTCCAAAGGATGTACGATTTTTAAATTGAAGCCCGAAAGGGGGAAGGGAGGGAGCTGTCGCGTCTCTGACCTGGTACCGACTTAGAAACGGAAAGCAAAGAGTGGAGATTGGGGGCTCCTCCCTGAGACTGGGGAGCACGAGTGGGTGCCTCTGGCCTCCCACTTCCGGTTCCCATCAACCCCCTGGGGCAGGAGGGCAGGGCAGGGTGCCTGCTTCCAGGATGCGGAGCTCCTGGCCAGAGGCCGGGCTAGCGGGCGGCATGGCCCTCCGTCCCGCTGCCCACAGAGGCAAGGAAATGAATGGCCAGAGCGTTTCCGGCAGGTCAGGAGGAGAAGCAGGCTGTGCTGGGAGCAGAGCAAGGAGCCCACCAGTAATAGAGGGCTCGCGGAAAGGAGCTGGAGTCCGTGTAGACCCTTCCCCAGGGACGGGAGCTGGGACCAAGGATGCAAGCCATTCACTCCTAAAGCACCCCCCTGGGGCTGGCCTCACCCTGGGGAGGCCCCGGGGAGACAGAACTGCCCCGACTCGAGGTGCTCACAGTGGCAGGAGGGGTGTGCTGTCAGCTGGCCAGTGCTGCCGGGATCCAGGTCTGAGTCCCGCTTCTGCCAGTCCTGCTGACACTGGACAAGTGACTCAACCCCTCTGACACGTGCTTTTCTCATCTGTGAACTTGGAGAAGTTGCAACACTTGCCCCACAGGCTGCAAGGGAGGATTAAGTGAGAATGTGTGTGGGCTCACAGCACAGGCAGGGGTTCAGCCAGCTGGGGACAAAGTGCCATATGGTCCAGGCTCTGCCCAGCACAACAGTCTGACCAGGTGGAACGCGGCTTCCTTGGTCAAGGCCAGGACATTTCAGGACAAGCCTGTGGCTGAACTAGAGCTTGTCAGAGGCAAACAGAGGGGGGCCTGGCGCGAAATGGGCCCCCACTGTATGGTTGGGGATGGATGGATGGATGGATGGATGGATGAAAGAAATACTCTAGGCCTTGAGAAATAGTTAAAGATGTGTAAGACCTTATAAGATTCCTGGAGAAACTTTAATTTTAGAGACACAAAATTTGGCACGAGAAGTTCTCAGTGAAGGACATTTACAAAAGGGCTTAAGATATGTTACAGTCTCACAAATACAAAACAGCACAACAAAGATGAAGGTGACAGGATAAGGGCAAACAAAGGTCTGATTTCCCTCTGCTGTCGCAGCTGTACTCCCAGTGTGAGAATAATATCCGGCCATGCCCCCCTCCCCGTGCGNGCCACTGAATTGTGCAGCTTAAACAGGTGAACTTATGGTATATAAATGACATGTCGGCCAAACCATTCTGAAAAAGGAGGACAGAAAGGAGACTGAAGGACGTTCCTTTCGCTGGACCCTCACACGTCTTTGGAAAGCCAGGTCTTGCCTCCTTCCCAGGTGGGAAGTCGCAGGGGTGAGGGATGCCAGCCCAAGACAAGGTGACTGCTTAGGGACAGAGCTGGGTTTTGAACCCAGGTCTTCTGAATCATTTTATGTCCTGTGAGCCATGCTGGGGTGTGAGGTCAGAGGTGACAAGGCAGCTGCTGCAGATCAGGCGCCATCTTCTCCGTAGGTCCTCAGCCCTTACCTAATGTAAGCCCCCTGGTCACCATCACAGTGGGGGGAGGGGGGCGTTGTTCCTATCACACCTCCACCCCCCACCCACACCACCCGGTTTCTAGGAGAAGCAGGCTCAGCGAGGTGAAATTGCCTACAAAGGACACACAGCTCCTAAGTGACGTGGGCCCCTCTCCCTGGCTGCAGGGCCTGTGGGCCTTCTCCTGACCTGTCCAGGCGCTCGGACCCACTGCTTGGGGAGGGCTGGGAACCACAGCGGTGCTGGGCTGGGTGAGGACGTCCCAGAGAGGAAGCCACAGGCTCTCTTCCCACGAGGCCGTCTCCTGTAGGGGTGACCCAGGCCTGGGGTGCTGGGAGGAGACGACTGAGCCTGTTGGGGTGAAGACTGAAGATGGAGCTTGTGCTGAGCAGGGCAGGGCAAAGCCAGACACAGGAGCTGGGGGACAGAGTGAGGGGAAGGGGGCTGAGGAGAGACAGGGCCCGGGGGTCAGGCTGGCTGGACTTCTGGGGTCAGAAGCCTGGGTGCTTGTGGCCTTGGGTTCTGCCCCAACCAGATTCCTCACCGTTGCTTTTTCTCCTTATCCTCTCTCACAGGCCTCCCCCCATACTTCCTCTCTCATGTTTCCAGAAGCTCTGCTTTTTTTGGGGGGGGGGGTGGCTGCCGTTTGGGGAAGGGGTTCTGCAGAAATAGCAAGTCTCAAAGTCAGTGCCTTTCTGGGTCCCAGGCTCTTTTGGCAAAAGGAGCCCCCCTTTTTGCATGTTTTAGACGGTCAGCTGGGTAAGGGGAGGGGTCTGGGCCTGTTTCTTCTCTGTAGGATGGGGCGGTGGAGGCTGGGTCCCCACCTCCCACTGGCTGGCTGCCTCCCGGCCCCTGCTGGCCCCAAGCCATTGTCCTGACAAAAATAGAGAGAACAGCTTTGGAAAGTGACACTATGAATGGTGAGGGGGCTGCCAGGGCCGTGACCAAACTAATGGGATGCGCCCCACCCCCAACGCTGGGCCCTGGCTCAGCACCTGGGACAGCGACCCTGCCAGGAGGGTGGGGCTCTGCGCCCCTCTCCGAGACCCCCAAATCAGACTCTAAGCCACCCCCCCTCCCGTCCAGGACCTGGATCCCCAGAGATGGGCTTAGGGGAGCAGATGTCCCAACTCCCTATAACTTCACTCTCATTCATTCAGTTTGAGAGGGAGTCAGGGGTGGGTCTAATGGGCTGGGAGAGGATTCTGGAGGCTGGGAAAGAGGCGGGCTTGACCCCCCAACTTTGCCCTGCTCTCATTGGCCCCGCCCCCGCCCCTTTCCCCACCCCAATTGTCTCGGTGTCTGGGTCTCGGCCCTGGGAGGAGGGGACAGACAGTGGGGTTGGGGATGGGGAGGGGGCTCAGGCTGAAAGCAGAGAGAGACCCAGTTCCAGAGAGGACCGTCCGAGGGCAGCAGCCTCCAGCTTTGACCCCACACCTCAGCCCCCCAGATCCCGGGATCCCCCAAAACAAGGCCAGAGCCCCCACACTGTGCCCCCCGAGGGTGGGGTGGGGAATGCCCACAGTCCAGGGGCCCCCAGGCTGAAGGCAGAAGACCAGAGCTGCTTGGGAAGTGGCCCCGGGCTGAGGGGGCTGGGCCCGTGGGGACATGGGGCTGGCGCTGCTGTTGCTGCTGCCACTGCTGCTCCGAGATTGGGGTAAGGGGCTGGGGCCGCGGGGTGTGGGCGAGACCAGGTGGGAGAGGTAGATGGAAGAATCGGGGAAGGCATAGGGGTGCGAGAGTGGGGGAGCAAAGCGGGGGAGAGACAGAGGTGTAGGAGCAGCGGTGCAGAAACCCTGTGGGACGGAGGGAGGGGACAGCCATGTGGTGTGCAGACAAGAGCTGCGTGGAGGGACAGCCTCTGGGGAGCCGCGGCTGGCTGCAGTGCCCAGGGGCGCCCACTGGAAGGGGAGCCGAGGTCATGTGCTGAGCAGTGGGAGGGGGCTGTCAGGAAGAGGGTCTTGGAGAGGAAGAAACCAAGACGTTTGTTCCCCAGACGTCCCTGAGGTGCAGAGGCTGGGTGAGCCCTGGGCCTGCGGGGTCTGGCCCAGCTGAGGCCCCTCTGCCCACCCATCCACCCCCACCTGCTGGGCGGGTCCCTGCCTCACGGGCTGTTATCACACAGTGTGCGTGGTCTGGGGGCCACACGCGTGGGTTCACAGCTCTGCTCAGGCATTTCTGGGCCTGTCGCCCTGTGTTTGTGTATTTGTGACTCTGAGCCTGTAGGGACATCGGTGTGTGACCTGAGTTTGTGTCCCCTGTGTCTGGGATGAAACCTATCTGTCTGTGTCTAGAAGGCGGGGTGGTCTGTGAGCTTAGGATTTTTAGTATAGGTGTGTGTGTGTGTGTGTCTGGGAATGAGTGTGTGTGTGTAAAAGGGTTCCTTCCCTATTCAGGGGCCGGGGTCCTGGAGGGAGGCGGGGTAGACGGAGAGCCAGGAGTCCTGGGAAGCTGACCCTGCGGGCAGACAGGCAGATGGGCTGGCGGGGAAGGAGGGGCAACCCCATTGTCCCCCGGGGAGCACAATGCCCATGCCTGGGCCCCTGACCTCCACTGTGCCCGCCCCGTCCCCTCCCCGTTGCCAGGGCCCGGCTGAAAGAGACCATCAATCATGGTGGCCCGCCAGGCCTGGCCTTTGCCGCCAGCCCCGCTGGACAGTGACCACCAGGACCTGCTCCTCAGACTGCCAGCCTTGCTCCCCTCTTTGCTCCTCCCTTGCTGCCCCAAGGTCCCCCCAAAACGAAGTGCTGCCTTCTCACCCCTCGCCCAGGCTGGAAGGGGAGGCAGTGGGCCCCAGGAGGCTGCCTGGTCCAGGCCTCACTGGCTGTCCCCACAGGCTGTACCACAGGCTCTGAGCTGGCCTTCGTGCGGGAGCCTGGGGACGTGGTGGCCGTGAGGGAGCGCCCGCTGGTGCTGCCCTGCCAGGTGGAGGGGGA
>NW_017732079.1:452983-480346 GCF_001890085.2 Hipposideros armiger | reverse complement strand
CCCGTGTCCGTGTTCCCCGCCCCCCTGCTCCCCTCATGATGATTTGTTGAAAACCTAATAAAATGGGAGAGGGAGGCGTAAAACAAAGATGAGGTTTAGGCCCAAATACTGTATTTCACAAAACGTTTACATCCTGAGCAGTTGAGACACGCTGAGTTCTTAGGGGGCCTGGCTTTCTTGCTGAAGAAGGGGGCTTGCTGCCAGCTTTGTAATTTAGGGAAGGGGACTAGGCCTTACCCCTACTGTCCCTAGGGATAGGCTCCCAGGGGTGTGTGGAAGCTCAGGTTCTGACACTGCTATGGGCATGGGATACAGCAGGGGGCACGCTTATACTTGTCCCCTCCCCACTGGCTTCACTTGGGCCTGCTTTTCTTGCCAACGGCTTCTCGCCCTGATGTGTGGGGCCGTGGGGCCTGGGGCAAGTCATTTTCTTTATCTGTAAGCTGGGAATCAAATAGCAGCTGCTCAGCGCCACTTTGAGGTCTGGTGACCTGAGGACTAGAAGAAGGGGCTCTGGGAGCAGATCCTTCAGCTTGCTGTTTCCTGGCAGGGGGATCCCCGCGGCTGCTGCAGGAGCCTGAGATCCTGTCGGGGCCTCAGAACCTGACGCTCACGGTGCACCAAACGGCAGTGCTGGAGTGCATCGCCACCGGCCACCCGCGGCCGCTTGTCTCCTGGAGCCGCCTGGGTACGCAGCCGCTCGCCCTGCCTCGCAGAGCCCCAGCCCCTTGCCCTTGGCCAGCCATGACCCCTCGCCTCCCCGCAGACGGCCGCTCCATCGGCGTGGAGGGCATCCAGGTCCTGGGCACTGGGAACCTCATGATCTCCGACGTGTCGGTCCAGCACTCGGGCATCTACGTCTGTGCTGCCAACCGGCCGGGCACCCGTGTCCGGCGCACGGCGCAGGGCGTTTTGCTTGTGCAAGGTGAGCCCCGAGGGTCAGATGGGGGGGGGTCCTGCACCCCATCCCCCCATGGAATCCATGGGGTGGGAGAGGGGCAGGGGCCGGAGGGGGACATGAGGCCAGGCCTCATCGTGGCTTCCATGCACCCCCCCACCATGGCCTGCCTAGCTCCCCCGGAGTTTGTCCAGTGGCCACAATCCTTGTCCAAGGCGCCTGGCAGCAGCGCCATCTTCACGTGCGTGGCCCAGGGTGTCCCTGAGCCCCGTCTGGTCTGGCTGAAGAATGGGAAGGTGCTGAGTCCTGGGGAGAACATTCGGCTGACCCACAACAACAGGTACAGGTGTCCCGTCTGTCCCCTGCCTGCCCCCGCCTCCACCTACACAAGATCCTCTCCATCTAAGTCCACTCTGTCAAATCCACATAGCCCCCAGCAAGTGCCCCCACCCACAGAGCCTCTGCGCCACCTGCTGCACACAGGTGGCGTCCTGTCCCTGGGCAGGTCTGTGGGTCTCTGCGATGGCGGCCGCCCCACCGGGCAGGGGGCCTGGTGGGAAGGAGCCCCCAGCAGCTGTACTGTCTTCCCCTAGCACCCTGATGCTGGTGAGGGTCTCAGCTGAGGATGAGGCCATCTACCAATGTGTGGCAGAGAACTCCGCTGGCTCCAACCAGGCCAGTGCCCGCCTGGCTGTGACAGGGGACCCAGAGCCACCCCCTGCCCCCAGGGGCCTGCAGGCCACGGCTCTCTCCAGCTCTGCCATTCGAGTGTCCTGGGAGCCGCCCCCCTCCGACAGGGACATCATAGGCTATGCGCTGCACCTCCGACCTGTGGGAGGTGGGTGTGGGTGGGTGGGCAGGTGTCCCTGGTCCCAGCCCTCCCCCGCCCTGACTGGTATGTCCCTGGGCAAGTGCCTCCCTCTGCGGGACCCCAGGCCCGTGTGGACTCTTTTCACGGGCCTCTGGTGTTTCCTTGTGTTTCTCAGCCCTTTCTCATCCCAGCTCCAACTTGGCAGCTCTTCTCTGCTCTCCAGCTGGGCACCAGGAGGGGCTTCAGGACCACGGAACAGGGTGGGGGGTGGATATAACGAGGGAGAGGGACGCTCAGTTGCTAAGCTGCTCTGCTCCTAGAGCCGGCCGGCCCAGGGCTCCAAGCGGCTGTGGGCAGAGGCACCTTTGAGCACGTCTTCTCCAACCTGGAGCCGGCCACAGCCTACTCCATCCGGCTGCGGGCCTACTCGGCGGAGGGTGCCAGCCAGGACTCAGCGTCCATCCACGCCTCCACCATGGGCAGCAGTGAGTCACAGCCCCTCCAACTCTGCAGAGCCCCTGGCTCCGGGCAGATGGGCTGCCAACCGGCTCGTCCCGTTTCCTCCACAGCCCCTGCCGCCCTGGGCTTCTCTGCCACAGTGCTCAACGCCACCTCCGTGCAGGCCTCCTGGCAGCTGCCAGCCCAGCCGGGGCCCATCCAGGGCTTCAAACTGTTCCACCGCAAGCTGCCGGCTGCCCATTTTGAGGGGCCCCTGCTCCTGGCCAGCAGTGTCAGCTCCTTCCTCTACACGGATCTGGGTGAGGCTCTGAACCGACGTCGTGCGCTCTCGCCCCAGGAAGCCCTGTTCTTTTCCCAGAAAGCCCTGTTCCCTTCACACTCTCCTGCCCCCGCAGAGCCGGCCGCCCTCTATGAGATCAAGCTGCAGGCATTCAATGGCAATGGTGATGGTGACAGCAGTGCTCGTTTTGTCTCTCTGCGTGATGTGCCCTTGGCCACCGCTGGTGAGTGGGGTCCAGTAGGAGGGTCGCAGGCCTGGGTTGGAGGAGGCACCTCCCGTAAGACCCGTCCGTGGCTGTTAGCCTTCAGGGAGGAGGACAGGCTGGGCTTTGCCCCCATCCGGGTCCTCTGACAGATGGCACTGTGTCCACAGAGGCCAAAGCCGAGTGCTCCTGCAGCCGGGATGAGAGCAGCCCACTGCCCGGGGTTGTGGTGGGCGTGCACGTGGGCCTCGCTGCGGCTATCGTCTGCCTCCTCTGCCTCCTCCTGGGCTGGAGACACAGGTAAGGGCCAGGATGGCTACTGCGGTAAGTGCTAGGACAGCCTGCATGACGGGCTTAGGGCCAGAAAGCAAGACAACGCCCTTATCCATCACGAGTCCACTTCACAGATGAGGAGTCTGAGGCCGAGGGCGCGGCGGGGGCGGGAGGGGGGGGCAGTTTTCTCAGAGCTGTGGTACCAGGACCCCGGAGGCCTGGCGGGTAGAGCACTGGGGCTCCCAAGGCGGAGGACAGAAGCGGGCCCGGCCTCTCCATCCCTGGGAGCATGGAGCAGGCTGGCGGGCTGGAGGCCCCAGGCAGGTCACGGCGCTGACCCTTCCTGTCTGGGCAGCCTCCTCTGCAGATGGGGGTCCCAGCAGTGCTGGGCAGTGCCTCAGGCTGCCTCGGACAGAACTGGGGGCCGTCGAGGCCAGGCTGTGACCGGAGGGAAGCCAGGGGAGAAGATTGAACTCATCACCCAGGTGAGAGGGATTCACGTGAAGGGAATGGGTGGAAAGGGGTGTGCCTGAGGCCCTGGGGCCCAGGCCTGACCGCCTCCGCCCTCCCCAGGTGACCGTGGAACAGCCGCCCTCGGCCTAGGGCCCTCCAGGCTGGCACTCCCAGATGCCACTACCTCTGACCCACCAAAGAACCTACCTCACCTGTCCCTGCCTCCCCGGAGGCAGGAAAGAACCAAAGGTCCCTTAGCCCCTCTCCGGGGAGGGGCAGGCCTGCCCACAGGGAGGGAGAAGGGTGAGGTTTCTCTGTTCTTCCCTCAAGAAATGGGGGAGTCTGGGTCCTCCCCAACACACCAAATTACCTCAAACGAAGCCAACTCAGCAGGGAATCACCCCCAGTCCCGTGACTCCTGCCTCAACCCCATCCAGTATATCCTCTTGATCCAAATACGAACCTACCCAAAGGTATACATATAGCTTTACGGGTTCCCCCCAAAGGGGGAGGCAGGGCAAAGGGCTCTGTCACCACCGCCATCTCAGCCGGACCCCTCATCTGAAATCCGTTTCTCTCTCCCCATGCCCAAGCTGAGGTCTGGCCCAGGAACGGGCACTCCTTGTGGGCAGGTGGGCAGAGGGGCGCTGAGCTCCTTGTCTCCTTGTCCCGATACAAGAGCCCTGGACATCTGAGCTCACAAAGCTGCTTCTCTGAGCAACCAAATACCCATCTCCCCCCTTTCCTGATCCAAAGCATGGGCCCCTGGTCAGGGGCACCCCTCCCTGCTTGATTTATTTTTGAAAGGAAATATTAGTCTGAGTTGGGGTTTTGGTGCCTCGAATCCCTTGTAGAGCGAGCACAGAGGCTGTAGAGCACCCCAGCCATCTGTTGCCCTGAATTCTAGGTGTCCAAAGAACGCCTCTGCCCCGTCCTCCCTCTGCCAGCCACGGCACTCAGGGCCCGCTGTCCCTCCTCGCCCAGCCCTACCGTCCCCTACAGCCAGAGCCCCAGCCCTCTCTCAGGCAGCCTCTCCCTCCAGGGCTGCCCAGTATTGTGCCAAAAAGGGGGGGTCTCGGAGGAAGGGAAACCCAGGGCTTCGGGGACCCCAAACATTCTCCCCCGTGCTCTTGTGGGTGAGCAAGGCTGGGCCCTGCCCCCCTAGGGGCAGCAGCAGCTTTAAGGTATGTGGCAGGGCGCCAAGGGGCTAAGAGCAGCCCAAACGTCCAGGCCCCGGGGAAAGGACAGCCTCGCCTCTGTGGGCCTGGGCTTTGTTGGAAATAAAAAACCAAAATGGAAAAGGAAATGGGCTCCGGTTAATGTTCTGGGTTGACAGGAAAGCTGGGGGGAGTGGGGTGATGAGGCGGTAGGACTGCAGCTCCAGGTCTCCCGGGGGTGGTGCAGAGGGCAGGGCTGTCACCTGCAGTTTGCTAAGAAAAGGGCGGTGGGTGTGATGGGATGGTGAGGTCAGCAGGGGACACCGCTCCCTAGGACACCTCTGCGTTGCATGCCACCTTTCTGATACCTGTAGACCTTCTGTCATCAGGCAGCTAGAGCGGGGTTAGCGGCTCCCAGAACACTGCTCCATGTGAGGGTGGAGGGGAGCGAGAGTAGCAGGTGAGGGCTTTACATCTTCATCACAACTGAAGAAAAGGCACCCCACAGCTCACCTCCCAACTACCCCTAAAATCCTCCCACCAACCGCACCCCCACCACACCACACTAAAGCACACGCCACAGGGGAGTTTAGAAACCATTCCTTTCTTTATTAAACATAGCTTGCAAGTGATAAATATTACAAAGTTTTTTTCTTTTAATCCTTTCTCCAAAAATTAGCTTATTATTTGAATTGGTTAATGCTGACACGCACAGCAGCATCTGAAACAGATGGGAGTGTATCCGCCTTTTTGAAAACCAGTTTCTATTGGTCTTAGTTTTTTCATTTTAATTCCCAAACACAATGCAGAAAATTAGAATGAGTTAAAAAAAAAAAAGGAAACTTAAAAGAGAGTTGTGCAAAAGGGTCTTGTCCCCTCCCACCCANCTTAATTCCATCTGCAACCTTGATCCCCACGCCCCCCTCCCCCACACACACCCTCACCCCCGGCCAGGTAACCTAACATGGTCATAGGTTCCAGGGCTGAGAATGTGGATCACCTTCAGGGGTCATGATACTGCGTGCCACAGATGGGGAGGCAGATGGAGACAGAGAAAGGTGGAAGCGGAAAAAAAGAGAATGGAGAGAGATCTATTGTAGTTCCCAGGAGAGATGTGGAGAGCAAGGGTGGGGGGAGACAAAATCCCAGGTGTGCTTGGGGCATGCTGGGAGGATTTCATCCACCTGGGGGACCTTCCAGAAAAGCCTGGGCGGCTCAGGGTCAGGCCGCTGGTAATTGTTGGGGAGGGAAAAAAATAGAGGCAGCTCTCAGCAAATCGTTCCTGCCAGCATTTCCTGAGCATCAAGGCTATTGGGGACTCTACCCCTGGGACGCACTTCCCAGCCTGGGGCTCAGGGCCGCACGCAAATGTTCATGAAACCAGCTAGCTAGCTCCTTGGTGGCGGATGGAGGAGGCTTTCATCAAATTCTCAAAGGGACCTGGGACTAATAAAAAGTTAACTCCTGGGGTGACCGGTTAGCTCAGCTGGTTAGAGCGTGGTGCTAATAACACCAAGGCTGCCGGTTCGATCCCCGCATGGGCCCCTGTGGGCTGTGCCTTCCTTAAAAGAGTCAACTATGCCATTGTAGCATGAAAACAACGTGTAACCAATGACCATGGCTGTTCCCCCATAAAATTAAAATAAATAACTTAATTAATTAATTAATTAAAATAAAAAGCAGTGCTTAGAAGGTAAAATGCTGCAGCCACTTTGGAAAACCGCTTGGAGGTTCTGAAAAATGCAAAGTTACCACCTGACCCGGCAACTCCACTCCTGGGTGCATGCTCGAGGGGACAGAAAATGTTTGTGTACCCAAAAACCTATACATGAGTGTTCACAGCATCCTGTTCATCAGAGTAAGAGGTGGCGGCTACAACCTGTGTCTGCTGTCTGGCAAATGGATAAACAAATCGTGGTCTATCCACACGACAGAATAGTGTCCGGCCATAAAAAGGAGTGAAGTGCGGACACAGCTGGGACACATTATGCTCAGTGACAGGAGACACGAAAAAACCCAGGAAGCGAGATTCCACCCATGCAACATGGCCGGAACCGGCAAAGACGGAAAACAGCAGTGGTTACCTGGCCGGGGGGGTGGGGGAGAATGTTAGTGGGCACAGGTTTCTTTGTGGGGATGAAATGTTCTAAGATAGATTATGGGGACGGTGGTGCCGCTCTGTAAACGTACCAAAGCCACTGAATTGTGCAGCTTAAACAGGTGAACTTATGGTATATAAATGACATGTCGGCCAAACCNGAGCTCTCCTACTGTGTCACCTAGGTGACAGGGGAAGTCCCACATCGTGTAGTTCATCAAGGGTGGACACGTCACTAGTCCTCCAACCTGGGGCATTCGCTGGTCATCACCTCTAAGGGTCCTGTGGCTGCTGGTGAGGGGGGTTTGGGGGCTGAGGCCTGGTCCCTGCCCTCAGATGACTGCCTAGGGACCTAAGGGCAAAGATGTCACAGGTCTGACTGCAGTCCTAGCCATCACTCTGCTGCCCTCCCCAAACCAGGGAGCGGCAGGGGCCTGGCGGCTCTCCCTCTCCCTCTCCGAGGGCACTCCGATCACCACTTCAGCACTAGTCACCTGGTTTCCTCCCTGGTTTTTCAGCCCAACCCTTTTCTCACCTCAAGCTGTTCAATTCTGCAGGTTGGGGAAGGAAGCAGAGAGTTCACTCGGTGGCCAGGTGATTCCCACCTTCACTTCACAAATAAGCAAACAGACCCAGCCAGTTAGCGGGCAAGTTTGGGACTAGACCCTCGGTCTCCAGACTGTGGCACCGCCCGCTCTCCCACCCTCCACCCCGGGTAGTGGTTCTCTCTACTCTCCACAGTCTGGACTAGGAACCTTAGCTTTCACACTAGCCCAGCCTCACCCCAACTTATGAAGCCTGAAACTGTGCAGATGGCTGCGGCTCTCCTTAGGGGAGGCTTTCTGAGGATGGCTTGTTCAAGTCCTTTCTTTCTATCATCCCCTGACAATCCACCCTCATCGGCCCACGGAACTAGGTTCTTCTCTGGGAGGTGAGGGGCAGGGCGGGGGAAATCCCTTGCATAAGAAAGCTTGACACTGAATTTCGTTATATAGGTATATTGTATATATGCTGATGCAATCAGAGGAAAAAAACAGTGCAAATACAATTACAATTCATAATAATACTTGGTTTCAATGCCCCCGGGAACTGCCCCATTCCTCGGCTACCTCCCAACCCCCAGCACTTCCCCACAGTATCAACCTAATGCTGGGGGGCAGGGAGGGGGGGCAGGTTAGGGGAGGGAGTGGGCTCTGCCAAGGCAGTGCTGGTGACCCGGAGGGACTCTCCGGGGTGGGGAGGCAAGGCACAAATGAGGGGTGGGTGGTGGGGGAGGTGGCATCTCTAAGGAGGATGGGGTTGGAGCAGCTGCCAGTCTCAGTGTGCTGGGCCCGGCCTCTCCCCACCCACCCTCCACAGCCCTGCCTCCCTACCCCCTCCCCTCCCCAGAAACCCTTTTGCACGGATCATACACAAACGGGCACATTACAAAATGACATAACACAGTTTCACAATATCCATGGCTAGGGCTTTTTTTTCTCTTTTTCAGGTTTTTTTTTTTCTACACAATGTACAATTCCTTTTAAATGGATCAAGAAATAGCTTATATACACGAATGAGTCCTTGTTATAACATCTCGGCAGCAAATATCATAAGCTAATGAAGGTCTTGTTGGAAGGGAAGGGAGCCTAGGACGGGGTGGGGTGGGGCGGGGGTGGAGAGAAGGGTTATGCCTTCTGGAGGGGTGGGGAGAAAAGGGAGCGGCTGGGAAGAGGAACAAAAGTAAAATATCAAGAAGCATCTTTACAAAGCAGTTCTATAGCTAACTCCTTTTAAAGGGGAAAGGAAAGGTAACCAAAGCAGGAAAACATTTATCTGTGTCTTAAAAAAAAATTGTCTACCATACATACATCCAAAAATGTAGAAAAAATACTTATTCCATGGATGGAGGAAGTCCAGATGCTGTGGTCAAATGACAAAAAAAAAAAAAAAAAAGACAAATAAGGACCTCTGTCCCTCAGCTTTACCCAAGCCTCCCCATGCATCCGCCCGAGTCAGGCCTCTCGGGAGGAAGCCACTGTCCACAAGCTGCTACTTTGAGAACCTCTGGGGATGGAGGAAGCCAGGCAAATAGTGGGGTCCTCGCTGTATCCCTGAGCTTCGGAGCTCTAGGGGTAAAGGGTGCCTCTGAACACGAGGTTTAGTGTCTGGGGGGCCCGAGGCCTGGGGATGGGCAGCAACAAGAGACTTGGGGCAACACAAGGCAATCAGTGATGAAAAAGGAGAGAAAGGAGGAAGACAGAAGGACAAGGGAGAGGGAGGGAAGGAGGGGGGTGGAAGGCGAATACTTTACCATGATTATGGAAACCTCCCCCCCATCACTGATCCCTGGGAAGGATATGAAAACAGGGAAAAGAGGGTAAGAAATCAAACCTTAGCGATGGAGCAAAGGGTTGCAGAGCTAAACTAGTCACCGAGCAGCCTGTCACCAACCTGTCACCGACCCTGAGGGGAGTAACACAGGGAAGGTCCCACCTGCGCTCTGGGGCCTCAGCACCTTGGCAGGCACTCAGCGGCAGGCTTTCCTTCCCATCACCCCGTTCTCACACTCTTACCTCCAAACCCCACTCAAAGGTGGCCTGGCTCCCAGGGAAGGGGTCAGCTCCAGGCAGGGACGGCCCCCAGCCAGACGGTATTGCACATTCTCTGTTCCTTACTTTTAATCTCAACTGACAAACTTGGGGACCTCGTACCTCTGAGCACCTCTGAGCTGGGGGAGGGGAGACATAACAGAAATGGCACTTCATCATGGGGTGGGGGGGGTGGGGGGAGAGGCTAGACAGACATGCCACAAGGCAAGATGACTTGTAGGGAAAATATTTTTTAAGAAAAGCTTCCAATTTCATGGAAGAGAGAAAAGCAAAACCAAACGATTTATCCAGTGCTTTCAAAGCACAGAGGGCAAAGAAAAGATGTAAGAATATATCTTTATATATATATATATAATTTTAAAATAACCCCACACCCAGTTCCATTAACCCCCCTCCCTCTCCCACCACTTACAGTCAGGGCACCACATTCCCCAGAAAAATACTCGAAACGACCCATCACTACCTGTTACTAGTATCTAGCTTCCAGATCATTTCGTCACTGGGGGAGCCAGACGCAGGCTGCATCTCTGCTCCTTTATTAAGTGCTCAACGAATTGGGGGCGGGAGGAAAGAAAAAAGCCAGGACGGCCCGTAGGGCCAGTAGAATCACCCACAGTGGCTCTGGGTATCGGGAGCAGAAGCCAGAGTGGGGAGAACTGAGCCTGATTCCAGCTCCTTCTCCCATCCCATCCCCAAACTTGATGGGGAAGATGTGCAGTTTGTGTGTGTGTGTTCATTTTAAAAGTGCCTTCTTACTTTAAAAAAATTATTTCATTTTAAAAAATAAAAGACGGGGAACTTCCCCAGGTGGCTTTCAAGGGCCAAATGTTCAACTCCTCTGTACACCTCTCTGCTGAGACCACCCCTTCCTTGCACTCTGGTAGCTTCTCGAGCTGCAGAGACAGGTGTGTGTATGCTGCGAGGAGAGCAGAAAGCCCTACCTTTCGGGGGCCCCCGTACCTCAGAAACAGCCTGGCCCCTTCCCCCCACGGTGTGGGCAAACGGGAGGCTGATGTCCCCCAATTCCCAGAACAGCAACATTGCACAATTCAATTCATTCTCTACATTAGTAGCGCTTAAGAAAAAATTAAAACAAACAAAAAAGCAAAATTACTAGAATTCAGGGTGGGGGGGAGACAGCCGCCTTCCTGGCAGAGGCAGTCATGCAGCCAAGTCGGGGCGGGCCCTCCTCACATTCAGAGTGAAGAGAGACAGATGTGAGTCTCAGCTGTCGGGACAGAACGCCCTCTGCTGCCTCTGAATCGATTTCCTGCCTCTGTCGTCTCACTCACTCACTCACTCATGCCCGTTCCAGCTTCTAGGACGCCCAACAAACACGGGCTGGGAACAGCGCCCTCTATGGTACAGATGGGGCTGCCATCACCAGGGGCAGCTTAGGATGAAAAAACAAAAAAGTGGGGTGGGGGAAATTTTTAGAAGAAAATAAGATGAAAGAATTCTTTTGGGCTAGTTGGCCTGGAATAGACGTTCGTCTGTCCCCTGGGGTCAGGACCAGTCTTCCTCCCCCAGCGTCCAGAAGGCCAGGGCCTGCTCAGTCGCCCTGGCTCAGCGTTCCACTCATCACTGTCATGATAAGCTCCTGCCTCCCCCTTCTCTCCGGGTCAATTCCAGGGTGGTTGTCTTAAAGCTTCTCCCCCCAGGCTCTCCCCCCTCATTCTTAGAGCCCAAGTTCAATACCAAACACTGCCTCCTGCACTGTCCAGCCCAGAGACCCCACAGTGCCTGTGCTGTTGTTCCTCCTTGCTTGATGCTACCACCTCCCCCCACCCCCGCCCCCAGGTTAAGTGCATAAGAACTCCCGCCCTGACCCTCCTAGTCATGCCCCATGTGGCAGCTAGGGACCCTACTGCAATGCTATCATTTAACTGAATGTCATTTGTGTTTACCAAAAAAAAAAAAAAAAAGATGAAAGAAAAGAGAAAAAGAAAAATATTGGAAGAGATTAAAAAGGTTTAACCGTCCACTGAACAAAGGGAGGACACACACATCATTAGAAACGATAATAATAATTACAGCGTAAAAACAAACTTTAGAGACAGACGTCAGAGGGCTTAGATGTCTCCCCAGGACCTCATCTATCAGAGGTGAAGCTCCACCTCACTGTTAGAGAAACCGAAGCGAAGAGTGCAGACAGACAGACAGATGGCAGGCGGAGTGAAATAGAGAGGGGGGCGGGCGGGGCGTGTGTTTTCTTGTTGATTTCTATTTTTTGTCTTCTGTTTTTCTGTTTTGTTTTCCGTGTATGGTAGGCACCAGTACAGGCACTGCATGCGACGGAAGTTGGGGCAATAGGAGGGGGGTGGGGTAAAATATTCAAGGTTGGGGCAGTACAAGTGGAACAGGCGTTATTTCTGCCCACTGATGGACTGCGATATAGACCGAGGAGGGATCATGTCTAAAAGGTATTCCCGCTGTCGGTCTGCCAGACTGGGGGCCTTGTGTCCTCCGATGCCAGTGTTCAAGTATGCAATGTTCACACCTAGACCCAGGAGACAAAAGTGGAGGGCAGGTATTAAGAGAGGAAGTGCCGCCTTCTTCTGCGCTCCCCTGGGGCTGCAGGGCTGGAGATGGTGAGAAGACATGAGGAGCTGCTTACTTCTGTCTACACTCAGTTAAGCTTTATTTCAGCAGTAACCCTCGGCTCTCAAGCTTTAGGGAAAGCAGCCTTCCTGAAACTTCGATCCTATCAGGAATAATGAACATGGTGTCCTGATAGTACAGGAGAGTCGGAGAAAACCATGGTGAGAGAAATAATCACGAGAAGAGATGAAGTCACTGTGTCTGCTTTGGCTGTGCGGCTGCTGACTGGATCACCGTCAGGACAGGCAGTCCCGCTGGGCTGGCCCAAAGTGATCAATAACCAATGCCCACCAAGGGGGCATATTAGACATTGGATTTCTAACAGCAGGGACTGTATCGTTTTCACCAGCAAAACCCTAGTGCACTGTGCCTGGCACGTAACATGAACTTAGCGAACATTTGCTAATAACAAAAGAGTGAAGGGAGTAGGACCTAAAGAACGAGCATAAAACAAAAGAACAGTTCACCTGAAGGGGCTGCTCAAGAATCGTGTGCTAACTAGTGACCCGAGACAAGTTCTCAGTTCAACCCTTCTTACCTGGCATGCCGAGGAGGCCACCTGGCACAGACAGCTGGGGGGCCTGTGCAAAGTTGGAAAGCATGGAACGGGCAGATGTGGGTATGCCACGCTGGAGGCTGCTCTGGGGCTGTGGAGCCTGCAATGAGGAGGAGAGAGTGCATCAGACTCTGTCGTGTGGAAGCTTTAGGGGAAGTAGGGGTGTGGGAGTACAGAAGGGTGGGGTGACTTCCCGCAGGAGAAAAACCAAGTTGGGATAAATGGCTAACAAACCCTCGGAAGCAACACTCACCTGTCGAAGCGTGTGATGTCTCATTATGGTCTCCTGTTTACTGACACTGGACACAGCCGGAGCCGTAGTGGGGGAGAGGGCTGCCTGCTGCTGTAATCGCTGCTCAATTTCCTGTTGGGAGTCATCAGGTCAGCTTGGGCAGGACAGCACCCAATTTCCTACCCAGAAAACCTGGAGGTCTTATTTCTAATGCTGCCAGCTAGTTGGAGGGATATGGAAAAGGCAAAAGAGTTTGGTGGGGTAGGTGCTTTGAGAGCTCTGGTACAGCAGCCAACATGCTTCACTGATTAAGGGGTCCCTCTCTCCAGGGAAGTGGGCTCTCAGATGCTGGCTGGAGAGATCTGGGGAGTGGCGATGAGCTGAGCCAATGTCATTCAGGCTGAGGCGTTACTGAGGTTTCATTTTCGATTGCTGTCTCCCCCCTTTCCAGAAGGTCCATGATACTACCCAAAAGGGTCTGATGGATGGTGGAGTGGAAAATGGGCTAGAGGAGAAGGACCTGGACTTGCCAACCCACTGTCCTCTCTGCAAGACAGTGTCACTGTATTAATACTACAGGAGTTCACACACTCTAGCACCACTCATCTACCCTTTCCTTTGTCATGCCTTTGTTATATGCGGACTGGAGATAATTACTTCTCTCAAAGAGATTTCTAATGCAGATACAAATCCCTCCACCCAAACCCATTTGTTTGAGGAGGAAATGAAGTCTAGAACAGAGGGGTTTCTGCAGTGCTCTTAGGGAAAGCCAAGCATCTCAAGCCTTCTGTCCCCTTCCCGTAACTTTAGCCATTGTGTGTCACTCACTGTGCTCTCACCCAATCAGAAATAACGAAACAGGAATAGCAAAGACATAATGGTAGGGAGGAAAAACCGGGAACCCAGGCCTCCAGGTTCGGAGAACCTAGATGCAGAAGCCTAGATCCCCAGGCCTGTGGGATCACACAGACCAAGTCCTGTAAACTCAGGTAAGTACCTTTAGGGAAAACCCGAGCTGGGCAGGCGACTGGGGGCAGGTCAGAGCTCACCTGTTCCTGCTGTAGGGCTTTAACGAAGGCGTTTTTCAGCCGATTGGTGTGCTCGGCCTTGAGCGCCTTCTTCTGGTTGGAGGTCATACACTGCTCACACAGAATCTTCCCATTCTTCTCTTGCTTCCAGTGAGGGGTGAAATCGGTGCGGCACTGGGCACAAACGAAGGGCTCGACCCGCAGAAGGGAGGCACAGCTTTTGCCTAGATGCCAACAAAAAGAATCGTCGGTGGTTTCACATTTCCTCTCTCTCTCTCTCGTTTCTCTTCATCAAATGGATGTTTTTCCTGGAGTTTCTTCTGTTGTATTAAGAAAGAGGCTACAAAAATCCCTCTATAGCTTACAAAAGACTTTTATTTCCTTTGATTGTAACATTACTTTAGTGAATTCTGAGAGTACCATCCCCACTTACAAATGACAAAACTAAGTCTAAGAAACACAGCTCTTGACAGACAAAGCTGGGACAAGCAGCCAAGCTTTCTGAGTTCCTACTATGTTATAAGGAGAAGAGAATGTGTCACTTCAGAGTGGAAGGGCTCCACCCAACGCAGTCAAGGCTTTTGCTTCTTGGCAGCTCCACCTCAGACTGCACTTATCCTTGTCACATATGTTTATAATTTTAGTTATCGGTGTCTAAATTATTCACTTTGTGATCTGTTTCTAGTCTATATCAAACCCTTTAGGCACTTTACTGTCAGGTGTCCCCCCTAAGACCGTATGTTTGGAAATTCAGGCATAGTAACTTGTTAGTTTAGACTGTAAGCTGCTAATACTTCATTGTCTGGCTCGGTGTTGGTTTACAAGCTTTTATGTGGTCATAATGTCTATTTTCTCACCTATAAGCACTCAAACAGCAGGAAATGAATATAATAATGCAGCACAATGCTTCATAAACACTGACATTAAAAATAAATGTTCTGGTCATCAAATTTTGCATGCATCATGCTAGGCACCATTTTTTTTATATATAATTTCAGGTGTACAAAACAATGTAATAGCCATAGGCACCATTTTCAAAAAAACTAAATATCCTGCAAAAAAATACACAAGATAAACAAAATTCACAATACAAATATTAAGCCTAATACACAGACACACAGAGCTCTCCTGATATGCTGCTCCCAAATGGCCTCCGAGTAAGAAGTGGAGGCAGGGGAGCCGCCTAAGGAGAGGTTCTTTACTACGACCCCGTGCCCTGCGCTGCTCTGCTCACGTCAATGAGGCCTGGCAAGCTCTTGCTAAGCTACGAAGACGGACCAGGAGACACGGTCCTACCTTGGCTGTCGATGACGCTCTGCACGACCTCTTCCAAGCCTACCATGTAGATGAACTCGCTATTGGCTGCACTAGGTAGGAAGTGCAGCAAAGGAGCGGGAGGTTTGGGGGGTGGGATCTCCAGGAGTGTCTTTTCCAGCTGTTTGCGAAGAGCAAGTTTGGCCGCAGCCTGGGAGTTGGCTGCGTCGGTCATGGCGCCGGGGCTAGGAAGTGGTGAGGACACTCTGTTCACGGTCCCTGGCTGGATGTGGGAGGCAAGGTTCATATAGATGGCAGAGGACGTTGTGCGCTGGCAGGGAACAGAAGAACTTGACTGCTGGAACAGAGTGAGTGTGGAGTCAGTGGCGGTGAGTGTGGAAGGACCGATTTCTGCCTTTGTAGCAGAGAACCCTGTCTGCTCCTAGTCTCGGCTGCTTAGTTTCCCTCAAACCCAGAAAAGGCCAGGAGGTGTCCACCTTCTTCCCTGTGAAAGAACTCAGCACGTAGGAAAGGAGAATGCTAACGGCTCGGAGCTGAAAACTGCTGAGGGAAAAATAAAAATTGGGACTGCTTGCTGTCACACATCCGTATGCTTATTCCCTAGACCAGGGGTCGGCAAACTTTTGAGACGGAAGAGCCAATCCTGTCCCTCACAACAATTTAAAAATTACTCAAGAGCCGTAAAACACATGAAATCATCATTATGTGAAAAATATCCTTTACAAATTTTATACATGAAACTATGATAGTTTTATTTTCATTTTCAATTTGACTTCAGAGCCACATGTACGTATCCAAAAAGAGCCGCATGTGGCACGCCAGCCGCAGTGTGCTGACCCCTGGGCTAGACCCCTCTATCTCTTCCTTCCAGGCAGATTTAGCTCACTGCTGCTCTGCTGTGTGACCTCTCTTCCCACTACTATTAATACTTTCATAGAATTCTCAATGCTTCCACTTTGGGGACAGCTGTCCAACCTCCACCAAAGTTAGCCTCTGTCCTAGAGTTTCTCTTTGTCCGAATCTGTAAAATCTATGGTGTTTTCAACAGGGAAAGCACATAAAGGCATTCTCTGTTCCCACTCAGGGCTCTCTCTTACCGGCTGGTAATTGATGGCGGGATTCATATTGGGTGTTGTGGTGCGTACGAGGCCAGGCTTGGGCGGGCCCCGCTGACCCTGTAGCTGGGCTGGGTTTGGTGCAATAACACGCTGAGACATCAGCATGTGTGGGAGGGTGGTATTGGTCGCTGAACGAATAACACTGTGACCCTGAAGGGGAAGAAGAGGAAAAGAACTAGTCAAAAGTGGTAAATGCTCCCCAAAATGCTAAAGAGAAAGCACTGCCTATAATACACAGCTGAGTGGAAACACAGAAACAGCCAGACTTGGTAATTTTGTCTAACGACCTACGAGATAAATCTACCGCCACTGTAAACCCTGATTAATGGCTAGGAATTCCCTGGCTTTTTTTGGTATAAGCTATCTGACCCTATACGGAAAGGATTAATCTGGAAACATTCTCTAGATAAGAAAAGCTACAGTGGGAAGATGAGGGTTATTCATTTTTCCCTTGCAGACTGAATTATGCCATAAAGGACCAACAGGACTATCTGTAGTGATAACCCCTGTATCACAGCTGGGTTCTTTTAGAATCTTCACAAAAGCCCTAAAACAGAGAGAGGGTGAACAGGGCCCTTCGACACTAAGATCTCACTATGGGTCACATACCTGTAATGTTCTCAAATTCTGAGGTTCGACCCCTTGGGCCCCAGGCCGGGAGGAAAGCTTGGACAGGCCCTGCTGCCCCACGTGGGCAGGGGATGGCTGAACGATAGATGCTGCATTCTGTACAACTGGAGTCTGGGGGACAGACAGAAAATGAGACAGTGGAAAAAGCTAACAATAATCAGAGGTAGAAATCTGGTGTACTTCTAGACTTTCAAAATTCTTTGTCAGTGTGAGCACCTATTGACCAGAAGGAAAAACGAGAAAAACACAATCAAGGTTTTCTCGATTAAGGCCCAAGATTAAAAACTCCCTATTCCTAGACTTAAAACCCATGAAACGACAGAATAGTAAGCCGCCTAGCTGCACCTCCCTGGGTAGCCCCTTCTCCAGCCCGCTCTCTCTCCTCTCCCTCCCCGGCCCTTGCCGCCTCACCTTCTGGACCACGTTCTCCTTCTGCAGCTGACTCTGTCTCAGCTTCTTCAGCAGCACCAGGCGGGCTTCTTCCAGCCGCAGCTCGTCCCTCAGCTGCTTGATGAGCTGCTGCCGCTCCTCAATGCCCTTCCCCTATGGAAATATGGAGACTGTCAGCTACCGTAGCAGGTGCCCAGAGTCCCTTCCTGCAAGACGATGCCTTCTTTTAGGTCTGAAACTTTCATATTCCACAAGAAGCAGAAATGTCGATGGGGTTGTTGTCTTTGTGTCCTTGGGGTCTGGCACAGTGCCTGGTATTCAGTAGGCACAGTAAGTTCTCACTTAAGTCGTCAATTGTTCTTAGAAACTGTGACTTGACAGTATGTGAAATGACACATAATGAAGCCAATTTTGCCACAGGTTAATTGATATAAACGAGTTAAGTTCTTACGGCATATTTCTGGCTACAAACACATCACAAAACTTCTAAATAAATACCAAAACACTTCTAATATTAAATACTGAACTAAATGTGAGCTATATAGACATTTAAGAAAGATTAATAAAAACAAATAAGGTAATTATTTTCAACTGGGTTATTCCACTTCAGGGTTGTGAGTGGCTGGAGTCTCTCTCTGGACAGTGGGACCCACACACACTCAGGAGACAGTGTACACACGCCTATTAGCCTAACATGCGCATGTTTGGGACGTGGGAGGAAACTGGAGTCCCCAGAGAAAAACCACACAGACATGGGCAGGACAAGCAAACTCCACAGACACTGGCCCCGGCTGGGAACTGAATTTTTTTTCTTATTAACACTATGAGGAAATGAAGTTGAACAAAATGACCTTATTCAAGGACTTGCTGTACTCAAAAAATGCTTACAGAAAGGAGACCACACAAATGATAATCAACCAGATTCCTGGCAAAATATAAGAATGGCCAAAGAAAGACATTTCTTTCCTTTAAGATAATGTTTCTAAGTCTTTTTAAGCCATGCTCCCTCTAGGAATAGATGAAAATTTAGGAATCCCTCCATAATTCTGAGACCCAGGGGAGTGTCGAAGGCATCCTTCCAGCCGAGAGTTTACTTTATGTGACTTGAATTATGAAGTTTATTTTTCATTTTCCAAAGATATATTATATTGGATATGCTTTTCCAAACTATCTTCTGCACTTGAGTCTAACAGTTCCTCTGGAAGAGCATGCCCTTGAGCTTGAGTCATTAATAAAGTTTCATCAATGGGTAGTTATTTAGATCCAGAAAGTAAACCATAAAAAAAGACTGAGACTCTGACAGAATTAAAGAGAACAGGAGGAGCAAGAACAACCCCCCCCCGCCCCCCAAGACCTGTCTTTTTTTTCCTTTACCTTAAACATTTCCAGGTTGGCTGCTTTGAGTCTTTCTTCCATTCGGGAGCTGGAACGGGGGCTGGATGCTTCATTATCAGACAAAACAATGATGTCTGGGGATGGAGTTAGCCTTCCTCGATCTGGATCACTAGACAAGGAAAAAAAATTAAGTTATTTCCAACTGTGATGGTTCATAGAAAAGTTTTAAGAACTTCTTTTCTACACTAAACAAAGAAATCCAAGGGAACTTAGGTCTGTCCCGATTCACCCCAGGGAAGACAGAGCACACAAACCCTGGGATTAAGATGACACCACCAAGATGTGATAAAACCTCGGCAGAAGTACTTTTCCCGTCTAAACTCCTCACAGAGACAACAAAGACAAAGACACTGATGTTAGATGTGGAAATAAGAGATGAGCGCTCTTATCACACTGACTTACATAAAAATTCTAAGTGTTTTCCCTGCAGCTCCCTCCTTTGGGTTGGCTCATTAGTTCCAGAGGGGCTGCAGGAGAAAATGGCTGGCCTGACAGGGGAGGAAGGGCGCAGGCAGTAAGCCTCAGCTGTCCACCCTGGTGCAGTGACATGTTGCTAAGGAGGCAGCTCATTATACCAATAACATAGTCCCGGCTATCTGAGGACTTATAAGAAAGGAGGGCATACGACAACTCCAATGATAGTCTAACTTAGACAACGCCAATAGACGACCCAATGATAGTCTCTCTTGTTAAGAGTTAAGGCAAAAGAAGGTGCTGCTGTCACTGGCTGGAGGGAATGGATGGTGCCACGTATAATGTCTTCCGCCTCCTGGAGGGCGGAAACTCCTGGACTAAATATATGGAATCTGTACCTACTTGCCAGAGTTCTACTTAGCACCTTCCCTCAGAAACGGCCTAGAAATGACTTTGAAATCTACACCTTCCACACTGGTTTCCCAGAGCCTGTTTATTAAACAACTCTAAGATGACAAAAAATGGCACTCACTGCTTAAGGCCTGGATAACAAGAATCCGAGAAATTCTTACTGACTTAGGTTCCCAAATCAGTGATCATACCTTCTTCCTCTTCTCTCATTTTTTTATTTTTAATTAAAGTTTATTGGGGTGACAACAGTTAGTAAAGTTACATAGGTTTCAGGTGTACAGTTCTGTAATTCATCATCTGAGTATCATGTGTGTGTTCACCACACAGACTCCTCTAACTCCTTAACTCAAAGCTATCTTCCTCCCAGACCCTACTTCCGTGAAAGCTTCATTGTAGCTTGGAATATACAGGTCTAAAGCACTGTGTTCTTAGGTCTTATTTAAACATGTAGCTCAAACTCTTAACTCCCACAGATCTTCAGTCCTGAGAGCCTCTTTACCACTTCTCAGAGCTTCTTATCTCAGCTGCTGTTGGCACAGATGCCTTTTAAACAAGGCACACTGGATGGTTAGGATAGGCATTCAATTTATCAATAGGATAAAAGTGAGGTACGAAAATCAACCAAATTTAGCTGAGAAAATAGAATTAAGGGAATGGAATAATAAGAACGACTGTCCTGGAACTATTAAGTCCATCTGAATTTCTTCTATAACCACTGGTCACAGATACAGCAAGCTGAGAAGGCGGGGTTACAGAAAAAGAAGCCACTAGAGGGAGAAAAGAACCTTTTATTCTCTAACCCCAATTTCCTGGAGTAATGGTCAGGCCTAAATAAGTACCTGAATTCATTTTCTGGGTGACGTCATCATTTCTGTATTCCTTCACCCCCCCACCATCCCTAACAATGACATGGATGAACAATTTTGAGCTCTGGTCTTCTACTCCTTCTACTTGATTCCCTAATGTTTACATCAACAGTCAGAAGCTCCTTCCATTCGGTCCTGGCTGGATACATACATCAGATTACTTCTATGCTAAGGAATTCTTCCTTGCTCAAATGAGAGCCACCTACTGCTTAGGGAGTGCCCAGCAACAGGACAGGCAGAGCCATTCCTGAAGGGAGATTCTGGAGGGGCATTTATCTGGAATTGTAGCTGAGAACCCTAAATGATATTTCATTCCCAGATATAATCAGGCCCACATTAAATAGACAGCACAGGTAAGGCTAAGCCCAAGTCAAGTTTAATTCTTTTTTTTTTTTTTTAACTTTGACCTGGGATTCTGGCTTCATTTATCAAACCTTCTGGGGACAGAAATTGTTTTGCTACTTTCCCCAACATATATATAGAATTTACAATATTTGGTGTTCTTAAATATAAAACGCTACCTGTTAGAGAGGGATTATTAATTAAAAGCCGGACATGCTGCTGACATCACTTATGACTCAGACGGGCAGATTCCCAGAAGCTGTAAAATGCCTAATCCTTAACCCAGAAGTAAAAACAGAAAGAAAGATGCCATTTCTCTCTAGCATTCCAAAATATAAGCAGTATTGGTTTCATACAGACCTTATTTCATAGATATAACTTGCCCAAATGGGGGGGGGGGGGACAGTTGGGCATTGATATGGCTAGCATGTCAAAAGCTCTTCCTTTTTTCTGCTTTAAAACTCTTTCTTTTTATCCATATCAACTAAGCCACTGTTCTTCTTGCTGAGCGATCTATCAATCTTATGCATTCTTATAACAAGCTAGGGGCTAAGTGGAAATAGCTATCAGTGTGCCTGGTGACAGGGAAGAGGTGGCCCTATCATGGGCCACGAGGGCCTGTTTTTCCAAGGAGAATGGGGATCTAGGTGGCTCACAGAAAGCCTCTTTTCCTGGTGACCATTAAATACAACTCCCAGCTTCTAGAGGATGAACTTTCCAAAGTTCAGCCCTCTAAAATAACAGCAATGGTAGGGTTTTCAGGGTAGTCTGACTTTTTAACACAGAATTTATCTGTGACATTGTACAATTCCAACAGCACTAATGAGATCTTACCAAAATGTGTAACAGTGTTTCTATGAAAATGCATTTTCAGTTCCAATTTGGGACATGAGGACTCCACCTAACATTTTTCCTCCCCAATGAAACAGAATGAGTCACTCGCTCGCAAATGGAAAGGGTAATTCTGGGACAAGTGGGCTGTGCAGGTGCCTGATCTCATTCATCTACTCCCTTTTCCCCAAAGGACCTACGGATTCATCTACTTTCATAACATTCTACCGACACTACCTACGGCTTATAAGATTTTTTTCCTCTTCCAGGACCACTAGGGAATTATCTGAAATTTCCTAAGGGTTTTTAATGCTATACCAAAAATAATGTTCTCTCACTGGGTGTTTTTTAAAAAACAATAACCCTAGGACAATACTAGTAAGTAAACATTAAAAGGTGGATAAAGAAAGCCAGGTAACGTTATAACCATTCCTCCTTTCTTCTTTCTCCATCAGTCCACCTCCTTAAAGATCCTACTTTGAATCAGTTCTAGGACAAAGTCAGTTGGAGGGCAACTGGTAATTCTCATGCCTAACAGCTGTTTCTGAACCATAATAAACGGAATGTTGTTAAAACTAGGGTTTATCTATCCTGTGATTCACTGTCGAGATAGGTTCTACCCTCAGACAGTTCTAGGTACCTCTTCTTAGTGTGTGCTCCACAGTTTGAAGTGCTCGACTTTGACAAGACACCAGAAAAAAGACATGTGTGCTTGTGTTGTGTGTGAGAGCGAGAGCGCAAGCATGAGTGTATGAGGTGTGATCAAACAATACGGTGAATGTTTAAATTTAAAAAATTACTATAGTAAAAGACGCACTGCCATTAATCCCCCTCAAAATACTCACTCTTGCTTCGAACACACTTATCCCATCATTCTTGCCACTTTCTGAAGCAGTTCTGGGAGTCCTCTTTCGTGAGTGTCTTTAGTTGCGCTGCCATGGCTGCCTCGATGTCCTGAATCATTTTGACTTTGGGGCAGAGCCAATAGTCGCATGATGCCAGGTCTGGTGAATAAGGTGGATGAGGACACACCTCATCGTTTTTATTTGACAGAAATTGCTGTATACCAGAAGCGATGTGTGACACAGAGCGTTGTCATGATGGAGGATGATTGACGGCATACTTTAAAACACACCTTCTCTCAACTGTAGCTCACACCTGACTGCACCGAACAAGTTGAAACATGTTACACAGTGTATAAGGTTCTATGCACTGATTCTCATATTGAAGATCCCTGCCTTTCCGTTGGATGGCACTCGGCAGCAGCACTCACCGTATTTTGTGATCACAACAGAAAGGCTGTGTCACATATCACTTCTGGTATAAGGCAATTTCTGTCAAATAAAAAAATTACAGTGTGTCCTCATGCACCTTATTCACTGGAGCTGGCACCGTGCGACTTCTGGCTCTTCCCCAAAGTCAAAATGACCACAAAAGGTAAACATTTTGAATCGACTGAGGATATTGAGGCAGCCATGACAGCACAACTAAAGACACTCACGAAAGAGGACTCACAGAACTGCTTCAGAAAGGTGGCAAGAACGATGGGATGGGTGTATTTTGAGAAGGATTAATGGCAATGTGTCTTTCTGTAATAAACTTTAAAATTTAAACATTCACCGTATTGTTTCATCACACCTCGTATATGCACAAGGGAATGTGTATGCGTATGTGGGGGTTGGGGAAAGTGGCACAAATGAAGCAAGAATATATAGATTTACCACATGAAGATAATTTCCTTGTTGACAAAAGGAAAGCTGCGCCCATGTTTTTTGACATTATAATAAAAGCTAGGACTCCATAATAAATACATCCTTAAACTCCTGAGATGATCTGAAAAAAAGAATGTTTTTTCCTCCTAAAATGGCCCTAAGATTCCAGTGAAAATTGTATATTAACTCACTTTTAATTGGGGTATCAGCTCTACAGTGCCTCCTCTATCCAGAAACGACCACTTATCTTAAGGGTAGGAACTATGATTGTCTGTATGCTATGCCAATTTCTGAAGCACCTAGTTTCATTAGGAGATGAGAGGAATTCAGGGTTAAGCCAGATGGCACAGATATGTCTTCTTTCAAAAAACTTTAGGATGAAAGACACCCTCTCCTGGTATGTATTCCATTTTCCTAGGCTCAGTTTCTGAGCAGACCTCTCGCTGGAGGCAGCGGGGCCGAGCCCTACCTCCGTCTAGCACTCATGTCCACGGGCTCATCATTGATGTTTTCTTTGCCAGGCCGTCCAGCAGTCCTGCTGTCTCCATGAGGCCTCAGGTTCCCATTGAGCTTCTCTTCATAGCCCTTGACGCCACTGCCATCCTGTTTGGTGGGTAATTCATGCGGCACCTCAAGATTTGCCAAATCCTTCCGTTTGAGCAGTGCCAACATTTTCAGGCGTTCCATGGCCTCGTGACCCTCCATTTTCAGTCGCTTGGCCAGGACATCATCTCGCTCATCTGCTGGGTCCAGGCTCCGTTTCAACAGATTCAGGCGAAGAGCGTCTTCTGTCATTCTATCCATCCTACGGAAAGAAAACTACGAATCAGATCAGAATAAAGTTCCTTCCATAGTTCATAAAGAAAGAGCGCAGGTGGTAAAGGTATTAAGAATCATAGATATATACAAGGAAGTTCAAAGTTAACTCAGCTGCTAACTTTCTACCCTATATCTTCCCAGAAGCTAAAGAAACTACAAATACTGTCTAGTCATTGAGGTCTTTACTGTATAGATTCCTGAAACCAAACACACCACACTCACTCGGATGATCCATTCAGAGCCTACATCTCTCAAAAAAGAAACCTTCTTCTGTGACTGGCTTTTTGTGCATGCATGCTCAAAGTCAGATGCTTTGGCTGTACTCTCAGATCAAATTTGTCTCCTAAAAAAGACTCTTAGGAATGGTAAGTTCCTCAGGTCACGCACACTATCGTAAACTGGCCCATCTTGTGAATGGAGAAATGTGAGAAAGATGATTAGACAAAGGGCACCTAACAGGAGGCCTCAGTTGTCTGGATACAGCAAGGACCAGAGGGGCCCACTGTTGTTTGACCTCAATTCTATACAGATGCAGATTTAACATCATAAGATACTTGGCTTTGCTTAATGAAGAACTCAGGTGCTTTTAGGCTGATGAGGTAATATTCACTCATGCAGCAAAATTATTAAAGGCAAGCTAATTATCATTTTCCCTTCTCACTTTGTTTTTTTACACTAACAAAATCTAAATGCAGAATGTCTCCAACACTTTTATATCCAGGGCTGTTTTCCTGGTAGGAAATAGCAATGAGGCAGTGGAAAGAAAAATTTTTGAGTCATAGAAACATAGGTTGTAACTGCTACTTACTTTTACAAGGACAAACATTTAATAAGTTACTTTACCTCCCCAAGTCTCAATTTCACCTGTAAAAATGGATGTTTAGAAAGTGGTACGCATATTTTGCCACAATAAATTTTTTTTTAAATCCAGTGTAACAGAGACTGATTAAAAACAATACAAGCGATCTTTTTGGGGTGATGGAAATGTTCTAAAACTGGGTTGTGGTGATAGCTGCACAACTCTGTAAATTTACTAAAAAAATAAAATCATTGAGTCATACACTTAAGTTATACTCCAGTAAAGCTGTAAAAATAATATTCAATGTAAACTTGTCACACAAAAATTCCTCTGCAAGAAGCAAAGCAAAAATTCTGTAAAATGAATGTTGTATGTTGTCTTTCAAAGCCTAGCCAACCTTTTTTGTTTCTTCTGGGCTACTAGTGGCAACAGCTAATATTTCTGAAGTAGCTACTTAAAAGCCAAACATGCTACTAGGCACTTTATCATGTGTTCTTATTTAAATTCTCCTCAACAAATTACTAAGAGGTATTGTCCCTGCTTTACAGGTGGGAAAAAGTGTCATATCGACTATTCCAAGACTGCAAAGCTTTAGATAGTGAATCTGGAATTCCAACGCTGGTCTCTAGCTCACTTCAAAAATTTACTATACAGTACATCTCCCTGCTCAAAGTGAGGTAATCTTAGGGAGCAGTGTTGTATAGTTCCATGTTTACACATCCAACCATCCCTGCATTCCCCCCAACCCCAAATATTAAGTACACACTATATGCCAAGTTCAGGGTTAGGTGCTAGGAATAAAGGTGAGAAGAAAAAAAAAAGACTAGGTCACTGCCTTTAAACAATTTCATTCAGATAGAAGACAGATGTATATGCATATAACTACATATTTGGAAGTTCACACAACTAATTTTCTCTGCCTTCCTATCCTGCTTTTCTCCCTCATATTTCAGTGAAGAGACTTCAACTCATCCAGAGGCAAAAGCTAAAGCCTGCAGAGCATCCTTGACTTTTCCTGACTCTTAAACCTAAGTCACCAAGTCCAAACAATTCTATTCTCTTCCTCTGAGTGTGAAGGAGAGACTAGTGGCATGTTGCTGCTGGCAGCCACCTTGTGAGCACAAGGAAGGCAGCGGCTGCAGCAGAGCACTGAGGTGGGAGCTAATTACACAGCTGTGCCACCTGAAAGCTCGTCTCTGGGTTCTGGTTACATAGGCCAATAAATTCCCTTAATTTAAGTCAGTGCGAGCTGGGTATTCTGCTCCCTAAACTGAAAATATCCTAACAGAAAACTGTTAGAAGTGCCAGTGTGAAATCTAGGTGAATCTGTCCAACAGAAAGGTGGATACATGGCACACAGGCAACAGAGCCCGAGCTCAGGCCAGAAATGGAGATAAATATTTGAACACAAAAAGGAGGTAATTCAAGTAATACATGAGGATGAGTGAAACAACCCAGAAAAAGATGAACATACAGTCAGAAGGGAAAGGGCCAAAGAGAGAACCTTGGGAATACCTCCATTTCAGGGCTGGCTGGTCAGAGAGCTAGGGAAAAACTAGGAAAGCATTACATGTTAACACATTAAAGCAGAGTTTCAAGAAGAGAGTAATTGTGTCTCAAATTACAGCAAAAACATGCCCAGCTTTAAATGTACTGTTGACTGTTGTAAAAGACAAGAATGGCCAGATGGGAGCGCAGATCTAGACCCATGCCTGTCAGATTTTCAACTCTGTTACCCCCCCAAACCAAAATCCAAGTCTGCAGAAAGACTCAGGGGATCATGAGGGAAGAGAGTAGAGGGAGAGAGGATGAGCAAAACGAATTACCATCTACTGAGCTCCTGCTATGTACTGAGCAATGTACAAGGTCCTTTACATTTGCCCTCATTTAATCACATCGGAGGAATAACAGACATTTAAATTGTCAACGAAGATAAAAAACCTCCAATTCTGGGCCAGCTGAGTGGCCCGTTGGTTAAGAGTTGGCTTGGGACACCGGCTCTGAGCAGCAGGGCCCTGGTTCGGATCCCACATTAAGGCCAGTGAAGCTGCGCCCTCTACAGCTAAGATGGTGAACAACAGCTCAACCTGGAGCCGGGCTGCTGTGAGTCGCCCACGACAGCGAAGGCTGCAGCAGGGCTGGTCAGCAGCCGGCGTGCAACTGCCTCACCCGGGAAGAGCACAATGATAATACCAACATGGGCCAGTGAAGCAATGTCCTCCACAACTAGACTGAAGAACTGAAGAACAGCAACTTGTCTGTTCCCTTTCCCCGATTCCCCAATGCTGTTCCCCTCCCCCAATTCCCCAATAAAATCTTAAAACAAAACAAAAAACCTCCAATTCTCAAAAATGACAAAATGTGAGCCTATAATAAAACATGACTTTAAAGGTTTAAAGTAGCAATAGTCTAACAGACCATGTTACTTCATGAGTTCTCAAGTTTGTGCTGAACAAGACAAAGAAGTCCTTACAAAGCAAAACAGATTTTCTTTAACACATAAAAAATAAGTTTTAAAAAAGTATTTTGGTTTCAAAATACTAAGTAGCAATGAAAAGTACTTTCTTTAAAAAAATATACCTTTCGGGCCGGCCGAGTGGCGCGATGGTTAAGAACTGGCTTGGGACGCCAGAGGCCCCGGTTCGGATCCCACATATGAGGGCCAGTGACACTGCCCTCTGCAGCTAAGATGCTGAACAACAGCTCAACCTGGAGCTGGGCT